>NW_028186557.1:3359119-3475518 GCF_003343005.1 Rhea americana
GGGTAATGTTAGACTTTTTTTTTTCTTTTTTCTTGCGTGCGAGGCGCTCGCCGGGGCCCGAGCGTCGCAGCGACCCAGAGCCGGGCGAGAGGACGGGGACAAGCTGCCAGGCGGTAGCGAGTGTGCACCGCACACGCGTGTGCCCGGCCCCGGCTGTGCACGCACACGCGCCCACGCGCACACGCACACCCCCGACGCCTGTCTCCAGCCCCACAACCACCCCGGCCCTATATACACAGTACGTATGTACACTCACACCCATCCACGCGGAGAAAGAGCGTGCCACCGCTTCAGTTCGCATTACAAGGCAGTGTAATAATAATAATAATAATAATAAAAAAAAACCTAGCCACTTGGAAAAGACTGCTAAACGGTTTAAAATTTTTTTTCTTTTTTTTTTTTCTTTTTGCTTTGTGCGCGCGCGCGTGTGTGTCCCCGGTTGGGGGGGCGGGGGGCTCAGAAGTTGAGCTTGGTGACRGGTCTCTCGCGGCTGCCGTCCGCCAGCTGGTTGGCGATGCGCTTGCGGTTGCGCTTCAGCTTGGAGAGGTCCTTGTCGAAGACTTCGCCCGAGCGCAGGGCCGAGACGAGGTCGTCGAACTCGCCGCCCTCCTCGCCGCTCTCCTTCGCTTTCCGGGCCTTGCGCTCCCGCTCGCGCTGCTCCTTGAGCTGCGTGGAGCCAGCGGGGGAGAAAGGAGAGCTCAGCGCCGACCCCGCACCGCGTTTTAAAGCCTTTTTGGACCCTCCTCCCCTTCCCAAGCAGCTTTGAAGTTAAAAAAAAAAATCCTTAAAAAGAACACACACCAATCCATGCGGAAGAAACCTCGAGGCAGGGCACGGGGTAAGGCGCAAGGTGCCCAAGGGTCTCCTGAGGACATCCATGGACATATCAAGGGAGCGTTAGAAGGCTGACGAAGAGCTGGGAAAGGGGAACCCAGCTCTTCTCCAGCGCAGCCCAGCATTTCAGCCACCTCCCAACTCACTAGTGAACTACGTGAGCAAGCCGAGAGGCAAAGGCGGTGGGCCTAGGGGTGCAGAAGCATTTTGCCTGGCCTTCGCCGCTCCCTGGCCACCCAGGCCAACGGGAGCTATGGGGGACAGCAGGGCGCAGTTGTCTTCTCCAGGCCTCCCCGGCCGGTCTTGCCCATCGGGTGCCCCCAGGACAGCCAGGCCAGGCACCACCKGAGACCATAGCCTCACCGGTGCTCCGGTCCCTCTCACCTGTGCCTCCATGCGTGCCCGGCGCTCCTCCTCCTCCTTCCTCCTCCTCATGTTTTCGTTCTCCTGCTTGGCCTCGGTCACAGCTTGAAGGAACTGATCGAAGATGCCGAAGAACTCGTCTGGCTGCATTTTGTCTGTGTCTTCTCCAAAGTGCTTCACAGCCTTGGAAAACTGGGAGAGAGTGGACAGGAGTCTATTAGTCTAAGGAGACATCCGCTTTCCTTCACGGGAAGTGTTTGACCCCACAAAAAGAGAGAAACACTTCAAGTGATAAGGTGGGGAGCGGAGTTAAAAACAGGGATATGATCAATCAAGCCTTGACTTAAACTCAAAATAAATCATCTCACATTTTACATTCTGCGCATTAGACAGCCACCCTGTCAGAGCCTACCTGGAGCGTTCCCAGAACCCCCCCTTTCCAAACATCCTCCTTTAAAATCACATGCAAAGCTTCACACCTCTGGTTCTGCTCAGTGTCCCAGAGTCCCTAACTCAATTTTATTAACTAAGCAGTAGTAAAAACAAGGAAGCAAAACATTGTGGGACTGAAGACTGAAGACATAAAACTAATAGTAAACACGGCAGGGGAAGGGAAACTCGCACTTTTAACTTCTCTTTGAAGTATTTTTGGGGTATTATTTATCATTGCCACATGCTCTGATATTGAAACCAAATGTGTTGGTGAAACTTCTAAAAGATGTTTCTGCCTGGGCGCAGAAACCGAGTAGGGAAGTAGGAAGCTTTCCGGCCTTCCATGCTGTTTGCAAACCATTAACATAAGTGATTTGAATAAAGCTGTAGCAAAGGTCAGGACAGGACATCCACTATCTGCCAATGCATCAGTGTCCCCAAGGAGCYCACAGGCTGTCCTTTGGGCTTAAATCCTTTGTTCTCACTTGCAGTCTGAAGGACACTCTTTGTGCACAGAAAGTTTGTTAAAATTGTGAGGGCGTGTTCTTCAGATGCACAGGCTTAAAAAAAACAAAATCAAAGCAAAAATTTATTAGTTGCTTTGATTTTGCTTTGTTGACTGAGGAGAACATTTTTAAAGCCTGCCTGTATGATTTAGCTTTATTTTCAGAAGTGTCTTAGGTTCTTTAAAAGACATTTAGGYTATTTTTTCTTTGATTGTTTTAAGAGACTTAGCACTTCAACATGCAGGAAGGAACATGAAAGGTGACACAATATTAACCATAATCAATCWGGGTCATTCTTGCTGATTTTCATTAAGATATTGGCTTCTCAGCCATGTTTCTGGTGTGGAGAAAGGCTGAAAATTTTATCCTCACAAAATATGAAGTTTACAAGATAATGGTATTTCTGTTTTCCTAAGAAATAATGGTAAAACAATTAGAATCTGGACATGTTTAAAAAGCAAAGAGCAAATGACCAGTGCACTTTTCACAGCCCATCCCATCTGCTAACCACTGGAACAGCTCTGTGTTTGCTATAAAGCAGGCTTTGATGGGTTCTGGGGACTGCAACCATACCTTCTCCTCCAGATCTGCCAAGTCAACTGAAGATAGTATGGTTTGCAGGCACTTGTCACCACCTCCAGCAATCCTAACCCACTGCATGCAAGATCTACCAGGTTGGACTAACACAACTCTCCCAAGGCAAGTCCCTGCCTTGCAGTTCCTTATAGCACATCTTGTGTCCCAGAAGCAGTTCGTTGGCCTCATCTGCAATCCCTTAGCATGCTGGACTGTGGAGCAGAAAAATGGCCCTAGGTGCAGATAGGGACATACCACCTGCTCACCGCCCACATGCTCAGAAGAAACYGTGAAGAGCATCCCAGAGCCTCTCTCTTGTCAGGGTCTCAGTAGGATGCTCATCATGCCTCACAACACGTGTGATCTCATGGAGGAGAGACATTTGAGATGTTAACGCACAACATACGCTCTGTGAATGCCAGGACAGTTCCTCCCCTACCACTTGGAGGAAAGGCTGAAACACACGGCACCAGTGACCTTACCAGCTCTTTTGCTTCCATCAGAAGATCTTCAACATCTGAGAAGCTGAAGCTGGCTAATGTGATGAACTGGCTGACGACAGACACAAACTTGTCTCCTGGCTGCTGAACCTGAGACTTCTGGAAGTCCAGCTCCTTCAGGAAAAGAAAATGCACATCTGGTGAGGCTCTGGCTGATTTAGAGACACAAACATGTGGAACCAGGAACAACCCCTGAAGCTCTTCTGTTGCAAACTAAGATTTTTTGGTTATAGGGCACTATTCCCCAGTCACACCGAATGACACGGTGAAACCTCAGGACTACAGGACCGTTGCTTTCTTCCCATCATTCCCTCTCTCTTCCCGCAGCATCCTTCCTGCAGCCTCCAGCTGTGTGCCTAGGTTAGCGCCACAGGTACTGAATGCGTTATACCACTGCTCCCTCCTGACACTGAGGCCACAGCTTGCCCCCGTTTAGATTATCATGATTACACCATGCTTCCGAGGCCAAATCCCGAAGGAGAGATCAAGGAAGCAGGCACTACTTAGCAAGACAAGGAGGCCTTCAGTAYACCTTCACCATTTCTTCAGCGCTCCAGCCAAGCTTGAGAAGTGYCCCCCAGCCCAAGACCTTCGTAGCGTGCAGGTTTAGAGTCAAAGAGAGACCTCGCTGCAAATCAAAGGTCCTGCTCCACAGACACAGTCACCAGGCTTACTCAGCCTTSCCTGGTGAACCAGATATAAATCATGCACATGCCTAAGCAACTTCCATTCCCAAACAGCCCTAAGAGGACAGGCACACGTGCAGGGAGGAAGGAAAGACAAAGAGAGCTCCAGGAAATGCAGCTTTGCTAGGACCTCCCTGGCCTGCTCCCTTAGGAGGGATGCTATGGTGCTCGCAGTCTGAGAGGACTAGTAAGGAGTAAATAATACTTACAGTCTCCACGGCTCTCAGTCCGCTCCGCAGAGTGTTTATTTCTTTCTCCAGCTCAGTCATGCTGTTAGAAATGGCAGGATGTTAATTTTCAGCCTTTCTTAGCAAATTTTACAGCTCTCTAATCAATTTGACCATGTTCTCCCATGAAAATGACCCATGTTCTCCACACATTGCTTCCCGTTCACAGATTAGCATCTCTCAAGCAGCAAATTGTGCCGATGGTCTCTGAGCTGGGACTCCAGCCTATCAGACAGTGGTTACAGCTGCTTGTTTAAAMAGAAAGCACTTTCCTTTGCTTTTAATCTAAGAGACTTTGTTAAAAAACTCAGACCAGATATTGAGCACGTAGCAAGGCACGCTTTGATGAGACCGAGGAGAAGGGGTCCTCCTCACTCCTCCCCTTGGCAAACGGCAAGGCAGCAAGAGCAGCAGACCAAAGGCAGCTCCCTCAGCTGCAGTCACAGGAACAGGGTGGGAACAGGAAGGCTTCGTTGGCTTTTCAGCCTCAAGACCTCGCCAAACAAAATGAGAGCTCAGGGGAAAGCTTTGCAGGGCACAGCTTCTTCCTTTGCTCTCAAGCACGGGTGGACGACAGGCTTTTTGCCCCATTGCAGAGTAGACAATCTTTCAGGAATGCTGCATAAAGCATCCTTCCTCCCTTACGGACCACAGCAGCAGTCCCAAACAGCAGGGCTTTYGTAAAGGGAGACAAATCAAACACAGATAAATAAAAATAAATTGCAATGGCAGGCACTGACTTTCCCTACGTGGGGCCTCAGCCTCCAGCCAGCTCTGAGTTCAAGAGCTTTCAGGTTTCTGTCACCAGAACTGACAGCACCTTTCTGACAAAGACTTCGCGACAACGGGCTTGACGTGTTTCCAGGAGTATCTACTCTAGGGCTGGGGTCCCTGGGAATGGTGACATCCTGTCACGGGGCAAGYGCTCCTGGCAAGTTTAGCCTGGGAAAAGGAAGTGTTGGGAGCCCTCTGCTCCAGCGCAGCGAAGAGCTGCAGTTCATTACTAGTGGTGGGACTGACACAAGGAGCAATCTTGCTTAACAGCTGCAGGGCTGGGGGAATTTAGGGGTTTCCCAACGATTTAGAAAATTTTTGGTTTCACTCTAGACTGGACCAAGCCCAGCCGTTTCACACGGCATCCAATTTAGAAGAAAATGACACAGTTTAGAAAAAACCTCTACCCAGATATTCCCTTTGTCTTTTGTGCATTTGCACGGCAGCGGCAGGCATACGTGTATGAGAGCGCGAGAGCGAGCGTGCGCAGGCGAGGGCTGTACGCTGCWCCCTCCTTTCCAGCCGTGCGCAAGTTTCCTCAGCTGACGCCTAAGGACGCAGCAGGCACGTGCTCCTCCTCGCCAGGCGAAGCTTTGTGCGCATACTTTGTATAATTCCTGTGACACTAACACAAGCTGCAAATTTTTCTGCGCTTTAAACAGCCTGACATTTGCCAACCAAAATGCTTTGTACGTTACAGGTCTTCAACAAGGAATCTGCCCTTTGGTACAAAAGGACTTTGAAACTTAAAAGACTCGCAAGCTATCATAAATTCCATGCATACTTGTCATCCCGTCTCTAAAAATCTACAGTTTAAAGCCCTTTTCGTGTTCACGGATTGTACGTACGCAAGCAAATACGCCCTCAATCTCATGCCTACTGATTTCGGAAGTGGATAATCTTCAACTCACCGTCACATGCTCAGACCCCCAAGGCAACAAGGCACGTAGGCACAGGCCGAGCTTTCAAACCCAAACACAGCCTCACGGATTTCAGAGGGACTTAAGCGCACACTTGAAGGCTCTGCAGAGCAACAGCAGATTCCTCACGCACTTAAAGCTAAGCATGTGTTTAAGGGTTTTGCTGAACCAGGGCCGCAGCCTGCTAAG
Source organism: Rhea americana (assembly GCF_003343005.1). Lineage (NCBI taxonomy): Eukaryota > Metazoa > Chordata > Aves > Rheiformes > Rheidae > Rhea > Rhea americana. The sequence goes on from NW_028186557.1 coordinate 3,365,127, forward strand.
AGAGCGCGCCAGCCCGCTCTAACAGGTTAGAGCGAAGCGGGCAGCATTTAATAAGAAATGGAGCGGGTTTTCAAAGGAGAAACCAAGCGGTTCAGGTTGGTGGGTAAGCAAGCGCCAGGCAGGGCACCCAAGTGTGTCTACTCCGCGGTGCCAGTGTCCCACGGGCTGCCTGTGCTCCTGGAAAGCTGCGCGTGCAGCAGGAGAGAGCCTCCCCATCGCCCTCACAGTATCTGCAACCTGACCTGCATCTGCAACTACACCGCAACCGTTTCCCACCAGATTACTTAACGTTTCATTAGAAATTAATTAAATGCTTTTGCGGTGAGGTAGCAACAGGAAATGGCTGCTCCAGGCAGCTCTCCTCCTTCGCCRTTGGAGGCTTACGTACGACCCTTTGCTGCAAGGGCTGAGATTTAAAGCCACCAGCTGATGCTTGCCACATCACCAACTTTCGGCTTCTGCTTGAACGGTTGGTTTCTGGCCAGTTTGGCCTGCAGGTGGGCCAGCAGCACCCAATCCGGCTGGGCACCGCACTTCTGGATGGGACCATGAGCACGGGAGTGAACGGCAGGAAAGGAAGAGCGAAGCAAGGTGAGCTCCTTCCACACACGCGAGCGCTGCCGTGTAAACCCCCACTCACTTGACTTTGGCCGCTTGCGGGATGTCTCGCAGCTCTTCGTGAAGGCGGAGAACTTTGGGATATTTCTTTTCAACAATAGTGATGAGATAGTGCAAAAGAGTAATGTTCCTAGGAGAGAAGCAAGGCRAGGTTAGGATGGCAGCGTCACAGCTCCCCAGCCCAGCGGCTGCTCCACTTCAGGGAGCTGGGAGCTGAATTGAGCCTTTTGGTTAAATCACAGCCCTGGTAACTAAGCATCCTCCAGGACTTCTCCCAGGAGACTGCTCACTGCCATCCAGGAGGCTGCTGCATTGCCCCATGCTGCGGACACGGAATAGCCCTGGCCGCCCTATGCAAGGGCAGGTGATGACGGCTTTGGGTGCTTCCAATCTCATCTGCTTCCAATTCACTTCTTCACCTTCACTCTGAGCACTAAGGTCCATAAATCAGTTCACTACAGAGCCTGAGTGTCTACTACAGGATCTGAATACAGGAGATATCTAGACAACCCTCTAGATAGAGCTGCACATCCTCAGCCTTCTGGTAGCCCTCGCACACTTTGTGGGTTGCAAACCACGACAGGGACCCAGGGAGGTGATCTGAACATCGCAGTTCTTTCCTCCAACACCTCTGCTGAGAGCTGAGGCCCTACCAGCTCCAGCTCAGCTGGTGGCTATACACAGGGGTCTCCAAGGAGGGGAGCCTAGAAAATCCCTCCAGCAGCACTGTTCCTGGCAGGGAGCCAAGGTCAGCAAAATGGCTCAGGCCACTGCAGGATCAGCTGACATCCCTCCTCTCAGCTGTTGCAAGYATGGGGGCTCTTCCTGTTCATCACAGCTGATGGGAAACACTTTCTGCTTGCCCTGGCACCAAAATGTCCATGCATCTCCCAAGGGGGTGYCGTACTGTCCAAGCAACACATCCACAAAGTCACTGAGATCCCACAGGTGCCAAACTTCCTTCCCCAACACTAACTGGAAACACATATGAGYGTGCAGGGAGGGAGGCCCCAAAAGAGACACTCCCACCTCGATCACCGAAACACGCTTTCTACCCCAACCTGAAACAGCCTTTGAGGAGGTACAAGTCTCAATTGCTATTTAGCAGGCCCAGAAAGGMAAACCCTTAACAGCCCCTGTGTTAATCTATAACTGGCTCCTTTCAAACCTGTCCTGCTCCAAAAATGTAGGCTTGCTTAACCAGAAGTGCCAGATGGGGCAGAGGGAGGGAGGAGAAGGCTCTCGCATATCCCCATCCCAAAGGCAGGGACCTCCCATCTTTCCCCGCAGCAAAAGCAGAACCCACAGAAGCCTCCAAGGATGAGGGTAAAAGAGAGCGCTCACTTGTCAATGCTGGACTTGGTGTCCGCGATCTTGTTCAGGCTGGAGATTTTAAACCCAAAGGCATTTCCCCTCTGGCCTTTGTTCATGTAGTTCCCGAAGGCCAGAACCACTTCCAGCAACTGCTGCAGGCTGCTGCTCTGAAGCACTGCCTTGGAGCCGGCACGGATCGCTGCAAGGACACAGAGGTGAGGGACGTTACCACCCGCATGCAGCGAGTCCTGSCCTGGAGGGCACATCACTCCCTTTTCCTTGTGGCAGCCCTCTCACTCCCGCACGGCCAAGGCTGACCACCAACTCCCTCCCTCCTGGGATGCCTCTGCAATTTCCRTGCGGGCCAGGCTTGCTCTTGCCTGGAGAGCAAGTACTGCTTATGAAAAACAGGAGAYTGCAGAACTCTTTCTGTGCCAGCACAAAGCCCCTTAGCAAGAGAAGAAAACCACCAGGAGATCCAATCACTTGCCTTCAACCTTGGGTTTGACTTCTGCAACTCTCTCTGCAAACTTCTTCTTAAAGTAGAGGGACTGCAGCCTTTGCTGGTAATGGTTTATCCTGCCAGGACAGAGAGGTACAGGTTGAGCACTGCTTGCCCCAGGCAGAGGAAGTTGCTCTGCTGTTCGCAGCTGTGCTTACAAAGCACACTTAAGCCAAACTGATTCAAAAATAATGACCACCTTTCTCTCTGAAACTACACTGAGGTGGAAAAAAAATGACAACTTAAACCACAACCTTTTTGGGGCTCACCCACGTGGGCTYTTAAGTACATGCTTAAGTCTGTCCTTAACTCAGGAGGTTCAAAAAGTGCCTATTTATRCCCTACTGCAATCAACAAACAGTCCATTTAAGACCACTCTTGAGCAGAGATGCTGATCAGATCTGGGCTCCTAACGGTTTTGCAGTGGGCTATGGTTGGATGCAGACACGTYGGCTTCCAGTACAGATAAAACTGGACCTTTAGATGCTCAAAATGATCACCTGTACCCACCTGAGTGGAAGAACCAGCAACACATCCCAGTCCAACCCTTTACCGATCAAGTTAGGGATTGCTCTGTTCATGTTGGTCATATTTAGGCTAAGCAAGATCTCAATTATGAGCAAATGGCAGTTTGATTTGAGTCATTTGGACCAGGACCCACAGGAGACATGCTCACAGACAACAAGGCCACAGGCTGCACTCATGTTGTATTAATCAGAGATGACAAACACATCACACTCAGCACAGGCCACAGGGCAAATTAAAAAACTAGGCCTGAAATCAGGGTAAATACTTGCATCAGCATGTTGTGCTTTCCAAACGATGAAGGCACGAGAACAACATTTGGGCAAGAGACTGTGAAGAAGAAAGGTGACCTGAAATAGAAAAGCTAATTCTGAATGCCGTCTAGCCCTGAGGGCTCAAGCCTGAACTTCACAGCTCCATCCTACCTGCCTTTGACATTCAACAACTAYACTGTGCACGTTATTGATTGGTGTGTTTCTCAGGGAGAACAGGAACGTTTCTATTTTTGATCTCCTGGAATGATCTTGGATTGTAAAACTCACTGACTTTACAACCAAGTAACTTGCTCAAAGTTCAGCTAAGAAATTTCCTCACAGCAAAAATTCAGAGTTCAATATTCAGTTGGATTTAAATAAGGAGCTTCAAGATTTTAAACTGGCACCTCTGGAGGATGTGCGTGCAAAAGATAAGGCTATCCATCCCTCAAGGCCTCTAAGCCTTAAATGATTGCTACCAGGATCAGGAAGAAAAGACATTTCCTTTCTGTCTCATATTCTTGAGAGCCTTAGGGACAAGTCATTGATAGAGGTAAGAAGTTGGACTCAGTGGACTGAACAGCTACATAGCATGACAAAATTTACGTCCATCAGCCTTGAGTGTTCATCAGGATATATTAGTATTGGGGGAAAAAGCACATTGCTGTGGAACCGCTTTCATTCAAACAGCACTTTCTGCCTCAACCTTGACGCACGTGATGCAGTCTTATGCAGAGAGTTTGTGCCAGACTGAGTTTTCTTTCCCAAACGAGAGGGTAGTATGTTGGGAGAGCCCCCCGAGAACTGCCTGAGCTCCCAGAGTGGAGATGCTGCTCCTCGGCTGAGCTCAGCTCTCTGCGAGATGATGCCCCATTTCCTCAATGATCTTTAGCCCAGCCAGGGGTCCCTGACACCTCTCAAGAGAATTGCAGCTCCCYGTTCCTCTCTTGCCACCTGACTTGGTCCATTTCTGATCTGTCCTGCTGCTGCTCATCTTGGTATGCAACCCTGATTTTGAGCGCACAACATCAACAGTGATCCTTACGGGTGGGTGCACCTCACCTTCTCTCACATCAGTTTGGCCCACACATTTCATGACATGCAAAACACGAAGTATGGCACATTTTCAGCCCAYGCTTTATGAAGCAACAGCCTCATGATCAGCCTGCTCCACCCTTGCAGGCCACTGGCCGAAATGCCATGTCTCACACGAGCCAGCCTACCTGCTCATTTCAAAGAGGAACCGGTCGGCCTTGGCCATGCGGTCCAGCTCGTGCTTATGCTCTTCCAGGAGGTCAATGTCACCTTTTTCAGGAACAAATTTCAGGAGCTAAAYAAGGGAAAGCAGGTTTGTAGACATAAGATCCATGCACAGTTTCACGGTTCCTCATGAGCAAATGCAAGACCTAGCCACCATCTCCTCAATACGTACAGAAAATGACTTCAAATCTCCTACAAAAAACAAGTGTGTTATCATTTTCCTATTCTCCTTCCTCCTGTTACCCCATCACATTTGTGTCTCTGGTTTCTGCCCTGCCCTGCCATCACTCCAGTTTTACAACAGATGTACTACGTCTGTTCCAAGGTTTCAACATCAACCCTGTTAAAGGAGATTAGAGGGATCTGATTTGCTGCAACCTACATATTGCAGATGGAAGTTTTGTGCAATGCATCCTTCCACTTTTCTGCTGAGACAAGCTGAAATGGCCTGTCTCAATTTTATGGACAGGCAAGTAAACGGGCAGATAAAATGCTCCTAAAGGGATTCAAGGGGCTCAGAAATCAAACTTCTTTCTTGAGGACTGCACAAACTCTGAATGAGCTTTGAAAAATGCAATTAAGAAATGAAACTCCACCAAGCATGAACTGCAAGTTTCAGTCAGGAAACATGTAACCGGCACTGCCGAACCGGACAGCCTTGAGGTCCCACACCTAGAGGTGGAAACGGGCCTTTAGACATTATTTTGCGTCTTTGCTGACAGGTTTGGCATGCTTTTGAGCCCAAAGGTGTTGCAGGGTCTGTGGACACAGCTATGGTTCTGCAAACCCCCAATACCTGGAGAAATGACACAGGCTCATGGGGCGTTCCCACCTCGCATGGTGTGGCCAGATTTAAAAGGTGCTATAAAAACAAGGAACAGAGCGGCGCATGCATCACCCACCTGTTCCAGCATGTCTTTTGGGAGGTCCTCCTGCTCATCCATCGTCAAAATTGCGCGTTTGATTTCTTCATTCGACAGCTTCAGCCTGGGAGGTGGAGGGAGGGAAGGAGAGTCATTTATGCATGAAGCCCAGCCCCAGCAATCGTTTGCAGGATGGGAAAGGAAATTTCCTGCGCTTGCCAGTTTGGGAGAGACATTTGCTGAAATCACCCCGTGCTCCAGGACCACCTGCCTTCCCACTGAGCTGCAAATCCCACCTGCATCCCTGGTTTAGCTCAGTTGGTTAGAGCGTGGTACTGCTAATGCCAAGGTCATGGGTTCAGTCCYTGTACGGGGCTACGCTGAGGGTTGGACTAGACGACCTCCAGAGGTCCCTTCCAACCTTACCATCCTATGATCCCGGAGCATTCCCAGGGGCTTCGTGAAGATGCAGCGACAGGCTCGGGGGAATCAGGTCCCCCGCTGCCCACTCACCAGAGGCAACCACCCTGTCCCATCCACTGGGGATGAGCCCACGTGCTGCAGAGACCAACGTTTAGTTTCACCCAAATGGCATCTGAGATCTCAAGCGCTTTTGTGCTTTTCACAGGGCTCAAATGGAGCCGGGGCCGGGGGGGTGGGGCAGGAGCAGCATGTCCCACTTATAAAGCCCCAGCAGATCCAGACAGCAGGGAAACTAGGGTCTGACCTACCGAAGTAAGACCAAGTGACAGATTTTTCCTTTGAAGCTAGCCCATGGGCACCACCTAAATCAGTTCTTCCATTGCTACAGACAGGATTTAGCTTCTCTGTAATGCAAGGAGGCAACTTGGGCAAGAAGATTCAAGAACATTTGTTTAGCCAAGTATGGATGCAGCCAAGAGACAGAAACAGCTTAATTTCTGGTCAGCAGCAGAATCGCAAATAGCAATCACAAATAACAGCATAAAGCATGTTTTTGAGACACAAGTGTGAATAAACGTGGTCAGTCCCTGCTCCTCCCAGCGGTGTTCGGCTACAGTCTCCCTTTAGGAAGAATGAAACAAACCCAAATTTTGGGGGAGCAGATGTCTTTTGAAGGGGGGGGGGAACCTCAAGTGTGACAGGCTGGAAACCAGSCCCCTTCCACCTTTCTCCTCCTCCACTTCATGCAACAGAAATTGGAGATATGGATTTGATATTTCTTAAAACGCAGACCACTGTATCACAGCAAGCAAAAACGTATGCTTTTCCCCCTAGYAGCTCTTTATTCCACCGCAGTCCACGCTGAGCTCAGGCAACAGATAGCTAGAGAGGCGCCCTCAGCTCCTCCCGGGTTAGGCTAGCCATTAATTACAGTTTAATGGGTCGGCAGCCCTCCCTGCGCACGCTGCCCGCAAGGACCTTTGATTGCAAAACCACAAACATTCGTCTTCACGTTTGCATCGCGGGTGACAGAGTGATGCGAGTGCAAGCGAGGGAAACACCCTTCTCCCTCCCGCCCTCGCCGCTCGCCCTGGCGGGGAAGCGGCAYGCGCGGTTTGCACACCCTCTCCCCGCGTGGTTTTTTTACTCGCAAGCCCCACGAGCTTGCACGCACACTTTTCCCGCTGCAAAGCGGCTCCGGCCAGCGTCGCGAGCTCCTAACCAGAGCGTGGCAGCGGTTAGCCGCACGACGGTTGCAGGAAATCGTTTGGGCGACGTAGTAATTTGGGTATTCCTGAGCAAGGATGACTACGCGCGAGCCGGCAGAAATAGAATTTGCCAGTTTGGCCRAAGGGGCGGGAGAAGAGGAGACGGGAGTGGAGGGGGAAGAGGGAGAAGCGTGAAAAAAAATAAAAACTCGGAATACCTAGCATTCAAACCTCCTTACAAGGCTAGGAATTAGGGCCGGGAGCAGCGAGGRCTGAGGCTGGGACCTCCCCGCGGGGCAGCACGCGGGGCTCAGCTGTTCCCACCGCAGCTGCTCCGCTCGCAGCCGCGGGGTCCCTGGCCGGGGGGTGCCRAGTGCCCGGGACGTGGGGCCGCTCGGCACCTTTCCCACCCCATCCTCGCACCCCGCAGCGGAGCCCGGCCCGGAGCGGGGAAACATGCCGAGACCCCAGGAAAAGCATCTTGAAGAGGACTTGAACGGAGAGTCGCACCAGCCAAGGCACGCAGGTCAGGAGAGCGGTTCACAGCAGGTACCGGGACTACGAGAGGCAGCAGCGAGGGCTCGAAGAACCCCTCGGCCCCTAGTTTCAGCAATTAATATTGCCAAAAGGGGCTGAAATACTGGATGGGGCTCAAAGGAACGAGCTGAAACTGGGAACACATCCTGCAGTGGGATGGGAGACATTGGGGCTCAGCCTACACAGTTTGCCAGAAAGGAGACCTGGAGGTGGCCTGATCACTCCAAGTATCTGCATGAGGAGGATATTTTTTGTATTAGCTTCTGTTAGGATACCGGATCGAGACCTAACAGCTAGCTTTCGGAAAATGAAGCTAAAAAGAGGAAGGGTGCCAGTCTCTTGGAACAGCCTAGTGAAGGATGGGTTTAACGGGAAATCTTTTGTTCAAGATTGGAGATGAAATACCAGCTTTACTGGGGTAGGTGGAGATTACACAGTGGGAAGAGAAGTGGCAGGTAAATATTTGTTCCACGGGAGCTCACGTTTCCCATCCGTCACTCAGTTCTCCTTCACCTCCTGTTCCCCTACCTCACATTCAAGGCAGAGTTTGTTAAAAGAGGAGTGAGGAAAAAATGGCCCCTGAAGCAGGGAAGAAGTTAAGATTTCTAAGTGGCCAAGATGGACRTGACACAGCCGGAGACATGAAGAACACGGGCCGCGTTTTCGAAATGGCAAGCCAGGCTTTTTGGGAGATGGCTAACCGGTTCTCTGATGCAGGGAAAGCAACAGAGATGCTGGTGGCTGGAGAGCAGGTACAACCAGGACGGCTGGAGCTGTCCGTCCTTCACCGTGGTGCTGGCACAGCCACCTCCAGCGGCGACATGTGCGGGCCACCGAAGCTGCAGCGCASACGGAGACGTGCAGAGCTTTGGACAGGCGAGCACCGCTGTGAATGATCCCCCGTGACAAGCCCCGTCTCCTTCGAGGGACGCGGGGCAACGCTGCCGCGTTCGCTCAGCTCTAGTGGGATGACGGACACAGCTCGTGACAGGTACGCGCGTCGCTGCAGGTAATGCGGTCACTGCTGGCAAGCCGCAGGAGGACTCGTTTTACACCTGGGCAGGGCTGAAGCCACCAGCAAATGTCACACCAGTCCCTACTTGCTGGGGCAGTACAGTGGGGCCTTGGTACGAGGTTGCTCTCAGGAGGACATCTAGGGGATCTCTGGGAGGAAAGAAAAGTTCCTGGAGAAAAGAACCAAGCTTGCAGGCAGCTGCCTCTCATCCAAAGCCAAACATCTAACACACACCCTTTCCACCACGATCGTGTCCGGGTGGGTGGTGAGGGATGACGGTGACTTTTGTAAGCCCTGCTCATTAAAAGCAAGGTCAATAAATTAGTTAAAAAAAAAAGGCCCAAAAAACCCCTTTCTCAGAAATCATCCAAAACGAGAGCCAAGAACAAGAGCCTGCCCCGCTATCGGCAGAGAGCAATCGCAGGGCGCCAGAAGAAAACAGCTTCTCAGACAATTTGATGGGAAAGGGGCCAGTGAAAGCTAGAAGCTTATCTATAACCACAATAATTATCATTGTTGGCAGCAGCTGCCGAACGCGAGCCGTCTGAGAGGAACGGGGTCACGGTACTTGCTGTCACGGGGATTTAAACCCGGCAGCCTGGAGATGCAAAGTGACAGCTCGCCAGGCTGACAGCGCAGGGCTATTTTGCGTGGCTTTTGTAGAGTCCAGCGAGGGCYGTAACAAGTGTGAAGGGGAAAAACAAATTCCGCCGGGGAAGGGACGCGCTCTCTTCAAAAGCCACATTCATTCAAGGAAAACGCTCAACACGGAGAAATCAAATAAGCCTTTCACCTCCACTCCACTTGGAAAGGGGTGGACTAAAGTCTTGATGTGTATCACAAGTCTCCCGCACTCAAAATACACACGCAGAGCAAAAGCAAGGACGTGGTGGTTTCATTGAGTAAGACCCTATATTGCATTGACATCGGCATACTTGGGAGTATTCCTAAAAAAAAAGCGAATGTTAAAAATATTCTTGTGTTGCATTACTAGCTGAAGGAAAATCCAGTGATCTCACTGCGCAGTAATTTCTCCCAAAGCAAGGGAAGCAGGCAAAAAAATAAATCTACAGAGAGAGATAAAGTATCTTGCTGGCCATAATCTTTCCACGCTGCAAGCCAGACAATGGCTGTTTAGTTTACAAATGTCTGGGCTAAAAAAGGGGCCAACCTTGCAGGTCCTTTCACATGTGAAAATCCACTCTCCTCTCCCCAGCGCGCCCAGCGAGGCAGGAGCCCAGCTGCTGAGAGCAACCCTGGGAGACCACAGCAAGGCAGGCTCTCCCATGGCACCGCACGGAGGGCCCTGCAATGCCAGAGATAGGGAATTGCTGCTCTCCCCAGTGTAGAGATGTGCAGCTGAGGCAGGAAGGGATTAAAGGATATGCCCAAGATCCCATGGAAGATCTGCTGAAGAAGCAGGGCTTGAGCCAGAGTCTACAATGGTCCATGGGAGCGTGCTGAAGGATGCCGAGCAGGGACTTCATCCCAAGACTGTCCTGCCTTTCTGCTATTTGGTGTTAAGAGTAAATCAGTGAAAGAGATTTTAGGGAGAGAAATCTCAATGTGCTCTTGTGCACACACAGGAAAGGGGCAGAATTGGATGCTGCTGCAACGCTGGAGTAATATCTTGGCTTGCTGGGTCCCTCAGCGAGGTTTCTCACCACACTGACTGAAGTCCTGAGGCGTGCACGGCTCAGCAGGCTCAGCCCTTGGAAAAGCAGCAAGGTGCAAACYCCAGAGCACCTCCAGTAGAGCAGGTAGCAGAAGCCACTGCTCTGCCAGAGCCACTCGTCCTCCTGGGGCACAACCCCAAGGCAGGTGCCTGGAAGTGGCCCATCCTCCYTGTGCCTGGAGTTCACACCAGGCCACATTGCTTCTCTCCTCCAGCACCACCACCACGCAGCATCGAGAGCTGTGTGGGCTCAGACTGCCGGGGATGGCCTGGAGAAACCACCAACAGCTCGTTTCAGCAAAGGGATCTGCTGAGAGTCTGCGCTCACTCTTTTTTCACTTTTCTATGTGTTTCTTTGGCTCAATATATTATTGCTAAAGAACTCTCACAGAGTTGGGGCAGGAGAGACCTCAGGGCTTGTGGGCTACCACTTGGGAAATATTTCCAGTCGAAGCAGTACACCCCCCCCCCTGCCCCGGTGGCTGAGGGCCTGGATGCTCTTACCCTCCAAACCTCGCAGGAGAAGAGAGCCATGCAGGGTGCTGCAGGCCTCATCTGGACACCCAGAGGAAAAGCAGGATACAAGCAGTCAGAGGACAACCCTGCAAGTCTGAGCCTCTCCTAGCAAATAACCCAAAGAGGAGGGTGGACAGGCTGTGGCCTATGTCTTGTCCTTTTTGCTAGTTCCATTGCTCAATATAAGCAACCTGTTTCCAGCCATCAATTTACTGGAYGAGAAAGATTTATGAGTGAGATGAAATGGAGACCTTTATTGAGCAAGGCACCGTTGAAGTTAAGCACRACTAGCTCCCGTTCACACCGAAGGGGTTGTTTGCATGCTTAACTTCCAGTTGCATCCTTAAACACCTTGCCGAAATCCAGCTAAACTCACTCTGATTGCACACACACTAACTCCACTGGGAGCAGCACAACCAGTGCCCTGAACTAAGTTATTTTACTATCAGATGGCTGGCTGATGTAAACACATYCAACTGTGTGGTGCTTCAAACTCCACTTACTCCACCATCATCGGTGGGCTGAGGCTCCATCAGGGGTGCCCAATGCATAGGCTGGCTACTTACACACTTCAAATATATAGTGTTTTCCCCAGCGTAATAGAAGGCCCCTTCAACAGTTGCCAAAAAATGAATAAAATCCAATCTGAAGAAGATAAAAGATGAAATCAACCCCCCTCCAAATCCCCAGGAGGATTCACTGGGTAACGCAGCTCCTCTGAGGCTCTACAGGGACCCGTGAACTGCCACGCACCCTCTTAAGTGTATTTCCCTGCCCCAAACCATACCGCAAAGACGTGTAACTCTATAGCAGGGTTCAGGTGTCTCTGGCTCTCCTGCCAGGGCTCCTGTCATTAAAATCCCCCCTGGGGACTCAGAGCATATCTCCAGCTCAGGGTGCACTCCTCCTCACCAGCTCTAAACTAACCAGCACCTGATACCATCGGAAAGAGGACAACGGTATCAGCTAACTGGTTCCCCCGAAGGGCAAAAAGATATTAACCATACCTTGAGAGAAGAATATTGCAATTCTGAGCTCTCCGGCCGTCTATTACYGAAAGCTCCTTGACTTTATGCCTGGAACTCAACGTGTCATCGATAGCATCTTCCTTCTACAAAAAAAGGCATGGAGAAAAGCCATGAAGAAGCGAAGACATTTAGTACTCTCAGCACATACCAGCGCTGTATGCAGCGGGCCCCCATTAATCAGCAGTGTCACCAAGGGTTACGAGCAAAACCCATAGGCTGTAACTGAAATATAGCAAGTCATTTCATAAACCAGAACTGGCTTTGAAGCCACTGGTTAGAAATGTAAATATTTTCTCAGACAGGGGAAGATTTAAGAATTTGCAAACACACAGGCAYTGCTGAATAAATAAAGCAGGGCTTTCTTAGCATACATATTTGTGATACTTCATTAAATCCTCACTTGAAATATTTCATTATGGACTGCTGCACACACTTAGGATTACCCTTGTTCTTTACCACCACTCAAAACATYTGCAGTCGCCCTTCACGCATCAGTCCTCGATAGGAAGTTAACCAGTAACACCTACCACACTTTCAAATACAACCTGCAGCATTTGCTGTTCATTCAGGAAAATGCTTCCAAAAACATTAAGGGGTGTGAAAGCACAAATCACGGCGACATGAGCACCTAAGTCTCAGGAGTAGCTTAAATATATTCTTTCCAAATGCAATAGGTAAAACTACAGTTGCAAACGAATGGGCAGATCTCCTTAACAGCAAATCTAATGCATGTTTGCAGAATTTTGGCCAATGAGTTCGTGTTGCCCTGGTTTTAATTTACCATATTGGTTGCTTTTAGTAAGATTAATAAATTAACACCCAGCTACTCAATCCTTCTGTAAGGAATGTAACCGGCAGAAGCAAGGTCCTGCACACTACAGATACACACTAAATGTCGCAGAGCCTAGAAAACCTGGCAGACCAACACTTTGTACGTGTAGAGAGAACAAAGAYAAGTTCACATTTTAAAATTCCTTCTCTCATTTTAAAAAGAAAACTGCGGCAAGGTGGGAAATTGCAAGAACAGGCAGCCTGCGGCAGCAGGGGCAGCGGCACGCGGGTGAAGCGGAGCCCCGTGACGGGAGGTCCACGGCTGCCTTTGGCCGCCGGGTCTGCAATACCTGCCCTCTCCCTGTGCCTSGCCTGCCCTGGCTACGACAAGCTGATGCCAAAATGCTGCCAAGTCCCTCTCTGCCACATCCCTCCCTAATTTATTTATTTCGACCCTTCGAAAAGCCCCATGTGCATGACAAGCTGGAAAGCATGGGGACGAGGAAAACGGGCAGCTCCTTGCTTACCGGGTCCCCGACACTAACTCTCAGGCTGCTCCTCTTGGCGTGTGTCTTTGCACCATCCTGATTTACACCCTCTTTCATTGTGTTTAAACGCCCACTGCAACACGCAGCAGCCCTGCACGTGCCCCGTGCCCACGTCTGGGCGCTTGCCCTGCCCTCACAGCCCAAAGCCTTCCCGTTCATTAAGACATGAGGCTTCTGCAGATGGGCACTTACCTGTCTGGAGTTACTGTTCACAAAGAAGTCCTACAGCCATAGCAGAAGCATGGAAAAAGGCAGTAAAAACACATGCAATTCAGTGATCACAGCAAAACCAAAAAGACTCAAAGCACAGTCAAGAAGAGAGTACAACACAGAGGTCTCGGCAGCAAGGGGAAGCACTCGGGGTCTACCAGCTCCGAAAAAYGGACGATGCAAATGAAAATGCAGTGGAGCTCAAGGGATGCAAGTGAAGAGGCGCAGGGCCGGGAAGGCGGGCAGGCGAGGGAGAGGCTGTTTTACRAAGGGATCGTGTCAAGGTGGCTCTGTGCTGGGATGCTAGGAGGGAAATGCGGAGGAGAGCTGGAAGGATGCGCGGGGAAYCTCTTGCCAAACTCAGCCATCGCTTTGTGCGAGAGTCAGTGAGCGCTGGCCCAAAGGAGCACCGCTCGGCCTGCAAACGCCGGGGAAGAAAATTGCTAGTTCTTGTGAATCTGAGAGAATGAAATGTCAACACGACTGCCAGGAAAAACAGGGCTTTCAAGTGGAAATAACGAGATTCTCATCCCGGAGCAAATCTTGCCACAGCAAAACTTTACCATTTGCCATGGCAACACATTTCTCCTTGACTTCTCTTCCTACAGGGAGAATAACCCTTCTTCAGGGCTTGGCAGCCTGGAGAAATACTACTCTGACACCCAGCTTGCATTTAGTCCTTCTGCTGATCTTGCTCCTCTGCTGGGTTCCTACAGCGTTAGTCGGCAGACTTTAAGCACGTGCAGCAAAGCCAGTATCACGAAACCACGCGCACACACACACGCACACGCAAAAGAGTTTTCCCTCCTCATTTGCTAGGCTGCCTCTTTCTTTTTTTTTTTTTTTGCTTGGCTCAAGAGACCATCGAACAGATCTGTGATGGGGAGGGAGATTTGCAAGGTGCATAAATAGAGCATTTCTTAAAAAAAAAAAAAAAAAGGGGGGGGGGAAGGCACACTATGTYGTGAGAGACACTTAGGTGTYAGACAGTCTCCAAATCCAGTTCACGTACAGCCGCGCTGCCTCTGTTAGGAGGTGACCGCCAGCCCGCGTGCCTGGTTTGAGTTAGTCATCTCCAAACACAGTTCCATCATTACAACGGTTTTAAAGGAAACCTCCTTCAGGCAGGTTCCCCCCTGACCGGCTGCCAACGCTTTATCAGCCCAGGAACGGTCTGCGGGTTCGGGAGGGAGGAGGGGAAGCGACTCTGCTAAAGGACACGACACGTCCTGGGCTCGGCTGCAGACCCCTCGCGGGGGAGGCCGAAGGCGGACTGCTCGCAAGCCCCGCAGCGCTCTCTCTCCCCATGGCTTTCGATGCAAATGGTTTCTCGTGTCAGCAAAGGTTAAAAATGAACGCAAAAAGCTTTCYTCGAGCTTAGAAAAATGCTGAAACCAAGAAGCAGAACAAAACGTGCCAAAAGACAAAGAAATATCAGCCAAAAAAMCAATTAACCAACCCTTTCCTGAGTGTCCCTGCACGCTCAGCTGATGTGCCAGGGCTTTCTTCTGCAGAGGAACACAACAAGGGCGCGTCTACGGGGTGCCCTGGGGACACCCGGACGCTCCGCCACGCCACGCCGCGCAGCTCCGCCGGCGCGGTCCGCGGGAGCAGCGCAGCGCCGCTCGGCGCGGCAAGGTGTGCGCGCGGCTGCGAGCTGCCGAGACCCTCCCAAGCCTTAACCTCGCCAGCTCCAGMGCAGAGCCGGCGTCCTGCTGGCCTGCATCCGCTGCCCTGGGGGACCAGACCTTTGATTTCCTGCCTCTCCCCAGTGCTGGGGTAGGGAGTCGATTTTTGCAGGCTGCAAACCAGCCGCAGCAAAAGCGATACCTCTAGCTCCCCTGGGAGGGGAAGGAGCTAGATTCTTCCTCCCAGCTGTGGCTCGCGTTTCAGAGAAGGGGCTATGCTTCTGTGAATAACTAGGGAGACCTGAGAGCTAAAGCTGCAAAGGTCTATCTTCATGTCCGGTGGCACCATGAAACACCTGGCTGACAGGTGAGCATCTCGCCAAACTGGGGTCTTCGCAAGCGAAGGGGAAGTTACAGGCCCCAAATGAAGAGACGCAAGCTGCTGTTGCTGCACTTTAGAGAGATGAGTTGAAAAACGCAACTGTACAATTTAGCTGAACTCAAGGCTGCTGCAAAGGCAGCATTTAACTCCCCGGATCAGCTAAGGTTTTAAAGGACCAGTGTCTCRCACAGCAGCCTCTTCCGAGCAGCTCCCTTCCTGAGACAGGCACAGAGCAGATCCACAAGCGGGAAGAGGTACGCTGTCGTTCATTTAGCTAATCCTTAACTAGGAATCCCTTCTTTCATCCAGATGCTCAGATCTACCCCCCTGGAGGATGCTGCTGTCCTTCTGCAATCTGGCATCTTGTCTTCACGAAACAGAGAACTCACAACGCCCTCAAGGTATGGAAAAGGCCCAGCGTGAAAAAACTCACCCCCTGCCTCCAACAAACCTCAGCTCTGCCCGTTTCTTGCATTAACTGTGATCCAACCTCCACTGAATGGGAAGGATAGCAGTTAGAGAACAAGTGTATCTTTAAAATCCACTATTGCTGTCCCCACAAACGTTACCAATGCTTATTACCCTCTGGCTTGTGTGCAGGTCACCCTGGCTTACAGAGAGGAGATGAGGCTTTTCCTCTTGCATCCTTTTTTGGAAGATAAATTCTTTCCTAGCTCGCTGCTAAGCCCCTGATCCAACAACATACATATTTTTTTTTCCACTTGGCCCCAGCTCTTTTACCACACTCGCCACTGCTGCATCCAGGACCTCCCAGGACTGCACCCGGYGGTATCACTACCACTTATCAGTGTCGTTTCCAGCCTTTCCCAGTTTGCAGGCGCTCAAAGCATGTCTGCTGGAGGCACAGACCCCTGGGTAGCAGGTCTAAGCCCAGATCATCTAGACTTGCATTTCTCTGCCACTGCATGACCACCCAAGCCCTGAGCTGCCCCCAAGACCTGCTGGGACTTCGTGCCACAGCCCAAAGGACAGAGTTCCTGCATGTTTCCCTACTACATCTAGCATGATTGCCAAGTGCTGATGTCCCGGAAAGGAAGGTCCTCTTGACTACAGAGTGGAAACAGGTAAAGTCAATTYTTGGTTTCAATCCTCCATAGTCTTGGGCCAGCCCTTGAGAAGGCTTCACCCTATTAATATCAGTGACTCAAGCACAGTGATTAAAGTTAATTTCATTAACATCACAGTGATTTTGGTGACGGAAGCCAAGCAAAGGCTGTGGGGGGTCAGAGCCCAGGTGCATGCAGTACTGGTTCAGCCAGGCTGAACCATCTCCCCACCGCCTGGCAGGGGAACATCTGCAGACCCCTGGCATGGAGGTGGGGGATGATATGAGTTGGTGGCCACCAAGAACACCCAGATCTCTGAGGGATCTGCTTTCCTGAAGGCTTAGACATTACTGCTCTGGGTTACATGTCGCAGGGGTGTCTTGTGTGCCCACGTTCCCGATGGGGAAGCAGCAGCTTGGGGTAAGAGAGGAAGTCTTGCCCAGCACAGCTTGGAGTCTCAAAAACTCCAAGGGTGCTCCTGTCCTCCTTGCATGGAAAGGGCCTTTCCCTAGAGCTGCACAGTTCATTAATAGCCTGCATTTACTACCTAGCTTGTGACCTGGGAAAAGCACTTAAAGAGATACTTAAAATTAAGTACATAATTAACCTCAGGTCTGTGCACTACCTAGGCAGAGGTTTGCAGGCACTATCATAACACAAATAGCCAAGAACCATCAATAACAGACCCATGACAGYCACTTCTAGATGGGTTCAGAGATCTCTGCTGCACACACCCTTTCTCAAGCTGCACCTTAATGCTGAGTGGGTGCTGAGCACCACGGTGCATTCACATGGCTGTGTGATTTCTGAGCATCAATTTACTCAGAGCATGGGCAGGAAGGCAGCCACCGATACCTAGGCCCTAGCGCCATGATGTCTCAGGAGAACTTGAAGTCATTTTCTGAAAAGGGCTTAGGATGGGGAACAGGAGGAGAAATCCCTGCTCCTCCCCTATTTGATCAGGGCAGAAACCCATTTTCATATACCACCGCGAGGGAAATGCCTCTAAGTCGCTAGCACTTGGCTGCTTTGCGATTTTGGGTGAGTTGGAGGCAGAACATCGCAGAGTCACCTGCCTGAGCACAACCCAGGGGAAGGCGACTGCAGAGCAGGTTCAGAGAAAAGGAACAGCTAGGAAACGCTGTGAGTTAATAGGACATTTGCTTATCGTCCTTCTCTGCAGAGACGGGCCATTCACAGGGAGCTCCCCCAGCCCTCTGCCCTTTCCCAATTCTGCATGAGGTGTCCTGCCGTGTGTGTATATTATTTCAAGGAGCACAGTCTAAGTCCATGGGGTGTTGCATGCACGGCAGTTATTTAAAGAGCTGCATTGCAGGCAGCACCGAGGCACGCTGCCAAGCACCTCCCTTCCCACACAGGGACTGCAAACAGAGGAGATGCTAATGAGAGGGGTGCTTTTAGCTCCCTATCGCTTGGTTTGCTGGCAGGAATCTACTGAACTCCATTGTTCAACTCGTGAAACAGGTCCAAAGCTTCCCTGCCCTGTGGCCAGGATTGCCCTCCAAGTATCGGAGCCCACCAGTGTTCAAGTGTGCTGGGGAAGGCTGGAAAAGACACCTCAGGTGTAGTTATGGGCCTTTGGGACCAGAGGGAGGTCTTGCACCAAACGGTGGCATCGCGAAGGGTCGGTGAGCTGCAACGAATGCACGTGCCGTGCAGCAGTCACATCGACAGCGGAAGAAAGGTTTCTAGGCCTGGGTGAGATTTCAGCTCTTCTTTCCAAATCTCCCTTCCACATGCTGTTGCAGCATCCTCCACCAGTCCCATCCCAGTCTCTGTCTTTGCGGTGATAGATCCCAGCCTCATCCCAGGTTTTGCTGTCACCAGGCTTTACCTGCTCTTTTAAGACCTTTTCCACACTTCATCTGCTTGTCTCAGTTAAGCTGAGCCACAACTCCACGAGGCACATTTTAAGGCCAGGGACTTGGCAGCAATTGCCCTCCTGAAGGTCTCTGGGATGCGCTTTGCTGCACCTGGGCCTCCTGCCATGCCCAAGGCACACTTCTGCTCTTCAAAAGTGTCTTTGCTCCATTGAGCTGCTCCCTCTCTCGTCTACTAGCCACAACCCTCTTTGGGTGCTCTCCACAGCAGAGGCACAGGTGGGTGCCACAGCTCTTCCTGCAGCAYACAGGATCTGCCCCTTCTTGTTGGCCATGCCTCTAACCAAATGCTTTGCCCAGCAGGACCGAGGCCAAGCTGAATTATCTTTAAATTTAAATTTCTGCCTCGCACTGATCTAGTATCCAGGCGATTAACTGACTCATGTTGACAAGCCAGAGGGCAAAACGTCCAGCTAGCACGCCAGCCTTCTATTTTTGCTTCCTTTCCATTTCCATCTCCTGTGCCCGCTAATCTACTCAGTAAGCATTAGTCAAGATTCAAAAATGCCGAGGGAAAAGAGTCAGCACCTTAGTGACCTATTCCCAAAATACGCTGAGACCATGCATACTTCTGGTAGGTTACTTTTGATATTTAACCTATTCTTATCCACCTTGATCTTTCTCTAGATTAGCCTCTGGTAGAGATTAAATTCTCAGGTCCTCTAAGAAGCTTATATCTAAGGTCCCTTCCTTCCCTGCTCTCCTGTCCCAGCCTGTGAAGAGCAGGACAACCCACCCTTCTCTCCTCTCAGCAGCGAGGCCAAGATGTGGCAGGTGAACACAACTTTTACAGCATCTCTCCTGGCTTTTTGTCTTACATTCCTGAAAACCTCATGGCTTTTGCCCACTAAATATCCTGCCTCGGGTAAAACAAGTGCCTAATTTTCTTCATGTGCTTTGATGCCTTCCAAGCTGGGGCCATATTGCTGGAAAACGAGATTAAAAAGCAGAGACTTTTGTCTGTCGTGTCATTATTTTGGTCTGGGATTTGTTTTGTGTTCAAAGCTCACATTTTGCTCTGGGCTCACTACAAAAATAAAAGAAGAGTTCCACCCATGGTAGATGTGGGTAAAAGTTAGTCCTTTTTGGCCAGAGAGGGATATAAATTTTCCACCCAATACAGAGACACCAAGCAGTTGCTGTTAAGAGCGATCCAAAAATATTCCCCAACTGTGGCCACATCTGGGGGCTATTTTCATACAATCCCTGTCATTTCTTTCGAGATTCATCTTCAAGACACGAGTGTGTTCACACTGCAACACATGCGGTCAGGTACGTGGGCAGGGGAGAAATCGAACGAATCTAGCTGTTAACTGTCATTTCGATGCAAAGGCACGGGCATGCAGATGAGAGTATAAACCAGATTGAGTCCATCTGGCAAATACAGTGCTAGAGTGAGGTGATGACAGGAGATGTGYTTCAAGACCACACATGGAAACCGAGCGCTTTCAGAACGGCTACGCGTTTCCCAAGTGGTCCCGTGCGCCCCGGGCCAACCGTTACCTGCTGTCTTTGGTAGGCAGAGAAGGTTCTTTCAAGGTCTTCCAGGTCTAGGATTTTAAACACTTTTGCGTCATCGATCTCAGTCCAGACGGTGCCTGCCAGCTTGTTCTGAAACACATCGAGGGCAGGGCTGGGGGTACATCCTCGCGCCCACCTGCCCCCCACGCCGTCCCGCCCCACCGATGGGTACGAGGTGCGAACAGGCTGGCTCTGAGCAGCAACAGCTCTGTTGACCAAACCTCTGCAAGCATGAGGGGGGCGCCCACGGCTTGGCTCACCTCCGGCAGCTTGGACCAGTTGAAGGACTTGAGGGCGTTCGTTGGCTGTGGGATGCTCTTCTTCTTGAGGGCCAAGCCCAGTGGTGCTCCGGGAGGAGGCAGCACCCCGTCGAGAGGTGGGGGGCCAGGGGGTGGTGGGGGGCCACCTGGAGGGGGTGGCGGTGGTGGCGGTGGGGGACATCCCCCAGGAAGCGGTGGTGGTGGTGGTGGTGGCAGGAGGCATCCGGGAGCTGGGGAAGGCAGAGGCCCACCGGGAGCTCCTGGGGGCAAGGGAGGTCCTCCGGGGACCGCGGCACAGGTAGCCCTCTGGGAGAGAAGAAGACGAGAGACCGGTCACATAGGGTGAGGAGCGGACCGTCTGAGCCCCCCAGACCACCCCCAGTGCACCCCTGGGCAGCACACTCATCTGGCGGCCACTGTCCCAACCCACAGCAGAGCCCAAAGCAGCTGCTTCCCGGAGACAGAGCTGCTGGATGGCCTCAAGGGACAGGCTGGGACATACCTCGAGGAAGCATGGCCAGCTCTTATGGGAAAAAAGCCAAATTTAACCAGCACGGGAGGCACTCAAAGACTGGATGCTTTCAACAGAGGCATGATGCAGCTAGAGAGGCAAAATCGCCCCATCCCCAGCACCCTGGATGTCCTCCCAGCTGGAGCCTTTCTCAGCCCATGGACAGTTTGGCCTCCAGAATTCGCCCGGAGTGTTTTCAATTTGCTGTGAGGAGAGGGGATTTGGGATTTGACCACAAGTGGGAAGGAGGCTTGGGCTCTTACCCGGCTCATCTCGTGGAGCTGTGCCGTGAGATCAGCGACCTGCTGCTTGACCTGCTTGTGCTCAGTGGATTCCTTCTCCAGTTTCTCTTTCATCTTGTTCAACGTCTGCATCATTTCTTCCTTCTCTTGGGCCTTGGCATCGCACTCCCGCTCCTTCTTTTCCAGCTTCTGCTGAAGTTCGCTGTGCTCTGAAACAGCCCCACAAAACAGTCCCATGAAATCACTTCTGGATTGCAAATATTCCCTTATTGCAGATAGCAGCATGCAGGAGAACAAACCCTACGCTGCCCCAGAGAAAAGCAGCACAGTTAAGAAAAGAGAGTCTGCATCATGTGCTTAATACCCTGGCCAGAGTTTTCCAATGCACTGCAGACTTTGAGACATGATGCTCAACAAGGGATCCAGCAGAGGTGTCTCCAAGGGATGGATGGAGAAGTCCTGAGCCCGCTGGCAGCGCTGCTGAAACGTCCTGGGACATCCACAGTCATTATTCCTCCCACTGCACCTTTGAGAGCTGCAGTGTTGAGAGGCAAGAAGTCAGGCGGCTTGACCCGGTGATGTACGCTGACCCGGGGTATTTCGGGGCTACGCACTGACACTGGCTCTCTTACCTGACGTCAGTGCTTCACTGAATCAAAGCCTGAGTGATTAAGGTCAAACAAGTTGTAGGAAAAAAGAGGGCCATCAGGACTTAAATCTGTGCTCAAAACCTTTGTTAGATGAGGACAATTTCCCCGCCAAGCCCAGATACATCACTCCTGACTTCCTCATTTATTCTGATATATAAAAATTAACCTACCAAATAGCAGCATTTGTCTTCTGATCATGAGAAAGAAGGATGAATGTAATTTTAAAAATCAAATCCTTGTTTTTCATAGTTTCTGGTATTTTTCTTTTTTAAATCTAACAACAGCATATTTTTGTGGAAACAAAACTCCCTTTCCCCTAAAGACTCCAAGAAAAAATTAATATCTACTTCAGCCATTTCCATTGTAAGCCCTATGGTATAATCTCAGCCAGTGAATAAAGTCTGCAGAGAGTCCATCCAGTTAAAGTGTGCATATACACTACCAGTTTAGCTTACTGTACATGCAAAGGTTAAAGCCAATGCCTTTTATCTTTTTTATCATTCACCTTTTCGCATTTTTTCTGCTTGCTCTTTCCACTGCTTAACTTCATTTTCATTGACTAACCTAAAAGAAAAAAATACAAGTAGCGTTACGAAACAATCTTAATACTGTGAGCAGGCAAAAATCAGCAGCAGCGAGCAGGACTGAGCGAGACCGTAGAGCGAAATCTGGGGCTGTTTGTCCAGGCGCAGTTCCCAAACTGGTATTTCTAACACCTCTTCTCTGCTTCCCCACAACTCCCACCCGCCAGTTTTTGCATGCTAAGACACACTGCCGTCTCAACTGCTCTGGGGTCCTGGCCAACCTCGGAGCAGAAACATCACTCGTGTAAGCAGTAAGCGATGAATAAGGAACAGTGACAGTTACAGTTAAAGGAAATGGTTCACTGCCAGTACGGAGGTTCAGCTTAATTCACACGCACAACTCATCGGATGGGTCTACGTAATCTAAATCTGCCAGGGGTGACTCCAAAACCTCCTCGCCTACCCCCTGTTCCAAGCAGCCCTGAGCAGGAGGCAGCGAAGACACGTCGGCCCATTTCGGCACCGCTCAGCAGCAGGCTACAAGGAGGGAGGACGAGCACTTACATTCGGACGACGTTTTTAATGTTGAAGTTTTCCAGGGGAGTGGCGTCGGGGTCCTGCCCCTTGTCACTCTGTATGACGATCTGCTGTACAATCCTGTCGAGCAATAGCCAGTACTGGACAGTGTTGCCGCTTCTTTTATCTAAACAGGAAGAAGGAGAGAGATTGAGAGACTGAATCATCTCCCAGCACGTGCCACCTCGCAGTAGAAGCATAGAGAAAAAATCTACATAGGAATGGAGAAGAAGGACTGAGAGGCCACAGCCTGCTCAGGAGACCTTCGAGAAGGCCGGGGGAGATCTGGGCTGCCCATCATCTGGACGCACCGTGCAAGCCTGGAGCCCTGGGGAGGGACTACTAGCTCTGGGCTACAAAGCCCCAGGCGGTTGCAGGTTTCTTTTGCCCACCCTGGCAGAGCGATGCATCTCTACTCACAAGGCATTTGGAGACAGTGGTGGAGGATAGACATAAAGTGCGGGTATGCTTCCGTGTGAGTCAGCCTCTTCCTCGTCAGCTCAAACATCTGAGTTGCACTTTTGGTGTCTATGTGAACCTGTGGAAAAGAGCACAGTGAGATCAAGCCACCAAAGCGATGACTTCTGGGGGTTTTCAGCAGCCTCCCCAAACTGAGGCCACAAGCCCAAGGAAACGAGCTGAGCCCAGCTGAGGTCAGAGTCAGAGTGAAACAGGGGATGCGAGACAGCAGCAGCAATAGGTACCTTTAGAGAAGGACCTGCCCTGGGGTCTCCCTTTCTGGGCACTTTCTGCATTGATGAGGAATCTCCTCTAGTGAAGCACCTCTGCGCAGCAAAGCGGTGTTGTTACAGCCAGACCCTGGACAAGGGAGCCAGGGCAGACAGAGGGCAGATACCTTGAGCGCTTGCTGGAGCATCCAAAGCAATGCAGACCCTGACTAGATCAGCCATGGACTGAGAAAGAAATACCACGTTAGGCAGCCGTTACAGGYGCCAAATCCAGCTCCAGCTCTCTCCCTCTGCCACCTGAACGTGGCCGGGTCAGGCAGCCCTGCAAAGACAACCTGACGGCTTGTAGCCCTTCCATGGAGATACCACAGTAGATGATCAGACTATGGCCCCTGAGTTTCTCAAGGCTCAACTCCAAACGCTGCGAGCCATCCCCTCTGCCTGAGAGCACGCTGCTGACAGGCAAACACCCCAAACGCAATCAGGTGAGCTACAAAGCCCAGAGGACAGCAAATAGCACTGATCTGCAGCCAGAGGAAAAGAGACRAAATGGCTGGACTGCTGTGGGATGGTGGCTAGGACAGAGCAGGTGAACAGGAGACAGATTTCCAACTGCCAAATTTTATCCAAGCAACCATACTTTGTCCCTATCCATGGGTGCTTTTAAAAGGAATCCCGATATCACGTACCAGTTCATACTCACCAGTTCAAATCTTTTGGCAAATTCCAGTTCATCTTCATTTCTAAGCATTTCAAAAAAATCTAAATGCCTGAGGAAAAAGAAAAAAGACTGTTTAAGCAGATAGGAATACTACAATTAATAAACTGCAAGCAATCAGTCTGGAGGAACTTCCAAAGCAGTCAGCTAGCAGACAACAGTCTAGAGAAAAAGAGGACTTGAAACATCAGCAGCATATGCGGTCTAGAGCTCCAATAGCTCCACATGTTCATCTTGTGGGCTTGAGAAACCAGATCAGAAACACAAAGGGCATAGTAATTACAGCCTCTCCAAGGAGTCTTTTGGGAAAAAGACAGGCACTAGGAGGAGAAGCATTGACAGAAGTCCTCCAGGCCCAGGATGGACACCCTTCCCGGTTCAGCCATGAGTTAAGAGTGCAGTAAATGGAGCTGGTGGGTCAATGTGCATGTTGGCTCTTGGTAATGAGCAAGGTGCCCCTGGCGTATCTAATCAGGGCAGATGCCAAAGCAAGTTGGTCGCTCCTRTTCCCATTGCATTTGGTGCGGATTTAGCAGGTTTCTTCCCTCTTTCCTTGGCTACAAAAAAGGAATTTCCTCAAGAGGGGCCAGATCTTCAGTGTAGACYCACCAAATCCTAAAACCAGAAAGCAAGGACAGAAGGAAAGGACAACTAACCAGGAGACTGTTGGTCACTACTCACCGGTCTAGGGTTGAATTTTCATGTTCTCTTAGTTTATCAATGACRGGCTGGATTCCCAGCATGAGAAATTCATATCTCAGATGGAGTCTGAAATCCAGGCTTTCCTGGAAAGGATAGTTATAGAGTCAACACAGCAAGATGCCTTTTATCTAAAATCGTATTAAAAAAACCCCAACAACCAGCAAAACAGCACCCTCTCCAAAGAGCCCCACAGCTCACCACGCCTGCTCCCTGGCTCAGCACAGCGTTAATGAAGGACATGATTGCTGTCTTGAGGTTCACCTCGTCCCGATACCGCCCCGTGCTCTTGTCCAAGTCATTGATCAGCGTCTGCCGAATACACGACCTAAGTTAATAGGCTGAAACTCCCAACACGCGCTCCAAGAACAGCCCCTCTACGCTGCACAAACCACCAGCTTCCATGTACATTAACAGCTCCTCGTAGTGCCYCTACAGCCCCCATAGCAACCCGCTTATGAGGTTTTGTGGCTGTAACACTGCCCATCTCAGCACCTCCATCTGCTAACATCAAGCTGCTACATCAGCCCATCTGTATGTACTGCAGCCTTGCACATCAGCAGTGTTAGGGATCCTGCAAAACCAAGGCTTGCTCTGGGGATGGGGGGACTTAAGGAACTGTTTCCACATTTTTTTCTCAGCCATGGCTCTCATCAGATACAGTATCATAGTACTAAAACTGGAAAAGGCCAAAACAAATCATTTAGAAGACGCATTTAAATATCCAGGAAGAGGAAGGCATAAAAATGGCAAATTGGGCTTTCCAGGGAGGTTCCAAGTAGATCAGCCCCTCTCCACCCAGCACCAGGGGACGATTCGTCCAGAAACAGAGCRAGAAGCAAGCTGAGACCCACCTACCTGAAACCGAGTCCGCTCGCTGGCGTATTTCTGGTAGTGCAGCATAGCCTCCAGTACCTTTTTGTGACCCCCGGGAACCAGGCACACAGCGCCCATGATTTCCAGCACTGCCACCTTCGTCTTAATATTCTCTGTGCTCAGACTCTGAGCGATTACATTAATACTCTCCGAGTGGGCCAGGACATGAGCCCGGCCCAGGGAGTTGTTCATTAGTGCTTTTATACATCCAATGAGCGAGGTATGTATTCGAGACTCTGCTGTCTCATAGTCCATGCTTTTGAGGAAGTTCAGAATACACGATAAGCCATCCAGGTCGATGAACCGGGTTACAAACCTGTCAGAAAGAGGGCTGCTTTAAAACCACATGCTAAGGCCCCCTCTAYCCACAAAAGATTGTTCTGGTAGACCCAGAACTGTCTTATGTACTTTTTTCCTGCCATGGACTTTGCATAGCAAATACCCTGCATGGCTACTAGGGCTCAGAGCACAGGGACAGGAGAGTGCAAAAATCTACCCATTTATTCAGGCCCCGTTTCTGCAGCGTAGGCATCCACACACCATCTGCACAACGCAGGCTGGCTGGAGTTACGACACCTGGAAGAGGAGCAGCTAACTCATCCCACCAGCAAGACCCCAGGGCAGAGGATGCCACGACGCAGCAACGCTGCTGCAAAACCTTCCCAGCCCCCAATTTGAGTCTTAAAACACACTCATTTGGGACCAGCCTGGGACCAGCCTTTCTACCCCCTTCTACCTTTCCCTGGCTCACCACTCGCATCTTTCTTCTCTCCTGTTACRCACACCTCGCAGTTTTTTAAGCAGGGATTTCAGATTTTTACGACTTACAATGAAGCTTAATAGAAAGCAGACAGCCAAGGCATGACAGTGCCCACTGCAGATCCAACAGACCGTGCAGACAGAACACGCTCTCCTGCACCGCACACTGTTTGTGCCTTCTAGGATCTCCCTGACCGATACCACTCAAGCTGGGTGTACTCTCTTTTATCAAAAGGCACTGGCTCAGAAAGCCAATGAGCCAAGAATATTCCAGCACCGGGGCGATTTTAATTTACAACAAGCAGGGCTGATGCATAACTGCAGTCTCAGTAAAAATTGCTTTATGGAACTTCTAAATGTGCTCTTATTCCAGCCAAACTGAACAGTAAATATGATGTTTATTTCCTCGAGAGCAAAGCAGGTCCAATAGGTAACATTTTCTCCAAGCCTGCATCCTACTGACTTGCAGGGAGACAGAGACACCTAAACCACATCAGGATCTTGGAAAAATTTATCACAAACTAGCACGGTGGCTGGGTACTACCCCTGCTCCAAAGGTACGGCCGGGAGCAGCGTGCCCAAGGKGCTGGGTTTCATGGGAACGGGCTGCTCACTCTTGACCCTGCGAATCTCCTACAGAGTGCCACCGCCAGAATCATCACAAAAGGGAAACATTTTCATCTGCAAACACTAGCTGTTTCTTCCATAACCAGAACAGGTCATGCATTTTTAATGGAACATTTTTCCATCAGAAAATGTCAACCTGAAACATCTTAAAGATTTTGCAGACACGCACATGCAGGCTCCAAAGAAATGGCAGGAAAAAATAAAGGCATTTAGAAAGACTTCCATCCTTTGTCTTCCCCATCAAAGCCTCCTAGCAATATTCTCTGCATTTCACAAAAGCCTGAAGATTCATATGATTTTATTCCATTAAAAATGCAAAAGAAGTTGAAGTCAAAACAAAGGGCTTGGTTGACCAACAAAGGCTGAATTTTTTGGAAAAATTCAATGCGGAAGGAATTTTTACATTTTGTTCCAATTAGAACAGAAGTAAATTTGGAAAAAAAAATGTTGCCTGATTTCCCTCAACAGATGTGAAGCTCCTGGTGGTTCTCATCTATTAAAAAGACAGAGGAAAAGCAAAAGCAAAAAAACAAAAAAAAAAAACAGTAAGAGAGAATAGTTGAATCAAAGCAGCGAGTGCCATTCCAGGGTCCTCGCCTCCTAACTYCTCATCCTCAGCAGGCCTAATGCTCCTCATTTATATTTCTATTTAAAAAAACCCTTTGTCAGAGAGCACAAATCGAAAGGCACGACAACAGCAATAAAGTAAGGAAACGGAAGAGAATTGCCTCATTGGTTTCGTCCTCAGTGCAGTCTTCAAACTTTCTATTGTTTTATTTCTCTCCTCCTCGTCTTCTTTTTCCAAAGCAATCAACGATTTYCTCTGCAAATGGAGAAAGGCAGATTAGAGAGACAAGGTTTCCCTGCAAAGCAAATGCACAGACGGGAGAGGAAAGGCAACGCTGGGTTTGCTCCCGGGAACCAAAGAGTTCATTCAGCAGGTATCACCACAGYCAGCACGGGAATAAGGCAAAAAAGCCAGGAGGTTATGGGCAACTGAAAGAAAAATGCTGTTTTATTTGCTGTGTGATGCATGAATGGGGATTTTGAGTTTCCCTCGGCAACTGGGACCTTAAACCAACTCTTAAAATTGAAAGCCGAGATCTTTGTTCAAGTCGCAGGATGCCAGGAAATGAGCAGGCATTGAGGAAAAACCCCCAATATCCTGCAGTGTGCCCGGAGACTGCCTGAACTGGTGACAGCAGGGACGAATGCACCGGGGTAACCAGGCACACGGAGAACTCCCCAGCCCATGTGAAATTAAGCCTCTCCCTTGCACGCTACCGTTAGCTGCAAGCATTAGAGGCATCACGCAGCAGCGACAGCGCGAACCACATCAGCTCCGTGCTGCCGAACAGCGTCGCTTACCAGCTTGTTCCTTCCCCACACACCTAGGTTTTGTTTCAAAACAGCAGGGAACGCGCATCAGTGAGATCCCAAGCAGCGGTAAACACCAAAACCAGGTGGTATTTCTGCTGCGTAGGTCCTTTCCGGGATTGTCTTTGCTTGTGCCTAAGCAACGGGCCGGTGGGCAATGCAAACAGTCGGCTATCGCTGTAGCGGCACCCAGGAGGACGGGCGAGCAAGTCCGCTCATACCACGTCCCTTCTGCACGATGGAAATGCCAGGGGCCTGAACGGGATAACATGGCATGGCTAGGGCAATGGATGCTGCTGGTGTTTACCAGCGGAGAAGGGATGTGGCTTGCTCTCTTCTCCCCAGGAATAGGYGAGGCCAACTCATCACTTCAGCAACCCCTGCCAACCAGCGCTGGGACAAACACGAGAGCTGGATCATCACCTCAAGAGCGCAGACTTAGTATTGTCACGAAAGTGATCAGTAAGTTCCAGAGTTAACGCCCTACAGGCAGAAATGGAGTCATCCCAAACTGCTGATCTACAGCTCATCCGGAGAAKCCTGGGATGGAGGATGCTCAAGACTATCTCCCCCCCAAACCACTGGGCTCAGAGAAACGAGACGGAAAACCTGCAACTCAGGAGAGGAACAGCGGAGCTCGTGGGGGCCAGGATGTAAATCCTGGCATATCCCCTATAACCCAACACTCCAGGAAATAAACTACGTAAAAAGAAGAGATAAATAAACAAATCACAGTATCCCACAGTAAACTGCCTGGCTGAGGCGTGCTTCCCTGCACAGGTTCCTCGGGCACTGGGGAGCTCTTAGGAGTGCTAAAAACCTCCAAGCATTTTCAGAGGACGTTCCCAGGGCCGGAGCGGCTGCGAAGCTGTGCCGGGCGGCTGCAGCAATGCTCCGGCTGCTTCTTGCAGCACCTGACGGCCGCGGTGCCAGCGTATGTGAAGAGCTGTGCTGACCCCTGCATTTAACTGTGCTGCTCTTTGGCAGCATATCAGGGCGGCCACGAGATCAAAGCCAACCTCCAGGCACTCGACGAGCTGTGATCGCAGGCTCCGCTCCGGCTCTCGGCTTCCTCCGTCCCAGCTTTCCAGGACAGGAGCTCCCTTCTCACTCGTAACCCCCTTCTCCTCCTCCTCGCCTCGATCCCAGGCTCTCCYACACGTCCCACCTTCCCATCCCCTGTCCTGGGCCCTGTGACAGCTCCTATTGACCTCATGGCCAAAATGTATGGCTTCAAAAAAGCCATGCAGCCCACCGCTTGGGAAGCACCTATTAAACCAAAGCAGTAGGGTCTCCAGGTATTCGCGTTTGAGCCGCGTTCCCTTCTGCAGCGTGCTAGTTCTCAGGGTACAGATCATAGCACTATTTTCGTCCTGCCCAGCACAACGACAAGAAAGCGTTTCGTAAAAATACATCTAAACACGCCTGCAGGTCAGTGGGGTGCGCTGGAGCCACGGCAGACTGCGAGGCCTGCGGTCCTTGAAGAGCGGGCAACACACAGAGCCATTTCTTTGCCGCGGCTGCACGACGCAGAAGGGCATCACGGTAACAAGGTGCTAGCAGGGAGCCAACTTTCGYTGCGACAGCAGGTGCTGAAAAAGCACGAGGGCTACCCGCTTCAAAGCGATCGCAGGCGCGCGGTACCTAACTGCCATTTAACCATCTAACAGGTTCCCTAAAAACCAGCTTTAGGCTGAAAATCACTGCTTGCCGTTAGTCTAGCAGGCTTGCAGCTTGGGGTGAGAGGAAAGGCTCACGCGCCTTCAAGCATTTTTTTTCCCTTTTCCCAGCTGCATCTGTTGGCCTAATGAACGACATTGCTTCTCCCTACATTTCACCTCACTTCAATYGGTGGTGGCTGAATTGCTGGGACAAACTGCGAAGTATTGCAGGCACCTTAATTGGAAAGACTGAAAACTACTACACGACACTATTGYAGCTACAGCATGATGGTTTTCACAAGCCCCATGTCGTGCTAGAAATACTTACAGCAGCCATTGAATTCAGCTGATCAATATAAAACTCTGGCCAGCTGGTGGCTCCTTTATTTTCTTCCTGGTCCTGGAGGGAGAGGGRAAAAAAAAGCAAAACAAAGACAGCAGATTAGAAGAAATAGCATTAACATCCCCTGCTGTTCACAAACAACCATCTAGGAAGACCCCACTTGCTGTTGCATTTATATCAATGTAAGCTCAATTTTCTACATCCTGAACTCACCTGCGGCTGCTGCAGATATGGGAACACTGTCTGACTTATTGAACTAATATATTTTATACACAATATACGCTCTACCATCTGCTTGCAGCTAAACTCTGTCCCAATTATTCTGCATCAGTCTTGTAGTTATTGGTTTTGGAGAAACAATACTGATACTTTACACATAGACTTTTCCTGCGCTGACTTTGCATTGTCCTTAAGTGTTTGGCAGTATAGCCTTGAAGAGTGTGCTTTGGGAGAAAAAATGTCTGTGACAAGCAATGAAGACTGAATAAACATGACATCAACTAGGCTCTACTCTTGGAGCAGGCCCACGACTTAACAACATCCTACAAAAGTCCCTAGACATAACAGACAAAACCCCTGRGGTTTTCATTAATACTTAGTATTATTTAGTAGGAAGGAAAATGCACATGCTAATATCCCACGTTAAAGGATGTCTCCTTTTGGGCTAGTTATCTATGGGATCAAAGGATGCAGAGCCTCACTGGTTATCCTGGGTCTGCAATACTCTGCTGTTGGTGGGACCCATGAGGGGTTTCAGGTTCTACCCTATTCTTGCGTGACCAAAAGACCTTTGAGGACCTTGAAAAAAGAGTAAGCTCCTGTCAGTACCTTGCACTGGAAATGTGTGAGGAAGGATGCAAGAGCTGTGCACATGTTTAGAAACATCTTCCTTGTACAACCTCCTTGTTATCTCTTTTAGACAAAATCTCAACCCGTGGCTGAAAGCTCACTGAGGCTTTCCTCTAAGGACATGAAGAAAGATATCCCTCAAAGGAAGAAAGGTCTCTCTGCCCTGGAAATGGAGAGGGTGCAGCTATTCCCTCCAAGCCCTGGTTTCAGCAGACGAGGTGCTGTCCCTGGGGCACCCTCCCCTCCTCGCTCAGGGCTGGGCTGCCAGACGGAGCCCTGCTCCGATAAATAATGCTGCGTGTCCCCAGGGACTGCCTAGAGCAAGTGGGCAGATCTGAGGGGAATATAACTAACTTATTCACTGTCAAGCTCAAACCTATTTCTGTGCTTCAAGACCAACCCTTCTCCCCCGCAGTATTTTCCCTCTCTGGCTGAGCTATTTATACCCAAGAGAGGAAATAGATTCACATCGGAAATGTCAACCCAAAGGCCTGGGCTGGAGAATCAACTGATTTTACACAAAATACAGACATTGAATAGTAGCGTTCATTCGGAGGGAGGCTTTTCAGAGGATCCAGGCTGCACTATGATTTTCTGGAGCAGGCATCTACTCCCACATGGAGACATTATAGACAGATTTGACCCTGCCATCCAGAAACTTGTGGCCTGGAGGCAGCTGAAGTGGCAACAAGCTTTCGGTAGGGATAACTCATCTTCCCTCATTAACCACCTTCAAAATTCACAGTATGATTTGCTGCACATTATTGCCCTGATTGCCCGTAGCCTCGGGAAAGCAGGATGCTTAGCGCTTCCCAGACGCTTATCTTGCCAGACACAGATCTTATGAGACTAGAAAAATCAGCAGCACGAGGGCAGCCTGGACTGCAGACTTTACTTAGATCTGGATGGCAGATCATCACCATCCCCACCCAAAAAAGGTGAGCTCATTAGATACAGAGGGATGTCAAGGCTTAGAGCAGAGATGCCAGMCCTCCAAACCTGCGTGGGGGTGGCAGATAGAAAATAAATTTGGTTCAACTTGAACCACTAGAAGCAACACCTCTCTAACTTTAAGGTAGAGCTTGAGATGCTTGAAAATGGTATTCTACTTTGCAATTTCCTGCAAAGGCAGGAGATGGAAAACCTACTCTTCTGCTCCCACATCCATGTGTAAGAATGCAACAGTCCAGCTGACTTCATCAGTTCAAAGGACTAGAATCCAAACYGTGTTGTGGTTCAAGAGGTGCAAATGGGAAGGGTTTGTTCATCCAAACACCACAGTCTCCAGCTTGCAGAGATGAGAAAATGGAGCCAGTGATAACTGTAAATGCATTTTCCTCCCATTGATATGCACAAACCTTTTAAGAGCAGCTAATCATACACAASCAAGCATCACTCTCCCTCTCACAGCAATGGAAACCCCTTCAGGCTATGCCTTCCAGAGCATCCCAGAACTCATCCTGGTTTTTTTTTTCCGTCTGTTTCTTTTGTTTGGTTGGGTTTTTTTTTTTTTTTTAAGTATTTTGGCTCTCATCATGCAAAAAGCCCTGGGCTAGCATTGGCTCTACCGCACAGTGCTGAACTGCCACATCATCTTCTCTAAAAAGGCTGCCTGGACAAATTTCTGTTTTGGTCAYAAACTTTTCTAGCAACTTCCAACTTCTACTGGTTGGTGTTTATTAACCAACAGGCCAAACGCCGTTGCTGTATCACCCGCGCAGCACTGATGGGCAATATGTTGGCTCCACTTGCCCCTGCAAGACTGCAGTGTCACCTCTTCTGAGGTCTTTCCTGTAGGACGCCTACACCAATTCCCCATCAGCAGCCCAGCCCTTCCCCGTGGACCTAATCCTTCCTTCTGTGTGACTCTGGGATGGGGAGAAGGGAAGTTCACAAGGAACAAGGGATCCGGCRCCCGGTCAGGCATCTCCTGAACATGCAGTGGGCCAAGATAAGCTATCTGTCCATCCTCGCAGCTATCTGCAGCCACGCAGAGCCGCTTTCCGCTCTTCCTGACGGATGCGATCTGGCCTGGCAGTAACTAGCTCACGCCAGGCGAGCTCTTCGTGCTGGTCGCGCATGTCGGCAGTAAGGAAATTCTCCCCTCGGAAAGGCTGCCCACTGACAGACACACATCCGCAAGCCTCAGATTCTTTTTTTTTTTTTTAATCTTCTGTAAATCTGGTCAAGTTTAAAGCAATGAAATAACTTTCTTGAGCAGGAACACTGTATTTAGACCTCCTTGCCCTCCGCTTTATTAGTTTGGGCTGTTCTCCCTTCCTTCTCCCGCCAAGAACCAAAGTTTTGAATGAAACACTTGATTCACCTTCCCTCGACATTTTTTTACCCAAATGGGAATAAATAGAGCACGAGAATTTTTCTGAGATGTTAGAACAACAACAAAAAATGTGTCCGACCCATGCTAGTGCCAAACCTAATAAACCTCAAGGAGGTCCCACTGCCTGCCTCTGTACAGCTGGGAGAGCCATTAATATTCATGCTCTACCAATAAGTTTATCCTGGCTCTAAAAGCCCAGAAATACCCCAAAACACGCGTTGCCAGTCACCGCAGCTCACAGCTATTGACTCCTGGGGAGAGAAAACAGCCGCGGTCTGCAGAGACCAGGGTAAAACCAGCACAGTGCAGCCTCTTGCCCATCTCCGTGGAAGGGAGAACCGGCCTCACCTTGTCCAAATGCTGCTTGGAAAAGGAGAAACGCTCATCTGCCAGCTGGGTTTGTAGCACCATGTTTGAAGGGGAGCGAGAAGTATGCAGAGTACAGCTTTGGAGGTGGTTTTGCAGAGCAGTGATGGTAACGAAGACCTATTTTCTGTTTGTGTAGTGCAAGCAGATTACTGGTGGTGGGACACAGGCAGAGTAGGGGCTGTTACGGGGCACAAGAACACTTGCAAGTCCGCAGGGAGAGCTATTCACCCAGGGACCCATGTCTCTGCAGTCCCAGTCCAACTACCATGTTGCCTCTGACCTTTTTCCAGGCAGGAAAAATAGGTTGCGCTGGCTTCTCTCTGCTTTCCCCTCTTCCAAAAACTCACCTCAAGTGAAGGCAAGAAGATGGAGGGGCAGAGGTGGGGACCCAAGACCTCTTGTGGGAGACAGCCGGCCTTGGCAAACGGCCTCAATGAAGTAATCATCTTCAAATAATCCCCGGGTCCTCCAGGCGGCCAATCCCCACTACATTTTTGGCCACGTTCGTGACTACGTAGCTAGGACAATCATCTGCCAAAATCCAGTTTGGCTGCTTGAAACGATCTCTGCAGGAAAACAAAGGTTCCCACAACAGTCGGGGAAACCTAACACCTTACGGGGGAGCCTGGGAGCTTTGCTCGTTGCCACGGGGCGCTGGGAACAGCCGTGCTGCCGCAGGGAGAGGGGCTGCCAGCACCCACCTGCTGAGAGCTGCAAGCACGCAGCATCACCGAGAGCACCGCTCTTGGTGCTCTCTTGGCTACCTGCCCTCYTGGCTACCGGCCTACAGCCCCATGAGCAGCCCAGCTCGGTGGCTGTGACGGGGATGCTCCCCGGCAGAGCCGGCTGCCAGCGCTCGGCATGTCACGTGTCAGCCGTCATCTCCAGCCAGGCCACCTGGACGTCTAATGACGGTGTAAAAACGTGTCCTGACCTTGGCTCTGAGCAAACGGGCGCCCAACACGGACTCACCGAGCAGCAGGGGGGTTTACACTCAGCCTSGTGGCACCGTCAAGGGGAACAGTCCTACAGAGGCTGCTTCAAACGGGGCGAGAATGAAACGGGCAGTTCTGCAAATGGCTAAACGGTTTTCTTACCCTCTCGCAGGAACGCAGCGCTTCCAGCATGAACTGGACCAAGCAAGGAAAAGGTGCGGCCTGCTACAAAGCAAAACCACTGTCCAGGCGCTAGGAAAACACCCTGCAATCGCAGGGAGCCAGCGTGCTTTTTGTGGCTAGCTGTATGGTCGCTCAGAGCTTCCCACCACAGGATTTTGCAAAGAAACACCTGCTAGGCCAGCGGTAATCCCGGCAACAAGCGTGTCCGCTCTCACGCRCAGCCTGCAGAAAGCCATTCAGGTTGTCGGGAAGACGTTGTAATCCTGCCTCGCACTCTGCAGCTGCTCAGAGTCACAGAAAAAGTGTTTGGGGGCTGATCAGCCACTGGTSAAAAACCAGGGTGTAATTTATATTTATGAGTCTAATGGAAAGGCACAAATTACACAGCAACTGCTCACAGGGCTGAAGGAATACCTTTCTGCTTGTCTTGAAAAGGCTAGGAAACGTGAACCATAATATTCTGCAAACTATTTGTTATCCCAGGAAACATAAATCATTTCAGCAGCTCTTTTTTAGAGTTTTCAGTTTAGCCCAGGTAGGATCATAAGTGTCACCAAGAGTGAGGACGGGAGCGGGATCCGGGCCAACTGCAAACGGCTGACCACTGCTAAGATGCCGTGCTGTCCCGTGCCACCCCTCTTCTGTGCCACCTACTCATGGTGCTGGGTGGCACCTGAGGTGGCTCGTGGAGACGCACGGCTCCATGCGTACACCCCCAATGACGGAGCCCTCAATGCCAAGTGTCCAGGCAGTTCCACGGGACGCTCAAAGCTGTTAGCATGTGCAAAAGCCATTCAAATTACTATTCAAAAAGAGAAGTACAAGCYGGTGTTAAGAGTGCGACTGTCAGACCGCAGCGGGCCAAAATCCCACCCGGCTTAGCAGCCCTGACGCAGCTGCTACCAGATGCTCGGGGTGAGTGTGCGCACACCCCTCYGCTGGTACACACCACCAGATACAGCGTACCGTCTACACGCACCATGAAGGCGAGATAGCACGTACGGATGGCAAAGGCAATTAAAAAGGAGGAAGGGGAAGTTGCAAGTCCCTGGGGTGCCGGTGTACATCTGCCAACCCATCCTGTCGGAGGCTAGGAGCCGGTCCTAGGCTCTGCCACAATTCTGATTTCCAGCATGTGAAAGCACCAGATAAGGCCTATTAAGGCTACGGACAAAGATTTTGTGAGTGCCATGAGACCTCCCCCCCGCCCCGATGTTATCCCCTGTTAGGGGCTGCCCTGTGCACATCCTCACCTCCCGCTTCTCACCATGGTCCTGTTGTCCCAGGCCACTGCCACCTCCCTGGTGCCCATCCCGCGTTAACAGGTCCTCTCTGCTGCCCAACAGCAGCGAGTCATTACCCTCCGCTTGACCCATCTGCCAGCATCATCCAAGGAAAGGAAAAGACATCTTCTCACCACCCCAGGATCATAACCACCTCTTACGGGTAGCATCCTTCTCCAGCCATGGCTCCCAGCGGAGMTACCAAGCCCTGGGAAGGGTGATGAGATCCCCCAGCTGCCTCCCACCACGGGGCTCGGCACCAAGAGGTGAGCAGCTATGACCAGCAGCAAACGCCTCCTGCATCCCTCCCGTGTCGCCGGTTCCTGACCCAAGACCTACGGCGGGCTGGTGAGAAATGAGGTGGAAATGAAGTCGGGCAGTGTGGTCACTTCAGCTGGGACAGCTCGMCCCGCTGCACCTGGGGCTCGGCTCCCGCCGGGGCCGGGGCAGCGTCTGCCCCGCGTCGGAGAGCCTTCCGGTACGGACACACGGACACAAACACCTGCATCCCGGCGCGAGGTGGGGTATTGCCGGGAGAGAGGGAACTGCTGTTTGTAGAGGCCTGAAAGGAAGCAGTGGAGCAAAAAAGGTCTCCGGAGGCGGGGCCGGGAGGGGGAGGCCGAACAACAAAATTGGCTAAACTGCTCATTTATAATTAACGTGCTGAATTATAAATATTTCCCTTTGCTCAGCTCCCTCGGGCTCTTGCATTTCCTCCCTCAACCCCCCGGTCTGAAGAGCGGTCGCAATTAAGTGCGGCAGAACCTCATTAAATCACAGGAGCGGCCGGGCAGCCTCGCTGCAAAGCAACTTCCCATGCAAAGGAGGGAGGCACAATAAAGCAGCCAGAGATCAGGGCACCGGCTTCCTCGGCCTCACTGCAGGTCGTTGCTTAGCAGTAATTACCGAGGCTAATGGCCTACAGCACACCGACAAGCGTCCTTCAGCRGGATTTGGTAGCAATATAGAAGCCCCCGTAACAAAAAGGAGAGCCGGGAGGGAAGTGAGTCATGAGCCTCCGCTCCCAACCAGGATGAGGGAGGATCCTCTCTCCGKGCATCGTTTAACGGGGAGAGCCGGCAGGAAATTTTCCCAGCGCCCGTCCGCACGCAGGGAGCTGAGCCTCGAATTTTTGCAGCACGAGCTGGTGAAGGGAGGGTGCTTTGCCCCCTCCTTCCCCCTCCCCGCTCCAGCCCTGGAATAGGATCCTTTTCTGCTGAGCTGGTTAATGCAAAGGAGATTTGCAGAGCACCTTCACCAGCAAACAGTAAATGACGACTTAGGTCTTTGCTTTGTCTAGTCTTTTTTCTTAAAAAACGCAGAAATGAGGGCTGATCCGAATCCAGGACTGACAGCCCGATATCATGCTGCGGTTTACTATGAGCTACTATTTTAGAGGCAGTCACTAGCAGCGGCTTACTGTAATTATACACTGCAAAGACCGATATCCCTTTTCATTTTGTAACATTTGCATCAAAATCACTCTCTGTGTTCCGGGAAACAGCCCCGATGAGCTGTCACACACCGGCTTTTGTTGCAAAAATCAGCAAAGGCCAAAGCTATCCAGCCAACGCCGCTCCTTCTCCTCCCCTTCGCCCCCTTCATTTCCCACCCGCTCCCTCCACAACCACTTTTTTTGCTTCCAGTGACCTGGCAAAAAATACAAACCGAATCAGCTCCGACCCAAGCGAGCCCCAGCGCCACTGTGCCCTCTTTCCGCCCTCTCCCAGCCCCGGCCCTCCAGCTGTCCGCTCGCTGCGTGCGCAGTATTGATGGATACCGCGGTCGGGAGGTTTCGCACCACCACGGGCATCACGGCGAAGCGCTGCGGCGGCATAAGCCTGATTAACGAGCTCGGTCCCTTCCGTCGGCTTTGGGTGCCTCAGGGAAAGCAGCACAGGTACAAGATGCTTCATCAACACCAGTTTTTCCAAGCAAAGGTCACCAGCGTGCCAGCTCTGGCAGGCGCACCCCGGCTTGGTAGTGGGCTACGTAGCAGAGGAAACACAAACTGGAGCTATCGCTTTTGCTGGAGCAATGCAGTCGTGATCCTGTCCTTTACGCCCATCATCACCGGGTAATTTGTTCACGTCTCCCCTAATCCACCCTTCGTTATCCTAACGAACTCCGATCCCACCACAGCCAACTGAAGAGGACAGTTCTCCAGCMAGTCCCTGCAGAAGAGCTGCGTATCCTTCCCGCTGGACAACCCAGGGCTCCTCTCCAGGAGATAAGAAGCTACCCAGCACTGCTGTGCCTTGGTGACAAACCTAACGCAGCCACAGCCTGCTTGCCGATCCATCTCGAGTGTCATCCACCACRTAATTTAGAGGATTCTGGTTCACACTGCCTAAACTGTTCCTCTTGCGGGTGCTCTCTCCCTCAGCTCTTCCCAGGGACCTTCCTGTAAGCACGGGACAGCGGCACAGAAGAGCAGCAGCAATATGAAAGCAATTTGCAGGCCAGTTTCAGATGAGTTTGCTTACAGTTAAGGTATTCACACCTGAATTAGCAACAGTTCATCTACATGAGCTCCAGYCTCGCTGATCACCAGAAACGCAGCCGGAGGGAGCAATACACTCTCCTACTCCCAGCAAGCTCCCACCGCAGAGGGGAAAAAGACATCCATTAAGTTCCTCTGAGTTTTGTTGCAGCCACTTTGCTTCMAAATCAAACTTCTGGCAATGCTTTTCAGACATGCAGCCCCAACATGACACAGAGCATTGCTTTCAGATGATGTCTCCGTCTGATCCAATGACCTCCTTCTCGCAAGCACAGCGCCTGCAGCCCGTGGTGGCGGTGATGGATCTGGAGTTGTTTTGGGATAATTGCGCCCTGGAGTATGGTTGGCCTGGTTACCCAAACATTTGATGTCTGAATACACTGGGTTAAGTCCATAGAGGTCTCTTTTGCAGGGCGAAACCAAGTCAGAAGGCCAGAAAGAAAAGACCAGCTTGCAATAGCCAACTCCAAGCAAACACATGAGAGCCATTAAGTGACCATGCCAGAACTTTGATGGTTTACCTCTCTCTTGGGACAACCTGCAAGGCTGAATTGGACCAAGAGAACTTCAAACCTAAAGCAAGAGAGTTATATTAAATGTTTAAAAAGAAACTCTCTCGAGGGGAGACAAGAACTAGACAGACATCAGCACCTGCTGTGGTGTCTGGGATAATCAGGATGGCCTTCACTCTCCATAGAGAACCAAGCATGAGCTACACCTAACACCGTTAAATCCCCTTTCTTCTAGAAATTGTACTTCTGCTGCA
Organism: Rhea americana; assembly: GCF_003343005.1. Taxonomy (NCBI): domain Eukaryota; kingdom Metazoa; phylum Chordata; class Aves; order Rheiformes; family Rheidae; genus Rhea; species Rhea americana. The sequence continues at coordinate 3,404,631 of NW_028186557.1, forward strand.
AAAATAGAAACTAAACCAGGATGCACCTACCCTTGCACTCCTTCATGATGATATCCCAAAGCTTGGCAGCAACCAAGATGAATTATCCTCCAAGGTTGCCCTGAAACTCAATGAGCCAACGGTGAGAGATGCCCCCCAAAAGACACACACCAGCAAACTGATGGGATTAAACAGTTCAGTCATTTTCATTTACTTGCCACTGAGCTCCTATCCTGTTTTTTCTTTTTTGTGTGTGTGCGGCTTCCCGATCACATTTTAACTTTGCGCAGTATTCCTCGCCTCTCCTTGTTGCTCTGTAAAAGCACCACAAGGCAAAACTCATGGAAACTCGCAGTCCACTGAGCTTCTGCAAACTCAAAACTCCCCAGGAACACTATTTTCTCCYACCCTCCCTGCCCCCAGGCTTTCCGGGATAATCAACTTGGATGCTGTTTATAAGGTTAAAAACTGCAGCAGACAGCAGCATAGATGATTTTTCAAACTGACAGCTTTGCAGGCTCCGCAGGAGGTTGAAAGCTAGCACAGGTCCACGGGCACGGATGAGTTTTCGCCAGGTTAACRCTGGCAGACGTTTTGGCCCATCGTAGCCCTTGGAACATCTCTCTTCCCTCCAGCCACTGGGCTTGCAGAGGTATCCACCGAACAAAAAATAAATAACGCAACTAATGAGAGTTCCCCGCGCTCTGCCAAACCCTCGTGAAGCGATCCTGCTAGCAGCATCTCCAGTTGCTGAGGAGGGCTGTAATTTAACAGGATTCTCCCTCCGTTGAGATCTCAGGGTCCAAACCATCCCACTACAGCACGGACTAGTCCGTTTTTTCTTACGCTCACACGTCCTACACCCTCTCCTCTACAAACACACATGCACTCATACACTTTTCCCAGGGTTTAAAAATTATGCTAACAATAAGCAACTATAGCATGACCAGATGCCTCTCATAGTCAGATGGCTCATTGTTTAAAAAGCCTCAGTCTAAAATCCCCAAAGATTGYGAACAGATGCAATTTTTGGCTGGAGTCTGAGAAAAACCTTGCTGAAACAAAAGTGTGTTGTGATTGGAACTAAAAAGGGAATTACCTTTAAAGATAAAAACTAAAAACATTTCCTTTTGAAAACTACCCCCAGCCATGCAAACAGCCTGTTTTCTTTCCTATTCAGTGAAAAGAGTAAAAATGTCAGCCAGAGAAAATTATATCTGACATGATATTTCAACCTGCTGTTGCAACAACTGCAGGTACATTCGGGATCCGCAAAGAGGCCGTGAAGCACTCCTCATTCAACCCAGATGACTGGGAAGGGCAAACTGCCAGACTATTTTTTCCTCTTCCCCTTGTATGTCATCCCTGTCAGTTTTTGCTCTTAGTTCAGATAGAGCAGCAAAAAAAAAAAAGGAAAAAAAAAAAAAAAAAGAAAGTGTTTTTACGTGAAAGAAAGGCCCATGAAAGAGCCACAGGACAAAGGTGCAAGCAGAGCAGGGAGCTGGAAAGCGAAGATCTCTGGAGAGAGAYGGTGGAAGGCACAGTTAGACAGGAAAGAGGCCATCTGGCTGGGAAAAATAATATCATTTCAGAATCATCACTCACTTCCCTATTTATCACTTTTTTTTCCTCCATTTGCCCCACAAACACACCATTGCTGCCTTCTCACAACACAAAGAAGCCCAGGTTTATATCCTATGCCTGAGAAAATTTCAGATGGAAAGCTAAGTTTTGCTTGCACAGGGATATAATATGGAACAGAGATACGCACCCCAGCATTAGCTATGCTAGCAGGTTTCCAACGTGATCTTAAAGAATGCAACATCATCTGTCATCTCTGCAGGTCGTTTTTTCATCCCTGCACCGCTTCTGCTCTGATTTTACAAATGTTCCATGCAAGCAGAGGGTTCGGCTTAACAAAAAGGGGTGTGTGGGGGGGAGAGAGTCAGACTCTGTATTTGCTTAAGCTGATTTTAGCTACCGATCCATTCCACAGGGTTATTTATGATGAGCGTCTGCCTGAATACCACCATATCCCCCTGTATTTTGAGGATTGTAAAAATCACCCAGAGAGTTCCACCTACAACTTGAAGCTACCTACGTCAGCTGGCAAGAGCCAAACCCCCTGCCATTAAGAGGTGCTGCTGAATAAGCATAACGTGTTATTTATTAACTTACTTTGGAATTTGGACTCAGCTTGAGAAAGGCCATCCTGAGTCACCCCTCTTCCACGGAAGTAAGCCCATTCCCTCCAGCCCGAACTCCCAGCCAAGGAAACTTTAAACCGGGAATCCTCCTGCTTCCTCCCCRCACTTCACAGTAATATCCCTTCCTGAAGAGTGAGACCAGCAGAAAATAAAGTACTTTTGGATGAAGTATAAAACAAGTCGTCATCTTTCTTGTTTCCTTATTTTATTATAGCCCTAGAGGGGGGCTGACAACTTCAAAGGTCTCTCCAAYAATCTTAAATCTCTCCCCTGATCAGTGCTGCACAGCTCCTGTACTTAACGAGGACTTCACTTCCTGCTTCGGTCACTGTCGAGCAAGGCTCCATCACAAGGCGCGTTTTATGTGTCTAGACCCCACAGCATCACAGGATAATTGAAGTGGGAAGAGAGCTCAGGACGTCTCCATCCCACCTCCTGCTCCAAGCAGGGTCAGCTCTGAGATCGCACCACGCTGCTCYGGGCTTTGGCCAACTTCACGTAGCAGTTGCACAGCGTTTCTCGTTGCAATGCTGTTTCTGTGGGCCAGGACAAAAGCAGGCTCTCACAYAGTAAAGAAACGAGGACACGAGGCTGCAGGGCAAAGCAATGCCTTCCAGAAAAGGAAGTAAGTTTTCAGAACAGTTGGGTTTATGTTATTTCCTCTTGACAAGCATGACAGAGGCCAGGTGCTGCTAGATATGGCTGAGAATGTGCTGCCTGGCCAGGACAGCCCAGCACAATAATGACTCATTTTGGTAATCTTTTAGCAAATCCTGCCTCTCGCAAAAATATACGTAGTAAAATATACAGCAGTTAGAATGCACTTGGTAAAGTTGACCCAAAAAAGCCAGCAATGCCAGTGATGAAGGAGAAGTGCCAGAGAGCAGCTGATATGGGAGGACCAAAGGAACAGGCATCTCCTCCCAAAGCAAGGGCACTGATGCCAGCTCATGCCAGCACTTGGCAAGACTCCCTGTAACATCACGTCCAGTCTCCTCTGTCACAGACAGATGTGCCACACAACCCCTTTCAAAACCTGGCACGTTTTTTAAAATGGGAACAAGCAGGCTGCTCCCAGGACCAGATCTCCCCTTCACTTTAGGATGAAGGGGACAAAGGTTTCACAGAACGAGAGCGGAGAAAAAATGTTGGCATTAGGTCCTGGTCTGCAGCCTTGCTGGTCTCCTAAACGAAGGCAACTGCTGTTCACTCCRGGTCCTGGTGAGCACGTCCCCATCCTGCCAAACACGTCAGTCTCTCCGGGGCTCCAACATGCCCTGCTGTGAGCTGCAACAAGGTTTAAAAAGATATTCGGATGCTTTCTGTTTTGCCTGCCTTTGCCTTTGATGAAGGTACCCCAAACCTCAGAACAGCTAAGGGACAGGGTAGTTTCTGCTTGAGCCCAGAGCAAGGATCCCAAGGCCTGGAAATCCTGTGTCATGATGCTGACTAAGGGGAAAACTGCTCCCCAGTGCAACCAAGGAGATGGGGTGGAAGGACAGTGTTCAGAAGTGCTAGTTGGCTCCCGGTAGGGTGGTGAAACTTTATTTAGGGTGTTTAATCAGTAGTATCCACAGAGAAAACATTGAGAATGTTTTAATCTGTTAGAATATCTGCAAATCTGGGAATGTCATAAAACCCACCCAATCAGGCATGGGATTCCCTGGCTGTGCATGCTATGGCAACAACATTAGATATTCTGGAGCCTGGCAAAGCTAGTTTTCTGGGAAATCCCCAGAAGAAGGCCAGGCAGTGAGTATGTGTGCAGAGCTGTGCTGCAGTCCTGCTTCTCACTGCTCTTGCTGGGGGCTCACGGCCACCGATCTCTCTGACTGCCACCAGGATCACCCTGGAACACTGTGGCCAGCAAGACAGAGGGGAAGGAGAAGATGGGAAAAAGCTGAACACTGGGAATGCTCCAAACTGGAACTTTCTGACTCCACGTCAGACTGAAGCACTCCTACTTTAACAGTTTGTTTCCAAAAAGAGTCAAAATTGGCAGCAGAGGAAAGACAAGAACTGCTTGGGGGACAATTCTGGACCATTGGCAAGCCATGCCTAAAGCTGAGGTCAGCCTTCTCCAACCCCTTGGGGACCCAGTAGGCTAAACTAGGTGTTAAGAGCTCACAGACATTTCAAGTAACAACTTGCTATTAAACACAGACAGGCCAAAGCATTTTGGTGTATCCTGAACTTCTTGAATCACGTAACACAGCCACAGCCTCTCCAGCTGTAGCTGAAGCAGTGAGGTAGGACCCCCAACCTTATCTCCAGCAATACTGCCATTGCCAAAACCCAATAATTACTCTCAGCTAGAGAAGTCCAACCYCTCACTTTGGTGCCAAACGTTACAGGTTACAGGCTATGCTGTGGGTGGTTTGTACTCAATAAAACAAAGAGGTACACAAGTAAGATTTCCTATAAGCTGCTGATAGCCTCCAATGTTTCTTTTGTGTGACGGTTCTTAAACCACGTTCATCACGTGTAAGCATGACTGCCTAGAGCCTGCCCATACAGAGAAGTGGCTTCTAATGCACGTGACCTCTGGTTTCCTAGATACGCTACCTGCTAAAGCATCTGTTTATACAGCTTCACTCAATTTTAGCTGAAAAGCAGGACAAGAGCATCTGTCTCCCCTGCAAAACCCCCTACCAGCAAACCTCCTTTAAAGCAAACAGCAATGCAAAATCTCTGCAGCTGGCTGAGATGCTTTCATAAGCAGGGCAGGAGGGGCTGAAAGCAACCAGAGTAACGAGGACTGTGGGGTAGGAAAGCAGTACCCAGGATTCAGCCTTGGATGGGTGTGTGATGCAGATACTTCAGAGAATGACGTGAGAGGAGCAGGGGGCTTCTGCAGCTCCTTCTCTTAAAACCACCAGAAATCATCTTGATTTTTAAAGAGTTGCAGTGCCTGTGTGAGTGCGAGTAAGACCCGAACCAGAGAAAAGTGGGAACATTGGTCCCATCTAAACTCTTCCCCAGGAGATTAGATAGCACATAATCTCCATGCACAATAATAATTACATGGCTCTGCTTGATTTAGGTCTCTATTGTCTCTGCTTATCCAGACACACTGGAGTATGGCTACACTTATCCTAGAGGCAGTGACGAACCAGCATCTTCTGCCCATTTTCTTGTTGATTAAGAACAGTGTCTGTAATTTGTTAATGTCTCTGCTCCCCTCCAATTTAAATCTCAGGCATGCCAGGCCTCAGGATAACAATAATACATGGATTTCAGGGGTATTTATGAGAGGCTTAAAACTTAATCCTACATGAGCAAGGTAAGCCTGCTCTTGGCCTAAAACAAGGCTGGAAAATCTGGTGCCATTGCTACAGCAGAAGAAAACAGGGATTAATAACAGTGAATGCACTTTGAGCAGGGCCAGGCAACCACAAGCATTTTGGAGCCAACTTCTGCAGAAAGATTACAAGGTTACAAGCCACAGCAGTGAAATAGGAAACTGTGGGCATTTCCCCCACCAGTGATCGAGAAGAAGCTCCAAGCTTCAGCTCCTGGTGCTCCTGAGCCATCACACACCTCGGCTTGCTTCAATCTCTTTGCTCCGTTTAGCACTTTTCTCCCTCTTTCCCCATTGCAGCAATTCCTGCAGGACCTCTGTGTCGCCCAACACGGGAGGGAAAATGAATCCCAGCACAGCTCGCAGTGGGTTAAACACAGCTCTGCAGCTCCCCAGGGCATGGACTCCTTGACAAACACACAGAGGGGRAAAATCCTCACTCTCCTGAAAAATCAAGCTATTAAGGGGGTGGGCAAATACTAGCTAAATACAGACCTTGTTCTCATCTCCGCTAGCAACCTGCACTTGGAGATAAGGTCTGAGCTTTGATTTCAGGACAAAGGATAGTGAAGCTGCTACCGAAAGGGCTGAGCAAGGGCCCCCCCCCACGAGCGGCAAAGGGAGGCGATGCCTCTCCTGCGCTCAGGGCTGCCGTTCTAGCAGCCACCTCGGCCAACATCCTCTGCTGAGAGAGGAAGGGCTTGCAAGCCCTCGGCAACGAATCCAGTGCTCCTGGGGCTCAGCTCAGGCTGAGCCGCGGCAGCGCCGTCGGCACCTTAGCGAGCGAGCGCTGTGCACCCAGCACATCGGAGGCGCCTGGGGACAGGGCTGGGAAGCGAGAGCTAGAGTCCGTCACGTGCACTCGCAGGTCAGTGTGAGGAGCGAGTTCACACGCTGGTTAAGTCGCACACCTCCAGAAGCAAAATCCAGTGACCTGCGGAGGCTGCCGGGGAGACAGGGAAACAGGCGTTTCGACCGCTCTTAGCTGACTGTAAAAATTTAGCAAGCCGCTGTGCGCATGAAAAACAACCGTTTGGGTTTGAGAGAAGCCCTGTGGGCTGATGGCACTGTCCTCTGCGTGGTCACTGAACAGCCAGACTCCTCCTTCCCAGATGAACCGGCTAGGAGTCAGCAAGAGCCAGCTGAGCACCACCGTGGCAAACCCATCCAGAGGCCACACTGACTTTGGGATATTGGTCATCTGGGCTTTCCTCCATCACCTGCGCTTTTATCCATCAGCAGAAATTCAAATCTCAATTCTCACCCTCTTTCTACAGGGGAATGCAACCATGCTCAGACGTAAGTGTATCTCTGTATTCACACACAGTTTTTGGAAGGTGCCCATGTGTTTTTTCATCTTGAGAAACACAGCAAGTAAGGACAACATCACACACACATTCCCCTGTCCCAGAAAATACAGGTTAACAGCTTTACAAGCAGATCAGTGACTCACATCAACCTTGGTCTTTTATCAGTGTAATTTCAATCATGTCCATGAACCTGGGAACCCTTCAGCACCGTAAKGGTGATACAATGTCATCCTAAAAGCAGCTCAGCTCACAAGATAGCTTCAATCTTGCTTGGACCATGCTCTCCTATCCCACCCTCGGTAACCTTTGCATTGCCACGCTACAGGAGAAGTTCCTGCTGGTTTGCTGCGGACAGCACATCTCCGCCAACTCTTTTTTGTTTTATGTCATTCTCAGAGAAAAGCAAACTGCAGCAGGAGAACAAAGAGGACGCCCAATTATATTTAAAAACAGCAAATTGGAAACCCAACCAAGAGCAATGCTTTCGCACAGCCTGTAATTAGGCCATGGAACTCACTGCCACAGGAAACTGTTGGAGAGCAAGCGGCATTGCTCATGCAGATAACAACACGTGCTGAAGCAAAACAGCAACTGCAACAGAAATTTGGAAGGGATGTTAAACCTCTGGTTTCACTCAGTTGCTAACTAATACAGAGTTGGACGGAGCCCAGTGCAGAAACGGATCGTTCTATCTCTCCCGAAAGAATTGGTGTTAACCACCATTAGCCGTGGGGCTACACAGCCCCTAGGAACTGCAACCGGATGAGCCCCGCACTTCTGCAACGCTAACCTCAGCTTCCGGTTCAAGCCAGCGAGCTCTCCTTACAAAACACAAAAGTTCTTTCAAGGGCGCCTGCCCTTGCAGAGGACCTGGACCAGGGCCCTGAACCACTCCCAGAGGTTTGGTAGAGTGACAGATCTCCATGTGGCCCCGCTTGCACCAGCGAGGCCGGGCAGGGAGAGGACCGGCCGCGCACGGCGCGTGCGTAACGCATTGGAAACGCCCGTGCCCGACAGCAGTGTGCAGGCATCGCTGCCYGCTGCTGCCGGGCTCAAGGTTGGCCATGACCACAAACCTCCTGCACGGCATGGGCAGCAGGAAAAGCACGGACACTGCTGACCAAGGGTGTCCACATGCATGGGAGCATCCCCCATAGCCTGATGTAGATGTCTCCTACATCTTAAAACCAGGGGGCTCAACAGGAACAGACATGAGTTYTGTAGATGTGAGTCTAAATATGTGGGATGGGCAGGGAGATCTTTCTGATCACCCTCCTCTCCCCAAGACCTCCCACACTCCMGGGAATCAATGTCCTTCTGTGAAGCCCCACATACCATTTGAAAAGCGCAACAGAAAGTCATGTCCCATTCTAATTCTTTCCTCCCTTCAATCTGGAAGGAACAAGCAAGGCAAACCCATGGCTTTTGAAACCAACACAGAGAAATCTCTTACTTTTTTCTTGCTGCAGTAGATCTGCCATTTCTTCTCTGCTGGCAGTGCAAACATAGCTTCTCTGTGCTTGTCTGTGAGGTCAAGTTCATCCTGAGGAGRGAAAAAAACACAAAACATGCACCATGAGTACGGCCAACAGCAGTCGCGCAGGCACAACCCCCCACTCCCAGATAAGTGATATAAATCAATGTGGGGCCCCGACACAGCRAGGTGATGGTCACAAAGCATCGCCTCTCACCCTACGGCTATTGATTTGTCCGGGTCAATAACACTAATTATCATCCTGTTATTACTGACCTCTCTCTGACTCTTGTGCTACAGCTGGCTGCCAGGAGCAAAAGGGCTGCAAACCTTTGCACGTAGTTCCTCCCTGAGAACGTCTTAATTACATTTAAAAAAGGTAAGTATTTTAGCAAGGACACCCATGAAGTCAAGCTCCCCAYACGTTATAGCTGCCAGAAGGATAACTTTATGGAGAGAGTTAAGAGCTCCAGATGATGCATCACATCTAAGATAAGTAAAGGGAATAACAGTTCAGTTACGACCTTTCTTTTTCACCATCCAGAATAACTGCTTCATCACTGAGGACCCTGAGTACACTAAGCCATTTCCACCACTGATGCTCTTGTCATCAACCCCCACCCCCGGCCACGGATGCAGCATGAGAGCTGCACCTACTGCAGCACGAATCAGCTCCGACTCCAAACCTTGGACTGAAAACACAAGGCGAGATCCCTGTTGTCTCTCAGACCCATTTTACAGGCAAAACAGGCAGCAGAGACACCAAGAGACCTGTCCAAGCCATGCAGGAAATCTGTGGTAGAACTAAAACCAGAAAGGGTATTTCCTATACCTCAATCTGCTGCTCCAGCAGAAGCCTTGGTGGAGTTGCAGTGACGTTGGGAGAAGCAACCGCCCTGGGCTCCTTGTCCGCCCCCGGGGATGGAGCCGGACTGGTGCCTCCTCACCCCCCTTCCTCCYTTTGGCAGGCAGATGGGTTACCAGAGTCAGGCTTTGCTTTGCTTCAAGCCATCGAGCCACGTAACTCACACCAGAACTCACTTAACTACAGCAAATTGYTTTTGGTGTCGAGAGTTCTTTTTGGCTTTTGGTTTGTTTTACGATAGTTTAAAAACTAATACCCGCAGTTCAAAAAAAGACAAGCCCTCTCCGCTAAAACTGTGCTGCACGTTGCCTGGCAGGGATAAAGCTGTCTCCYGATTAAGACCTTTATTGGTTTAGGTGATTTTTCTTTAAAAGACGCATCCATTTTTGACTTTCCTGTCTCGGTTAGAACCGTGCCCTCCACTAGGATGCCCGAGTGTTATCAAAGCATCACTGCTTCCCGTAGCTGGATGTAGGTCAAAGCTTTTAGCAGGGAATGTACTAAATAAAACATTCAGACAGGGCTGCGAGGCTCATTTCAAAAGCCTACACTTCGATCCTACGCTCATAGACGTCTCTTAAAACAACCACCRTTGATGACAACCCTTCTGCCGGAGGAGGCATTGACGCAGCAGTGGGAGTGCTGGAGAGACCTGCTGCGGCCTCCATCCAGCTCATCACACCCAGTCAGTGGATTTAATCAGGAGAATCCCCACTAAAAATTACTCAATTAATTCTATCAACTAACAAAAAAAAAAAAAAACACCCACCCACGCAGAGACCCATTACAGTTTTCTGGTGTGAATAATACCAACTGAAGTGGCTATGGCCCTGCACGCCGGTAGCCACTGGTACTCCAATCAAAGAGACAGGCCCCATCTGGCAAAGGCTGAGCAAGATGCCTACGGGAAAGATGGGACTCTGCATCAACAAGCCCACAAGCCATGAAGAAATTCAACTGGTCTAATTAAAGCTCATACTGCAACCAATTTGAATCAGCATCCAAGGAATGGAGCCCTCAGCTATCTTGTAAACCAAACCAAGGGCGCTCCAGCACAGCACACAGCAGCCAGGGGCTGCAGAGTCCTGAACATCTCGGAGAGGGAGCTGGCTGCAAATTCCCCTGTACAGCCATTTCAAATACTGGTTTCAGTTCCCAGTGAAATTACCCCTCCAACGAAAGGTGTCATGGAGGTTTTCCAATTACRTATGCTTGGAGGAGCTTTCCCTGTTTCTTGATATTTTTCTCTCGTATCAACCGACTCTTCAAATTGATGTGCAAACAGACTTTCCATGCCCACAAAATACAAYTGACATTTGCGGAGCTTTGGAAGCAGAATTTCAGAGCAGCCACTACAATTTAAACACTTTTGCTGCCATAATATAGACTTAGAAATAAAGTGTGGCGTGAAGAAAGCTCGTTCTTTCTCCCTTTGTGCCACCGCGTCTATTCAGGCGATGAGCTGCTCAGACATCCAAGCCCCCCTTCAGCCCCAACTTTGCATTTTCTGTGGGTCTAAAGCTACTCAAACAGCAACTAGCTACAATTTAGGCCGTTTAAACATGGTTCTTTGGAAAAGAGCATTTGGGCATGTGAGGGAGGATGAGGGYCCCATGCTACTGCGATAAGTGTCACCTCAGTCTGGCTGAAGATGCTGTCACTGTGACCCAGCTYCCCTGGCACGCGAATCTTGGATTCAGACATGAAAGCCACAGCGACACACATCTGTAGTTAGACTCTTTGAAAAATATTTATTGAAACTTTCAAAAAACCCACCCGCTAAAAACACTTGCACAGAACTGAAGATTTATTAACCAAGGAGAAATATAAACGGAGTGGAAGCCTAAGTAGGAGTAAGAATGAATAAAGCAGAAGAACATGTTAGATGTGGGTATATGACAACGTGCAAACACACCCGAAAAGGATGCAGAAAGCCTCACACAGTAAGTTTCACTGTGCCCAAGTTTGAACTTGTTCAGTCATCACAGCCCTGCATTACTCAGAAACACCTACCTAATGATATCTTCAGGATGCTTGGGAGAGGTGTTTAAATAAATACTGTGTGGCAACCAGTGAATATGAAAATCCTCACAATCAAACAGTGACTAATGACTGTTATTTCAAGCAGTAACAGCCCCTAACTGCAAAGAACCAGGTTTTTGCTGTTACTCAGGCGTGCGGAAATTCCTGCACCCACCTACAGCTAGACTTGAGGAAACCCTTACAGTCACTGATGAGTACCTCAGCACTCAGCGGCCCCAAGCAGGCAGCTCAGAAATTATCTTCCAAACGTCAGAAGATCACCAGAGGACAAGAAGATCATTCACAGACAACAGTACAAACCCTGGTCTGCCAAAGCCTTTTGCAGTCGCACTGTGGAGTCATAACGCTGCAGAGAAGCTGTCTACAACCTCTAACCCATATGTGCCTTCAATTAATAATCATGAACTCAATTAGGTGATTCTAACTGGCAATTAATTTTATAGYCCATTTGCAAGCCAGGCACTCACACTGCTGCGTGCGACGGCAGTGGCTGTCCAAGGGGAAGAGTGAGAAGATAACGATGCAGTTTGGGTTCCCTCCCTCCCCGATGTGCACCCATTGCCCTCACCGCTCTACCCCTCCGCACCTGGCTGTCTCCCACGGCAAGATTTGCCAACTTTGCCATTTTAAACATTCTTTTGGAATCAGGTCAAAGGCATAGAAAATAACAGCTTCATTTTGCTTCTAAAAGGAAGTCTCTGCCCAGAGTGTTTTTACTGGAAAGAGATATGCTACTCTTAGATATTTATCCCATATAGTTAAACTATTAACCTTTAGATCCGGAAACATGTTTCCACATTAAATCTCCAGTTGAATATGATTTAAAAAACTCATAGTGAGGATCTCATTCTAACAGTTTATATGCTATTTCGAGGAGGTAAAACATATCCACATGATATGCTTTGCTGATGGCTCACAGCTCTCTACCCAAGCCAAGCAAACTTCCTCTTCCTTCCGAGCGTAATACGAGCCTCTAGTGAAGGCAATTACACATCATTCTCCTAAAGCTACCTTAGAAATATGTACTTTAGCTCAGAACGGTGCAAGTAAGATCCCAAGGGCCAAATCTGCATTTTCATCTTGCACCTACGTTTTTCCCTTGGAGGATGCAGAACCATTTTCTCGGTGGAGAGGTTCACAGGGTCTATACCTCCCCTGGAGCCAGCAACCAGACCGGTACGTGGAGCCCCAGCTGTGGTGGCATGACTGCGCAGGCTGGGGGGACTCCTCCAGGGCATGCTTGTGCAAGGCACCAGCACCAGCTCAGCATGGCCCGAAAGTTGGATCCCAAGCCTGGGGTATCACCCACAGATGATCTGATGCAAATAAGGAATTCAGRGAGGGTGATTTAAAGCACTGAGCCCCATCACTGGATGAGGCTAAGAGCCATAGGTATTGCCCCTTCCCTTCCCAGATGGAGCAGCAAATGCCTCTGACTTGTATGAAGCTGCTTTGGAAGGAGACAGAGGCACCACCAAGAGGACAACGGGGCAAAGTCTGGCAAGTAAAAACCATGTCAAGGAGCTCTCCTCTTCAGTGGCTTAGGGACAGGACTGTAGGACAGCTGAGCCTGAGCTGGAGAGCTCCTCCAAGCAGGTGTTACTTGGACGCTTTGCTGAAGCGCGCTTGCCAAAAACATCAAATCACAGCCCATTCCAGCAGTGACAGCATCGGCCAGGCACCAAGTCAGAAAACAACCCTGCATTGAGAGAAGCCTGGAAAGCAGGAGGCGGAGAAGACAAGGCGGGAGAGGAACAGAGCCTGACCTCACTGTAAAGAGAACTGCAAAGTTTGTAGTCAGCGCAATCTGTAACACGGCCTTTTAACGGCGAACCAAGATCAAACAGAAAAGTTGGGCTGGCGAGAGAAACGTCTGTCTCGCCCAGCAGAAAGGGCATGAAAGCGCAGCGCCGGCCCGGCGCAGACCCGCTCGCAGCCCGGCGCGGCGAGCTGGCCCCGGGCGCCAGGCACAGCGCGGTGGAGATCTCGGTGAGCGTCCTCCGCGCGCTCAAAGCCACTGAACTTTGATCAGGGAAATGGCAGGAAGCTACGGAGCGGTTGGACTTTGCTAACCTGATAATGGCATTCAACCAGCACGGGGTCACTCGGAGGAAAAAGCTGTGGAGCGAAACTGCGTTAGGACACCGTGACCAGGTCACTTTGGAGCAGAGACTATAAAGACGTAGTTTAAACCCTAAGGTTATTCAGGATAATTCAGGTCCACAACTGCTGACGCAGGCGAAGCAGAGCTGGAGACTGAAGCCTCTGAAACTCTCCCCTTTGCTATCTCCATCCGTGATGGAGTGGCAGAGCCACGAGGGGACAGGAGGCCACGCAGGAGAGGACAAACCAGCATGACCACCACTGCTTTCTTCATGCTTTTGCCCAGGCCATTCGTTTTCCCACTGACACCCTACAAATCCCATGCTCCACAAAAATAATCTACAAAAAGTAGCTAGAGACTAAACTTTAACTAAGTGATAATTCACTCYACAGGGGTCTGCATCCTCAGAATATTTTCAGAAGTTGCTATATGGGGAAAAAGACAAAAAAAAATCAGTCTAATGTATCTTTTTAGCTGATAACTTGAATAACTATAACATATGAAGSAGACAGAGAAGGAGTGAAAAATTATGTCATTAATTGCCATAATTGAAATAAAAATTCCCGAAAAGGTTGCTGATTTGACTTTGAGTTTACATATAAATGTATAAATGTGCATATATATATAAATATACATATAAATATGCACATAYATACAAAGTACAACAGGAAGACACAGATGGGTCAGCAAATGAAGAACCTAGTAAAAGAGCAAGTGAATTTGTTCCTGATGGATGGATGCCCAGAGCTGAGAAACTTCACTATAAGGCCTATGAGGACACCAAGGAGAGTGCAGCGCATGAACAACGGGGTCTTCTGCCCCCGCACATAATGCATGGGAGATCCAGATTGCTTAAAAAGAAGAAAAAGTGGGAATGCTTTTTGGCAACATTTGGCATTAACCAGCACAGCATGGGAATTAACAAAAAAATTGCCTGCTGAAGTTTGAATCAACTTCCTTTCCAGGGGTCGTATCGCTTTTTCATTCCCTTCCAGGCATTCTTCTCCAAGTTCATCAATTTGATTTATCCAAGAATGTTGCAGTGTCAAGGGAAACGGCAATCAGCATTTTTCCCTCTGTACCTCATCTAATCTTCTTCCGCTCAGCGAACACGCTCCCTCACACAGCTGCCTCGGAGGGCGGCTTGATTCACGCTGCCAGTCTCGATTGGGATTTATACCAGCACACGATAAGCCTCGACTTAATAATCCACCTTATTTAACTTGTTGTTTTCTTTTTRTTTTCTTAAATAAGCATACTTATCAACCAGTAACCAGTATTTAATGATTATATGCAAACAAATACAGCCTTCAGTCTGGTAATTCATTTTGCAAAGCAGGGGGAACTTCGCTATCTGCAATGAATATTAGGTGACTGCAGTTCTCAAAATATGTAGATCTAGTTTTACTTTTTTTTTTTTAATAGGAAGGTAGTGAATCAAGTCTTTTCTTTTTAGCACCAGTAATAAAAACACCTCCTCTCCAGCACACATCTTCTCATCTGTAGTACACGGGGAACTGAAAAATGACAAAAAAAAAAAATAAAATAAAATAAACTGCAAACAAACCAACCCCAGCCAGTAGTATTACGAGAGTCTTTTTCTTCATTCATGACAACTGCCAGCTGGAATAATAGAAGACAAACAAAACCCTACTATTTATTAATGATTAGGCATACTGTACACATAAGCTTTTGCCTTTACCTATTAATGGGGTTTTTTTGCATAAAGTAACATTGCCTACAGCACAGGAATGGGCTAGCAGCAACAAGGAGTCACGACTTCAGAGTGTTTCCAACCAGTAAATCTCCACATCCCACATTTAATTTTTAGTCATTGATCGGAAGAGGAAAGACCTCAATCCATCCTGCTTTGCAGCTTTCAGTTACGGACCTGAACTCACTGCAGAGATGTAAATAAAGTACGTACTCCTTTCTTCTTCTGCAGAAAAGATTACAGCCATCAATATCTGATTTAGCTCTGCAATAAACTCTAGCTCCAGCTGTTCAATGTTCCCATCAGTTCAAACACCTAATTTTGCCAGACAGCGGGCACTGCTTTAAAATTACTTCATTTAATTAATTATTTCAATAGGCTAAAGTAAGTTTAGGTTTTAAAGGTGCTCACGTTCCAATACCAATGTATTTTAAAAGAGAATTATCTACTTAAGTTTTTCTATCTTTTTTTGGCGATACATATCTATCGCTGCATATATACACACTTCTTCCTTTTATTGAGCTTTGTCTTTTACGACCTTTTCATCAACGTCATCTGGAAAACTCTTCTCTCATTTTAATTAAACACAGAGTACTTTTACAGGCTGCATTATCGTACAAAGCACCCTAAAGCAAGAATTTTGTTGATCTACGCTATTTGATCCACAGGCACGCTTGCAGACCTAGAAGCCCTGCAGGTGGACTTCCACAGTCTTTTTTGCACGCGGTCGTATGTGAACTCTGGAAGCAATGACAAAAAGACCTAATGGCTGATTATCTATTGCTGTGATGGCTAAAATGGATCAAATTCAAGCCAAGCGGGGCATGCTCACCCTTCGGTGGGTGCATCGCATACCATGATAAAGCACAGAGTTGCCAAATAAATAACAAGAAGGTTTCAGACGTGGATTTCACATATACRTGTGTGTRTGTGTGTGTGTGTGTGTATTTATCCAGAGAAGCAGCTACCTTTTCAATCAGTTTTTAAGTCCCACCACTGCTGAAATCAGTGAAGTACTGAAGTTACAAATTAAGCCCATGTGTAAAGTGTGGTTTAGACATTCACTGCCCCACAACGATGCCCAAGAAGTCCTGCACTTATGAACACTGTGCTTTGCTGGTCTGGAGTGAAACCGCTCCAAGGCTGCCTATGGCTCAAGGCAAGGCACCTCCAACGGCAATTAGAGACTACAAAGCCCCACGCTGACTTCTTCCCACTGTCAGGACGATTTCTATTTTAAGGACTGTTTTACTGGGTTTGGGCACGGCCAACATCCTAGAGTCATTTTTAAGAACCTGAGCAAGAGGAAAGCAGAGAGTCGCTCCAGGAGGGTGCAATTTCTGATCGAGATTTAGCTTCCAGCAAGATGCTGAACACAAGCAGGCACCAGATGGGGTTAAGAACATACTAATTTTTCTCTTGTTTAACCAGTATCTTTTGTAARTTGAGCTCCAAGCCAAGCCTGGGATGCTTTTCATATGAAAGAAATGTAGTCACCCCATTCCATATTGCTGATTTGCAGTTCATTCTCCCTGCAAAAYTTAGCCTTTAAAACAACCAGATAGGAAAATATCTGCTAAGACCTCTTGGTTTTGGGTGCTGCCAGGGAAGAGAAGCTAATCCCCTTAAATAAGGYATTGATTCAAGTGCTCGAATTGATGAGAATTAGGATTGCATGGTGTTCGGGAAGGATACCGCGTGCACAGAGACTCGGCTGAAGAAAGCTGACCTTGGGCATGTTCACACGCCATTGAGCGTACAGACTCTGCTTTTAACAGATACTAAAGCAGTACAAAAAGTCTTCAGACAAATCTGCAATCAGATATGAGGAAGGCACGGTCCATTGCTAGCAAGAATGCTTCCTGCTGAGGTCGGCAGTAAAGCAAAATCCACACGCTGTTCACYCTTGCCTGTGACTCCAGCAACGTGGTTCAACGATAAGGCAATCAGGAAAGAGCAAAACACTGCTAGAGCAAATGCCCTGTCCCATTTAGGCCAGGACCCTCAGTGGTGATTTGTACCAAAAACCYGTGGAGCTGGCAAAAGGCTGAAACCCAAATGCCCCAATTAACAGCACTGGCACGTTACCGAATGAGGTATCCAGGCACCCTCCAGTGATGTGGCCTCCTCTTTTATGAAGCGCAGTGCAAAGCACTTACCAGGCAGACATATAATTTTTCCACTTTAGCTACACTTCTCATTGAAACAAAGGGTTTTCGTATTTGCTCTCTGCCTTCRGCTGGGGTACACGTTGTGCCATAACGCAGTTCCTTCATAAAATTAYGAGTCGGGAACAGTAAGGCCTTTAAACCAAGACAAGCCAACATGCTTTTTGTAGTCGTAACAGATACTGCAATTACAGAAACGCTTCGGTTGGAATATACTGTTCCTCGGTGGGTTATATCATCCAAGCCYGCAGAACACGTGTGGGTAGAAAATTCTTATTTGCTTGCTGAGTAGGTGTGCGACTTCGCTATCAGATGCTTACCTATCAAAACATATGAGATTATCTGCAAAAGTGTCAAACCAGGAGGTGCTGAACACAAGCGCAGTGACGGACAGACCGAGATGCGTGAGACAAGCGAGCGCACACCCTACGACTGCAGATCTCTGCCCTGTGCAGGCACCCGGCAGCCTGCGGTGTGAGCCCCTACAGAGCAGGGGCTGGGCACCACGCTGGAAGAGTCCTTTGTGCGGCACAAGGTTCCCTACAGAGTGAATTAAAAAACAGACATTACTGAATTGCTTAGTTTTCCTCGTTAAAAACCATTCGTAAGTGTGAGGGAGAGGTCTTGGGAGAAGGTGGTGGGACGGGGCTCACACCTGGCATTGCAAGTGCCCAATGCTGGACAGGCCCCGTGGAAGAAATGGAGCACAAGAGCTATCAAAATTGTGTCTTGTCTAGGTGTGCGCTTTTCTTGTGGGGCTATAGTAGAAGTTAGCTTAGGCTACTGTACAATAGTTACCAAAATCATGAAGCTCCTAACAACGCAAAGACCAGGCAGCCAAAAAAAAAAAAAAAAAAGAAAGAAACAAAAAAAAAAGGAAAAGGGAAAAGCCCCCCAAAACAGTTGACTTGTAAGCATAAAATGCAAAGCTTTGCTTTGTAGTTGATTCTTCAGCTGTTACATAAAAGCCGYGTTGTTTTGCAAGGCGAAAAGCCTCACGCTTTCTTCTCATTGGATCAGAAAGCAACAGGGGGAAAAGAAAGCACATTGCTTACGTTCCTCAGTAAAACTGGATATGGCTGGTAATGAATTCCCTACTTGACACCGGTGTTAACACAGAGCAGTGCTTATGCTAACCACACCGCCGCCTCCTAATTGCCGCCTTACTTCTACTGACAACCTTGAGCTCGAAACGGCAGCCTTAACGCTGGGAGAAGTTAAGGGGCTGCTCCTATAACCTGCTCTTCACTACCAGCGTTAGCAGGCATCACCGCTCAACTGATGGGCCTCAGCACCACCAGGATAAACACCATATAACGAAGGACACTAAAGCCATAATTTGCTCAGCAGTTGAGGGGAAAGGCTGCCGTTCCCCAGGTCCCCAGGAGGGAACGTGTGAGTTACGGATGCAGTCAAGTTCAGAGTATCGCTTCCAAAGCAAAGGGCCAGGGCTGTTCTCCCGTCTTTGTTCGAGGCCATCCTCCCTGGGAACGACGTGTGAAATAATAATAATTCAAGTATGCAAGCAGGGGCGGAAGCCAACGCTCTGCTCTTCTCTCTGGGTTCTCGTACTGCCCCCGTTGCTTAGCATCAAAATGTTTTGCAGCCGCGCGTTACGAGAGTCAAGATCTGCCAGATGAAATTTGTTCTCTCGCCACCGCTCCTGAAGGGTTATCTTTATGGGCTAAATGGGAAGCCTCGGACCACGCATCTGCTGCCTGATCCTTTCAGGACAGATCAGTCTCACGAAGCACTCAGCGTAGCTGTTACCTCCCCTCCGCCTCCAAAATATTAGTTTTGAAAAAGTGCAGTCTACAGGAAGGCCCCACACTACCTGCTTGTAAAAGCATTTCACCTCCACGCTGTTACTGTTCAAGAGGTGCTCGTAGGCTTATACGGGTGCTGTTTGCAAAGCTGCGTGAAAGCCCAGGTTCAGAGACATCATACACCTGATCCAGAGAAAAGAAATAAGATTGTGTCTTATCCCAGCATCCTACATCATTTCAGCCACAGACAAGTCACCCAACATGGATCATTTTAAAGGTAATGCGGAGTTAACCTTTGTGATTTGGGATGCTACCTCCTACAAATCGTTGTCATCCAAAGAGCAGCTCTCCTGCCTCTGATAAAAGTACCTTTGTTGCCACAAGGACAGCAAAAACAAATGCTTGAATAACACAAACTACCAGTAACTTTTTTCCCCCTAGTCTCCCAAGTTCCAGCTACTTCATAAATCTGAACAGAGCAATGGAGCAGACTTCCATGTCACGGGAGGGAAAGGCATAAATCACACCGCTTGAGAGAACATGTGTGAATATCTCCCGTCCAGCAGATCCCCACTTAATGCAGTCACAAATAATGTGCAACGTCAGCCGTTTGACATCCTCTGTACACGAGCGCCTGCRTTCCTCCGGAGCCCGTGGGGGCTGGGGACACTGCTGAGCCACCCTCCTCGCAGCTTCATCTCTGCAAGTTTCCAAAACCTGGAGGTTACTAGGAACTGGGAGGAGAGACTGGAGGAAGATCATCTCTGTACCTACCCTGGCTTTATAACCTATTACTAAAAACCTGCTATTGCACATCACAGGCAGGATATAGGGCTAGATGCATGGTTGCACCTATTTGCTCTGTATTCCCAAAGAAAAGTAGGAGGCAAAAGAGATATCTTGCTCTCATCGCAGCACTGAGAAGCCCCATAGGGACCAGCAAGAGTAATTTCCTAAAAAGTCTAGGTATTTCAGATCACCTCCCAAACAGCTTCTGAGAGCACTTGGCTCTCATCAGCTGGGGAAAAAAAAGAAAAGGAGTCAAGGTCAGTCTCCAGTTCTTTACACTAGCTGTCACCAGCTGCTCTGAGTAAGTGGTCACAGCAACATCTCCAGGGCATTGGACATCAGAGCAGCATCCTGTGCTCAGTTTCAATGGCCAAGCAATCATTTGTAAGGTCCTGCTTCATGTGAGGCTCCAAGTGCTAGGGCAAAGGTAGGTAGGATCCTTCTCCTTCAYACCTGCAAAGAGCTTCACTGAACAGAGTATCGCCATCACAACCTCAGTGTGAGGCAGGAACATACGGCCTAGTGTCCAATACCTGTAATTGGTTTTCCAAAACCACTTTTAAATCTGATTCAAATGACTGTGTTCAAAGAAGACAGGAACGCAAAGGGAAACAGTCCCAAGTTCAGCTCAYAGCTAAAATCAGTTGTAACCAGGGGCTGTTAACACAATCGCTGCCGCAGCAACTGCAGATCCCAGTTGGAGAAACCAGCAGAGACCAAAGCTTCAGCACATATAGTGGTGTCCCACACCTGCTTAGGTGGTTGAAGACTGGAAGAGGTCAAGCAGATGCAGGCTGGGCCTGATAGGCCAGGAAGCTGGTCACGGTGGTCCTCCTAGCACTCCTCTGAAGCAAAGGGCCAAAGCACTAAGCACCAGGGTTACAAAACTGTTGTGTCCATCCAACAGAGCAGATGTGAAACACGTGTACAAAGGTGCCCTRTTCTTCACTCTTCTTTCAAATAAATGCTAGGACTCCTGGGTCTGACACAGGGAATTCCTAGACTTACTTTGACCTTTCCTGATCAACCCATTTAATCCCCCTGCGCTTCCATCCACCCATTAAGCACATGTCCTGCGGGGCTGATACACACTGCCACACACAGCGTGTTTCATTAAAAACCTTAAAGTGACAAGGAGTGTTAAGCAGATATAAAGGACATCAGTCATTCACCCATCTGGTGGAAAGTCTAGTTGCTGGCAGAAAACAGAGAGGATTGTTAYGGCAAGATCTACCATATGGCACCATTATGTGTCTCTTTGCAAGTGCTTTCTCTTAGCATGCAAGCAAGATCTCAGCCTTTGAAGAAATGCCGTATTGTTAGCCTGGATACACAGGAGCCTCTTGAAAGAAGCCGTGGCAGATGGCAGAGCTTTGTTCTCGGTGTTTGGAGGCAGTTCTTGGAGAAGCAGATATCCCCCTCCTTCACGTAGGGGCCAAGACACCCTGGTGCTGCATGGGGCAGTCTSCGTTGCAGGACTGGTGCTTGTGTAGGTCTGATGATGTAGTCCACACCCATGCCATGGGTGTCTCCCTCACCAGCAAGCCACACTGCACAAATGCTCCTATCACATCCTATGGGAACACCCATGGCTCTTGGAGAAGGGAACCAGCTTGAATCCATTTGATGTTGCCTGGTGGGYGGCACACTACCGACGAGCCAAAGGTAGCAAACGCTGCCTAGCCAGAGCCCACGAGATGCACCAGCAGCAGTGCAAGAGAATTGCATTGGAGGCCCAGCCCAGTTCCATACTTCTGGGAAGGGCACTTGTCCCAGCAGCCTGAACATTTCCCAGAGAGCCGCAAACGCGCCGTCACTAAATCCAACTGAAAAACTTTTGCTTTTGTCARTGCCTCCCTGCGAGCACCTGCCCCTCCTTGGGTGGCTAACGCTGGGCTGGCCGAAGCCCTGACAGGACACGAGACAAAGAAAAACCTTTCAAATGGGGCCAGTGCCCACTTGAGCGACATCCCAACAATGCTCAGATGAAAGCCCATTCAACCTCGGGGCAAAAAGGACGGGAAAGGGAAAAGGTTTCTCTGGAAGGAACCAGTGATCATTCATTGACCAAGGCAACGATATTTGCATGTTCTCTGAGGCAGGGAAAAGCTGCAGCCTGCTASATATTCTTGGCTAGGACAGGATGTATTGTCCCCGCAACCCAGACTGCAAGTTGGGCACTTCTTACTGACTAATCTGCTCATGTCTGGGTCCAGACAAGAAACCAATCCCCTGTTTCCCCATTGTTCCTCCGGAGAAGCACTTGGATAGCAACAGAATAAAAACAAAACTATTTCACAGAAGCTGAAAGTCAAGTAGTTACAATCCAAACTATCCATAYAAGACAGGGCAGGCCATATAATATAGGTCAAGAAAGTGAAATGAACTTTTAGCTAACCAGGCTTTGAAGAGAGAAGCGCTGCTCTAAAACCATCCACACCCTCTCACTCTCTGCTCTTAGTCCATGGCAATCACTGATTACTTATGCTAAGGATGTTTTCAGACACATATGAACAAGCACATTAAAAAACATCCTAAGCCTAGAGAATTTTTTGCAGGATGGATCCAAAAAGAAAGAGACTTTGCTTTCTGAAGTACACAACAGCATAGGATGGGCAGAGTGGAGAGCTCGCTGTGCTCAAGTTTACTGATATTTATGGCAGTCCCATGGACTGCCCACGCACTGGCCGAATCCACTCCTGCAATGTCCCAGCAGAGCTCCTAGCGAGCACCGCCAAGCCCAGGACTGAAATCTCTAATGTGGGTCACTTGGAGTCCAGGGCTGAAGGGAAGGAGAGGAGCAAAAAAATCACTGTGAGAGTGCAACATGGTGAATGGACAAAAGGCTGAAATACATATGGAGGGGTGTGTGCGTGCCCACATGAGCGTGTATCCATATTTGTACAAGCCCAGAAATCCCAAGGATCCCGGGAGAGCAGGCAGCCTTGTGGGTAAGGCATAGGACAAGAATTGAGGCGATCTGGACTTGTCACCTTTCTGCATGACTTCGTTTTCATCCTTTCACCTCTCTGCCTCAGCCCCCTCTTTGAGCAGAGGACACACCATCACCCACCTTGGGCCCGTTGCCTTGGGCAGTGAGGCTCTCGAGGCAGGAGCTCTGCCTTAGCACGTGGATCGGCCCGAACGATAAGACTGCATCAGCCAAGCCAAAGACTGCACCAGGGAGCAGGGATACGACAGCATTTGGAGGAGTCTGACAGCTCCCTGCGGCAAGTCTCGCAGCTGGCCGATATTTTCATGTTGATTTCAAGGCACAAGAATATTTTCTAAGTTGAGAAGCACCATCCTYCTCCTGCTGCTTTGGCATCATAGGCAGCGTGTGCCATCTCGRGTTGTGCTACCTTGTCAAGGTCTAGCACTAGGTACGAAAGCAGCCAGAGGCCACCTCCTGCGTCACCTGGTGCAGCCCTTTGTTATTGTAATATATAAACATAAATTGCCAAGTTTCACTTTCAATCCAGCGAGATGCTTTACCCCTTGCAGTCCTCTCTCAGCTCTATCGCAGGGGGTCCCTTGCTGAAGGTCACTCTGTCCACAGCCTGTTTCTCTCCCCAAGTCCACAGCTCACTGGAGCTCCAGGCCTGGTGGTGTAGACCTGAGGACCAACCTCAGCTGGCAAAGCCTCTGGACCCTCTTTGACTACTTTGACTTCCCTCAACCCAATTCATCTAAACAACTGGGGACTTTCAAGARAGCTCTGGTCCGACAAAGTGGGCACAAGCCGCTGTCAAGAGGGAAGGGCCTGGCAGCAGCAGGACTGCGACGTTTTTAAGAGACAACTTTCAGCCCCTGGTCGGGCTCCAGCAGGCGTAAAAATCAGCGCAGCGCCTCTTGAGTGCGTTCTCTGTCTCTGATCCAAGCCTCRCACAGTGGGCTTACACAGAAACAGCAGGACGCTTTCCAAGCTATTTGACTAATGCTGAAATTTAACACCCGATACCAACAGGTTACTGAGAGCGAGGAGCTGGCCATAACGAGGTGGGTCAGGGTATTTGCATCTTCATTCKCCATTTGGGGGAATCTGCCATATTGCACACTTGGGCAAGAGCTCAGCTTCTGCCTCCTTCCCAGCCAGCGCTGTGTCAGGGCTCGGAGCCTGGGTACAGATTTGCCCGTGGGGTTTTCCTGGAGCCAGCGGGCTGCAGCTGTTTACCGGGGAGCATGGCAGGGACCCGCTCGCCTTTGCTCTCGAATGACTTCACCTGCCCTGGGGACCAAGCTGCGGTTCACATCTGACTCCGCTCCTCAGCGGAGCRGCTGCGTCAAAGGCTTATTCTCACCACTAGCTGGGAAAAAAAGGGGAAGCCTGGCAGCACGAAGCAAGGGGCAGGGAGCCCAAGAACCACATCACAGCCTGCCCTAGACGAGCAACACAAGCGCCTTTCAACACCCTCCCGCAGAGGCTGGTCCCTACGGGTGCTGCCTCGCCCCCGCCTTGCCGGTGGCACGGTTCTCCCYGGCAGTACATTCTTCGCATGAGGCATTCGGCTGAATTTGGAGGAGACCCTTTGAGATTCCTGGGCTGACCTGAGATGCTGTAGGCATGCAGGCCTGGTTGGGTCCCAGTAAGAATCCAGCACAGGAGCCTCAGCAGATGCCTCCTTCAGCCTGCCTGGTAATGCCAAACCTGTCTCACAACAAGCTCTTATCCTGCATTCAGCTGGGGCAAGTTAGGAACTTTCCACTGGAAAGAGTTTCCACAGGACAATTTGATTTTGCTAAGTTATCAATCAAGAAAGAAGTGGAACAAAGCAGTTTTTTTCAACCTTAAGAAATCAAATCTGATTGACAGTGGTTTGCCAGATGGCTACAAGACCATATCCTTCTGAAGGGATTTTTTTCCCTGCCATGGTGCATGATCCTACAGAGTCCAAGTCTGGGAATCGCCTGTCATCTAACCTCTCCAGTGGAGCAGGTCATCTGGACAACTGCTACTCTCATAACGCAATCTGAAGTCCTCTTCACCCGAGCRACATGGGTCACTGACACTACACCACCAGATGTCCAAAGGGAAATGCTATACCATGGTGTGACTGACTAGGATCATGATTTCCAGCTCCCTCTTTGCAACAAAACAGGTTTTYGCACAGGACCAACAAGGAAGGAGTACTCCACACATATAGGGGACACAGCTTCGACRCTGCTGCATCAATTCCCAGCTTTCTGCTCCTGCTGCCCAAGGCCACAGCACAAAGACAACACTGGGGAGTTACAGAGGAGCCCTAACAGGACCAGCAGCAACCAGCCCAAGGACACTTCCCAGGGCTCTAGAGCTGACATGCCTACAGCTACTCCTCCTGTTACTGAGAGCCTGCTCTTTTCCAGTGCCTGCTCACTGCAGGACAGAGCAGCCAAGAGAAAGCACTCAAACTCGTGCCCTGTCTCTTCTTACAGATGATCCTGAAGCAAAACCAGCTGCGAGCAGCTATCCTCTCCTCCCTAGAGCCTGTCAGCCCATGGGGAAACCTGTGGGACAGGGCAACCAGCCAACCACGGAGATGGCACCAGTTGAAACAAGCCAAGTCTTGGCAGCCTCCTCCCGGAAAGGGCCCAGCACCCAAGCAGCCTGTGCTGTCTGTCTGGGCATCCGAGGAACATCACACATCACAAAACCCACATCACACAAAAACAAACTCGCAACCTCGCTGCTCCAGGGCTGTTTAGTCTCCCTCCTCAAGGGAGGCTGAAGCCACTTAGAGCATTATTTGTGCTAGCAGAGCCTGTAGCCCCCTGGGACCAATTGCACRCCCAGGTCAGAYGCACACATGCTATCAGCTCTAAGAAATCAATACCTCATAAGCAAAAGGAGAAATWGCCACAAAATAAAATGAGGGGAAGAGGCTGCYTGCAAAAGTTGGGCTTGTTCCAGGACTGACAGCTGGCTAGCCCTGAGCCTTAAAGCATGGCAGGTACTTCAGGGAYGAGCAGAGCACATAGGAGTTCAAGGTTCAGCACAAAACCACTCCCAGCAGTAGGTCACGATGTTCCCTTTACATTAAAGCTTGTCTGAAAATTCATAACCAGGTCTGTCTTTGCTGGGGAGAATAGATAGGAGGGAAAAAACAGARGAACAAGAAAGGGATCCTACTCACCACCAGCTCAGTGAACATGACATCCAGTTCTTCCACCGGCGGCATCGGCAGCGCAGGCTCCATGGTCTGCAGGGCGAAGCTGCTGTCATTGCGAAGCCGGTAGGTGATCTCYGGGTGGTCGCTGCTTCGAAAGCAGCAGAAGATGAATGAGATCCCTCGGCCGCTTCTTTTTCTTGGGGCCATGGCCAAAATCCTCTGCGTCCCTCCCTTCTAGGTACTAGATCCTASAGAAAAAGAGAGAAGAGGAGGCTTGAGTACTTGCTCCGTCGCGTTGTGCTTTCCGTTACTTGGAGAGGAGAATGAATCAAAGCCACCCACACACACAACGCGGCGGGGAAAAAAGGAGACAGTTTACATGCCAAATATTTCCGTTCAGATTTGACATTTATGGTTCTGGCAATCTTGACTACTGTGTTAATTAAAAAGATGCATTTGCTCTCCTTGCTCTGAARTGAGACGGCAGAACAGGCAGAGGCAGACGGTCACGCCGGCGTCGCCGGTGCTCGCAGCCCAAAGGGGAGACGGGCCCCAGGCTCTYGGCTCCCCTCCCAGCCACCACCGCCACCACCTCCCTGCCCACRGAGCAAACCACGGCAAACCACCGCAACGCCGACCTCCCCGCGCCGTGCCGCTCCTTCGGGTCTGGCAGCCACAACCAAACCCTCTGCAAGCTGGCCATGGAGGATGAYGGATTCGGTAGGCAGCTGCCAGAACAGCTGTATCTGCTCGACACCACCAGGTAAACAAACCCCAGAGCCAACCCTGAGAGCTTCAAGGGCGACTAAACATGGAAAGACTTCACGCAGCTCAGGAAGCCCAGAGCTGCAAATGGTTGGGGAGCATAGGAGAAAATACCATATATTGTCATCCCACCCTTAAGCATGGCCCTAAGCATCCACTTCCAGCCACTGGTTGGGTGGCTCATTTTCAAGTCAGGTTTTATTTGGCTTTAATTACATAAACCCTAGCTGAAATTCCAGTAAATATTTATGAGAGTTGATTTCAGCTGATAAAGTTGTCCKATATCGGTACCTCGGACCTTCCTACGCAGCGCTTACATCGTGCCGAACCAAAGCGGTTGGTTTGCTCAGGTCTCCTGACTTTTCAAACCCACACCGAGAGYGAACCTCACGGTAGAAGAGGAAACACGCAGCAGCAAGCCAGCCCGAAAACACTGCATGCACACCRAGGACCAGCCACACAACAATTACTGCACCAAAAGCGTTACCATCTACGATAGAAGTCCACGCTGAAACAGGAGGACCACCTACGAGGAATGAACACAGCAAAGAAATACTCTAGCAAGTAAATGGACCAGAAAAACACAGGATTTTTAAGGAGTTTAAACACTGACTTACAGATTCACAGTAGTACACCTGCAGTCTGACCCAGCATGGCTATCCGCATGGCATGTGTAGTAGCTTAAGCTTCCCACAACAAGGTCCTTGCAGAAAATTCAGGCTTTACAGCTTAACTGAGGATCTGACCCTTGAAATTGTTTTTGACCGAGTATTTTTAACACACAGTGAAGCTGGCATTGAAACTAAGAGCGATGGGAAACAATTCTTCTGTCTTTACGCAGGATAATCCTGAGCAGTGTGACTATTCTGCGCCCAGTCCAGAAGGTCCCCTCTTCTCAAAGAGCCCCAAGTCTCATTCCACATTCTGCACCTTGCATTTATAAAAATGCAGCCATTTGAGGAACTTCAGCTGCCACGAAATCTCTCTCATCGTAACTCCCAGACAGCCAGCACCAGAGCAAATCCATTAATCATCTGCTGGCATCCATCAGTTTTTAAGAGGGATTTGAGACCTGACGGGAAGTTTCTTTCCCAAGGTTAACTGGGAGGSAGGGTAACAAAAAACAAAGACACAAAGACCTCTGTCCCTGCCAGTGCAGAGGAACGCCTATGCATGAGAGCTTTGTTTKTGCAAAGCCACGAGGACCATGTCAAAGAGGGAAATTACAGCAGGAAGAACCAGGTCAGGCCATGGGACCTCGCTGCACTGTCTGCACGGGGCCACGGCAGCTGCACTGCTTGCATTTCAGCATCGCTCCGGCAGGAGTTTGCATTGATCTGCCTCCAGTCAGCTTTGGAAATGGGTCCTRCACAGACCTAACCGAAACAGCCCCTTCTCCTCCTCCGCAGGGCATCTTCTAACTGCTTCCGACACCTCTTCAACCGTATTTTTGAAAGCTGATAGGTACAAGCCATGATTTGGGTCTACAAAAATGTAAGGAAAGCTTTTATCAGAAGAACATCTGCTCTTCAGAGATACACGCTTCTGTTGATGCTTTATGTGAAGTTTGAATGACAGACCAAAAGGCAAGATTTTATTTCAGWCTTTAAACCAGACAGCCATGTAGTAACCAAGACAAGGTATTTTTGAGCTGGTCTCAGCTCTGTAGCTACTGAAATTCCTGATGTTCATAAATGATTAGGAAAAAAAACCTGATCTGTAGGTTATTAGCAACCAAGACTAAAAAYGGGAAGAGAAAGAAGATGCTAGCTACCAGGCAAATAATGTAAACCTTAAGAAAGCTGATGAATATTCATCAACGTGGTGGATAAAAATCAAAACGGTGCTTCCTGGCAGGTCTTTAAGAGTGCTTCAGATAGCGCAGATTGCATCACCAGAACAAAGTACAGCTACACAGCCTTTTCTTTTCCCTGTAAATTCTATTAAAATTAGTTATATATGGAGAAAAAATGACAGCTATTTTCAACCTAGACACTTGCATTAAGTAAAGAAATGCGATCAGATCCATACAGTGTCATATATTAAATATCCTGCTCCCATCTTCTATTTATATATCTGAGCTTTAATTAGATCAATATATTTATGGCAGATCATGATCTAGCAGTGCCTTCTGGCTTCTGCTATTGAGCAGGCCAGAATAAATCAAATTTAATTACCTCGGCATATACAGAGCAAGAGAAGACAGCATGGAAAGGGTCTTTGAGGGAACTTCCAGTCAAACCCAAATCACAACGCAGGATCAACTAGACTGAATCATTCCCAGGCTGGTTCACTTTTACTGGAACAAGAGTGGAAACAGGCCTGCAGTGAGCTCAGCCAGGACAGCAGAGAGATCTGGAGGAAGGAGATAGCTCAGGATGAAGGAGGGAGACCAGTCGCCGTTGGAAAGGCTGTGTGAATTCGTTCTCACTCAGTAAGTCTGACTAAGGTCATCACAGCTGACCCACACCAGTGGTACACTTGCAGAAATTTACAGAAGATGAGCACTATTTCATACGTAATTAAGCAAATGATGCTGTTCGCCCAGTAACATGAAGCAGTAGTCACAGCTATGGCCCTAAAGGACAACTCTTTCTCTCACTTGGGCACATGCCGAATTATCCCAGCTTGACCCTTTCATGACTACTGGGCATGTGGATAAAAACCCATCTTTTGCCCAAGAACTCACATGACAGATGGCAGTGGTTACATCTTGCAACTGAAGCTGATTTTCTAGAGGGGCTAGTATGCACGTGTACTCTGAGGGAAGAGCTGAATTTGTTTCGGCTGCCTGCCTGCTCCATCCTGCATCCATGTCTGGTTTTATTCCCCAGAGGTAGCTAGATGAAGTTTGGGAACTATAAGGATAGAACCTACTTAATTACAGAGATTTTTGGCAAGTTGGAGGAGATAAATGGAATTTGTCTTTTCTGAGATAACAAATCATTCAAGCAACTAGACATGGGAATTGTGTCACTATTCCCCAGTAATAGTCACTGATGGCAGATAATGTGATAACTGTAGCAACACCAGTGTCTGACACCCTCAAGAAGCTGCTCGTTTCCAAGACGCCTTGACTAAGTTTCAGCACAAACTCCTCCCATACTAGCGGAAAAATAGAGGCAGAGCTACAAAGGTCTTCAAAGCTACTTTCTTGTCATCTTCTGTTTGCGTATCAGGCAAGGGATGCTCCAGGATACTGTGTCTGGAAGCCAGGAGCACCCCAAGCCTGGTGACGTCCCACTTCTCCCTGGTGCCAGTTCTGGTGGTCACCAGCCCTTGCCAAGACAACTTCACCCACCCAAAATCTGAATAGTTCTTCTACTGGGGTCGTGAGCAGAGCCAGCACAGCCTGAGGTGGGGGACGAGGGAGGAAGCAGCGGAAGAGAGGCAAGAGATTAGTGCACGCTGTAACGGGCAGCTGCCCCCTATCAGGGGGGCAGAAGTGGGGCCCTCAAACACCTCAAGGAGAAAAGGATAGGTAGCCAGAAGAAAAGAAAAGAACAACATTGTGAAAAGAGGAGTTCAGCCCCAAATTCTTTACAGTTCAGCTTCAGTTGCTTCAATTACAAGCAGAGCAGAGGCTGTTTTTTTTCTTTTTTTTTTTTAAAAAAAAGATGGAGATACTAAAACAAATGTAATTGCCGTATGGCTAGAAGTTGAAAATGGCAGAGACACCTTCAAGATCAGCTCATCTAAATTATGGGTCTGGGGAGCAGAAGGCAGAARGTACCAAAGACAAGAACAAGATGAAGGGAAAGTAACTGGGAAGTGTGCAATCGTGATCCTTCAGCAGAAGATGCTGGAGAAGCAACTCCTTCAGGGTTACCTGGGAGAAATCTTAACAACTCGCCAGGGCAAAAAGCCTGCCAAAAGCAGCTGTCTGAATTTGCTAAATTTGGAAGCTATATTGGACAAAAGGAGAAGTTGTGCTATGACACAGGGAAGGGTACATGGTGGAGGTGTTTCGGATGGCTGCAACCTCTTGGAACGAGGACGGCTTCTTGCTGTGGGGTTGTGCAGCACCGATTACAAAAGSGACATGGTTCACTGAGGCTTTATACAACCACGAGCTCCAGCATTGAGCAACTGCTTGGCAGCATCAGGAAGCCTTCCGATGTCCCCAAACGTAGGAGACGGGCTTAGTGCTGGAGGGAGTGAGGCAGCAGCTAATTGCAAATTGCACACTTGAGTGGGATTTTGCAAGTCTCAATTTTCTGTGGGACCAAATATTTCCCCTGCTCCTGGCTATCTGCTAATTTTCTGCTTGTACAAGTACCTCAAAACCCCAAAAGATCAAGTAAATCCTGGCACAGCTCTTCCAGAGGCTGGTACCGGCAAGGATTGCAGAGAGCACGGGTAACTCGACCCCCCTGTCCTGGCGAACCGTGCCCAAACCCAGCACAAGCTTCACAGCAGAACCTGAACTGTGCGAGCAGAGCCCAGGGCAGAATCGAGGCTGGAGGAAAATGTCCTTGGCTCCATCTGAAGTAGCTACAAGCAATTTGCCAGAGGATTTAATTTGAGCAGGTGACCACAGAAGAGAAAATCTTGAGGAAAAGGCTAATCARAAAGAGATTAAAAGGAGGGGAGGGGGAAGGACAGGGAGATASGGACTTCAGAGACCCACGTGCTCCTGGGTCTTCGTTAGAGGCCAAGCTCTGCTGTCACACCTCTGCAATTTTTTTCCTCCTCACTCAACAGTATCCAATTTGCTCAGTCCCCTTCTGCGGTGACCTTGTGCGCGGCTCTGCAGAGCAGCCCTGCAATGCCTCCAGACTCCTCCTGCAACGCTGCGCCGTGCTGCTGCCGCTCCGGCGATGCAAAGCAGCAGGGAGCTGTTTTAATCAAGCCACCTTCCCCTCCCTTTCGGGTTATCTAGCTGGCTTTTATGCAGTCTTMCTTTCATAAAGCCACAAAGGATAAAAATGAAGCTTTAGCTAGGCGTTAATCAGAACAGTCTTTTCAACCACTCCCTGCCTTGCCAAGCAATCATAAAATAGAGATTAGGGTGTCCCCGCCACCCTCGGAGGGTGAGCCACCGGCGGCAGCAACCGTGGTGCAAGAAGTGGTTTTGTTGTTCTTCCCCCACCAAAAAAAGAAAGAAAGAAAAAAAAAGCCTACATCGCCCGGAGCAGTGCTTAAATGAAATCAGTCATTAGGAGAAAATTGGACCCTGGTGTCATTTCCTCCTTTGCTTTAAGGAAACAAGAGCAGCAATTACTGCTTGAATATTCAATAGCTTCTTCAACAGCCTAAATTAGCCTGTGCGGAGCAACCCGCTGCCGCAGCGTGTCTGTGACCGATGCCCCGACAAGCTGGTTTAAAACTAACGCTGGTACTGCAGCACGAAGAAACCTGGTACGGGTACAAACGCATGCAAACGAGCCTGCACGCTCCTCTTCGCACCCGCCTCCGAGTCTACACAGCAGCTAGGAACTAAACAGTCAAATATGAACATTAGCTTGCTTTTCTGGCTCCTCTCCCACCCCCTCCCAAAAGGATACGAGATCCCAGGCAAGCTCTTTCCCAACAGYGAGCTTCATCTTGGTGTGCACAAGGGGCAGCTATTCTCGTGCAAGTGCAGTCGCACTCACTGACCCGCTCTGCCGAGATCCGATGGATTTTGGTATCTCCCACCACACCAAACTTTTCCTCCATCATCACAGCCGGGGTTGCTCCCAACCGATGGAAATTTTCTGACAGCTCCCCATCACCTCATTTGCTGATGCTGGCTGCAATTTTGCAAGATGCTGTCACCAAGACAGAGCGCTGTAGTGGCAGTATCCCAGACCGGACAGCACTTGGACAGCTGTCACCTTGCTCGGTCTCATGAGCGCTGGCCCCAGGAGCTGTCACAGACCTTCACTGGCCCCGGTTTCACCGCCATCGTTGCTGGTCCATGTGGCAGGCATTCCAGACAGAAAAGGGGTTATTCAGCTTGTCGCCCTCGTGGCTTCTCAGCTCCCACCACGGAAGGCTGGAGGTGGGCAGCAGCACAGACCTTCCCCTTCCTCCCCAGATGCTTTCCCCTACATGTTCAACACCTAGCATGGTGCAGATACTGCTGCAATGCAAGCCAACCCCATTAACAAGCCTGCATCGTTTTTCCAAACAGCTCTGGATGGTTTTTCTCCCACAATAATTCTCATCTAGACATCTACAGCAG
This sequence comes from Rhea americana, assembly GCF_003343005.1. Taxonomy (NCBI): domain Eukaryota; kingdom Metazoa; phylum Chordata; class Aves; order Rheiformes; family Rheidae; genus Rhea; species Rhea americana. The sequence goes on from NW_028186557.1 coordinate 3,437,374, forward strand.
CAAGAACTACATGTTCTCATCAARCTTGCTACATCAGCTGCAAGTCTGAGGTATCTTCTGCGAAACATCAGCGCCTTCTCTGGGCATGTTTTGCTTTTTCACATGACAGATTCAAGGCACCCAGCACCCTCCTTGGCACAGCAGCTAACCCGGCCCCTTCTTGGCCTCGGCTTTGAGAGCAAGCCCTCCGAAATACGTGCACGGCGCACTGCCCATCGGATCAGACCGCAACACGGAGGCTTACCTACTGCTGAAGAGCAAGAATTGCTCTTCTGTTTTATGTTTGCACCAAAGCCGGTGCCAAGAAGCCCTTTTTACTGAGGGGGACACGAGTGTTATTTATTTATTTTTAAACCTCTGAAATAGACCCCTTGTTTGGGTGAGGAACTAAGAAGCAGGACTGGATTCACCTAACTGAAAACTTAACCAAAAGCCAGCTTTACTCAAATACAAAAGCCCAGAAAATTTGAGGCAGTCACCACAACCAAGAACCRATCCGGTACTGAACAGGGAGCCCTSAGTCACGGCCATACGGCATTTTCTATGAAAAGTAAGCAAATAGATTTTTTGGTCACAAACTCCCACGCACATTTCCAAAAAAATCCTTTCTCAGGCATAAAATTGTTTCTGAGCAGAGCCTGCACCCGCCAGGAATGTTTGTGTTTGGTTGAAATACGTGCGTGTCGGCAGGAGACGGCTTTGCTGCCGGAGAAGGAAGGGAAACCGCTCAGCCAAAACACCGTAAATCGCTTGACGACTGCCTTTCCCCCCCCAACCGTCCTGCGAAACAGCACCTCTGCACAGAAAGCACATGGATTTCAAGTGCCGCCGGGCAGGAGACGGGCCCGAGGAGGGGTTTGCTGGTGGGACCGACCGCGGGAAAGCGCCAGCACAACCTCCGTYAAGGAGGACAAGACGCTCCCGCTGCCCCGAGCCGCGGCGCTCGCGCCGGCCCGACTGCAAAGCGCTCCGTGCGCGGTGCCACCGATCTGCGAAGGAGCTGAGACGAGGCCGCTGCCACCGCCGCGGCCGGCAGCCTGATCCCCGAAAGCCCCATCTGCCAGCGCCGTAAGAAAAACTAATGTTTACATAAAATGTGTTTAGGGCTTTTTGTATTCTTTCCTTTCGCTGTGGCATTCATGAAAAGCTGAAGTGTGCATCCGGGCCAGCTGCTTCTGAAGAACACGTTCTACTCCGCTCAAGGCTGAGCGAGCTTACAGAAATGTTTTGGGGCCTAGAGGGTGAAATTCAGATTGCAGCATCAAAAATCAAATCAAGTTAGAGCCAGTACATAACTATGTATGCACAGGAAAAAAAAAGGAAAGAAAAGGTTGCTCTGTTTCACAAATTTGTGATGCTCCCAGAGAGCCTTCCTTTCGCCCTCTGAACAAAATCAAGAGCTACATCAAGCAATAAAGCGCTGGGGTGGATTTTTTGCAGGCGCCTGCGTGTGGCTCTCCTCTCAGGAACTGCTCCTGATGCTACTCGGAGGAAAGAGCAACAATTTTCCCTGCACGGAAAGAAAGCACCCGCCTGTATCCCTGCAGAGCTCACAGGAGAGTCTTCTAGAGCGCGAGCAAGCTGCGAGCCAAGGGAATCGCACACGTTGTTGACTCTGCAACTCCGGTTTTCTGGGGGGAAAGTGTGGCACACAGCAAGGCGAGACATTATCTCCCTTAAAACCCTCCAACTGGAGTCAATTCTTGGAGCAGAGTCGCAGGCTTCGGCCACAGAGCAAAAATCCGGAGGAGGGGACTGTCGCCTCCATGTTGCTTGAATATCGCTGTCCGGGAGCCGAGGGGACAACCCAGCCGCTCAAGGAGAAGACGCCTCTGGCTACCGCGGTCCCCCTGCTCCAGCTGCGGGAATTCCCTGCAAAGCCGGCGTTACGCAGAGTCGGGCACGCGACTGCCGTCGCTGCCGGCTCGGGGGATGCAGCCACGGGGCATCTCCAGCAACCGACATCGCTTACGCCACGGATACAGTCAACCGGGGAAGATGCCGCAGGGAAAAAGTGTTTTCTTAATTTTGAGGATAAAAAATAACCCTGCTGAAAGCTTCCTGGTCAGGTAGACTGCGAGTGGCACAGCATTGCCAAAAGAGGTCACAAGTTCTCAACTAAAAAGGCTGAATTTAACTGGTGATGAGCTCAGTGCTGGCGCCAGATCCTCTACGTCGCTACAGACTGTTTCTTACTCAAACACCACAAGATCAACTTAGGCAAACGCCATTTATTTCAGGAACAAGGGCAACAAACATGTAACCATGGATAAGACCCACTTTGGGAACCTCTATAAATATATATATATATTTCTTAACGCTCACTAGGGTGCTAAGTGACTCAATTCTAGAAATTGTGCATTCTTCCAAAAGACAGGGAGATTTGTGGTTCTTCTTTTGCAGAAGAAAACTAAAAGCTGGGTGGGGAGGGGAAGAAATCTTTCCAACTCATATATTTCTCCCTAACCCAGCACAGTCAGCGAGCGCAGCATCCTGGGGCAAGAGGAGGTACCCTCGTCCTCCCCCACCCCGGCTCCATCCTCAGCAACGAGGGCTTTCACAAGCCAAGATCTAGCCCCGCTCGATTTTCACTGCTGGTTTTGCCCAAACCGAGGGAAAATGTTCATGTAAAGCAAAAAAATGCTGCAAGGAGGCTGATCATATCAGACTATTAAACCCACCCCAGCGTAGCATGCATTACACATAATTAGCAGCAATTCCCTCTCTCAGATAATTAGAAACCTCCTGACAGTGCCAACACAGCGACCACCTTCCAGCCCGGACCAAGGCTTGCCTGGCTGCCAGAAGGACAGCTTCCCATCCCCAAAATTTTGCTTTTCATCCCAAAGGATGTGGATACAAGTTGCTTCCTCTCTGCGATCACGCTGGGCTCCAAGTCCTTTCTTTGAGGATGCAAAGCTGTGGGCGATGACAGCTCAACAGACTGGCAAGTGGTGAGAGAACAGCGCTGTACTTACCATTGTTGGAGGATATTTGTCTGACAATTAGCTTTTTCCTGGAGAACAATAGTTCAATAAATGCCCAGCTTTATTTTAATTCCCCTCTTTTTTTTTTTCCTTTTTCTTCCTCCAATGAATATTTGGGCTCTGACTTTGATTTATTGTATGCAAAGYCTCCTGGCTGAACTTTCCATTTCACTGCTCCCCATTTCACTGGTAATCCCCAGGGTGAGACAGGCTCTCCAATTATAGAAGAGGTGGAAGGCAGGCAGGTTTTTCCTCTGTTAAGCCTCTTAATTAATTTGGCATCAGAATCTGGATTTTTGAAGTTGCGCCGCAGCAAACACTTACCGTACATCAGTACGGCAATGTCTAGGGCCAGCACCACAGCAACAAAATGAGGAGCTACCAGCTTCGTCCCAACTGGCTGATTTGGGGTCATGTTTGGAGATTTTATGATTATCCATGTTTGAGGTGAGGCTAACAAGAGCCACTGGTGTTTGTGCAATTTCTGTATCTGAAACAAATCTTTTTAACCCCCAGCTGATTGYGGTGTTTTCTTCTCTTTCAGAATGAAAACTCCATTGAGGCTGCTTTAAACAGGAACTGTTACTAAAAGAGACCCTTACGGCTAGATGTTTGAGCGTATCATTAAATTTCCAGTCTTGAAACTGCCCAAACCAAACAAAGCACACGTGTTAGATCAATCAGTTGGCCTACACGCCACAGGGGATCTGCGATGCTGATTTTGCTTTAMGGATTTGAAAATTCTGAAATTAATCTAGAGTGATTTTTTCCCCTTAAAGTAAGAATTTAAGGTTAAAAATTCCTTGATAAAAATGTTTGATAGCAGAAATTGCCCGCTGGCAACTTTCCTTCCAATCTGAAGGACTGACACCARCACCTCCCCGCGCTCCAGTGGATGAGCAGAGTCAAACGGTACACATGGGCTTGCTTCACTCACAATTTGATTTTGCACAATTCTACAGAAATAGCACAGTGAAATTAGAATAGCTAATTCTGCTATTAATGGGGCTACTAAAAGCAGCAGTTTTTATCACATTACACTAAAAGATTTCCGTTCACATTTAAACATAAAAACAAGCAGGCAAGCAGGGCAGGCAAGTCTAATTGGAAGGCTTAATTATATTTTTTATGTGGATGAAACATTATGGCAAAGAAACTGCTCTAAAGAGCACGGATTCTGCTTAACAAAGTTACTGGCATGGGGCCACTAACTTGTATGAGAATTTAATCTTCAAGATAGAAAACTGTAGTGGGGCGAGGGAGTAAAATTCAAGGAACTGATGTTGTTACACATCCCAAAAGCAAAGGGTTACACTGCCCAAGAGGCATTCTGCCCTTTAAACAGAAAAGGCAAAGTCCTTGCTGCATTGAGCGGGAAGATCTCACCTTGCCTGTTTTTACAGGACACAAGCAACACAGGTACCTCATTGCATTGGGGCTGGTTTAAATTCACAACTGGCACATCTGTGCACAACCTCAGCCAAAACTGGGRGAATCCCAAGGGGATGCATTTAAAAATCAATAGAGGCCATTTTATGGTGGCATTTAGCCTCATCTAGGAAAGTATCATCATCAGCAACATCAATATAAAGCAAATTTAGATATATCAAGTACACGCACGGGATTTTTTTTTTATTTTTGCATTGTTTTAACCAAATCTCTTTTTTTCCAAACACTKTAGAGTGCAAAGAGTGTAGCCGCAGCATTGCTAAAGCTTTAGACATCCCGCCTGCTCCCATCTCTATAGCCTCTGTGCTATAATATTTGCTATTTAAAAAGCAAGCCTCCGCACTCAGTGAGCAAATGCTTCCAGTAACAAAATCGTCCCTCAAAAGGGGCAATTTCACAGTGACAGCAGCTGCCTTCCCCACCACAGCGACACAGAGAAGCCTCTCTGCATGTCTTTCCTGCTGATAATTCTGCAGGTTTTCACAGAGCACTCCCCTTGAATTGCAACACAAAGCTCCTGTCCCTGTAGATATTTACACAGTGATCTCCATTTTCATTAAAAGAAGAAAAAAATAGCCTCTCAACTGCAAGGAAATGCTTGAAAAGTGACCCAAGGGTATTGCAAGAGGCTCAAACACCCTGAGAGAAGGTAACTGCTTTTGAAGTTTCTCATTTAATCTCATCTTCTGGAGAGCCAGATCCCGTATCTAGTTATTTGGGACCAGCCCCACCATGGACGTAGCTGCTAGCACAGGGGTACCTTCCTAGTAGCCATCGCAGACGTGAGCCCTGGCTTGCATGGCTGATGCTCCCCTCGTTTCTGACGCTAGTCAAAGTCCATTTATTCCATTCACAAGCGGTTAAGCATAGCCATTAGGAAGAAAAAGAAAAAAAGAAAAAGAAAAAAAAAACACACACACAAAACCCACACAAGTGGAGATGAGCCCCTTTCTGGCTAGGGGGCTGCAAAAATTTCAAAGCATCTTTGCTCAAAATACCCAAAGGTAATGTTCTTGTAAGCATACACACAACATGGAAGCCCACAAGAAAGCAGGAAATGGCTGGATAAGGCTAAATATGTCTGTCTTCAAACTGAATTGCTGATAACAGCCTCAGCAAATGTTTACTTTCAGCTCTGCAGTAACCCAGGCTTTTCCACCTCAAAACACCAGCACCTGCACCTCAGGAAGCAGCAGCCCTGGCTAAGGATGCTGCTGCGTAGCACCCAGGTGCTCTCCTGTCCCTCTGCCATCATAGTCCCTGATCTGCCTTCAACCRCAGACGCTACCTACAATGCTGCATCGCCTTGTCAAGGAAGAGGGCTGCGAAGGCCTGGAAAGAAATGTGTTGCACAGTTAACTAGTTTCCTGGCAGCCMAAAAGAACTGCTTCCTGCCTGGCACTCAGCACAAGCAAAAATACTGCCTTCCGCAAAGCATTGCTTGAGGCTGAGAGCTGGGACTCAAGAAGGCCTGGGAAGACCCTCTAGTTCCATCCCACTGCTGCAAAACAGCCTTTGGTTTATCTTCATCTTCCTTACAATGGAGAGCCTGCAACCATACTGTCTAACCACAATCCTTACCGTGAAAAACATCTTCCTCAATATCTAACCCAGSTATCCCCACACTCCAAATTAACACCACAGTTTGGATGCTCTAAACRTAAGCTAATGAAATACATCCTGACAGTATCCAAGATCTCAATACTCTCTGCAGGGGAAGGAAATTAAACTGTTTTTGGATTCCAAGTCTTTACAACTCCTTCCAGTACAAGACTTGTAACATTGCAACGAAAGCTTGAAGAGACTGTGCATTGGATGTAGGCACCTAAAAACTCCAGATTCACTCACTATGGACAGAGACTGCCACAGGAAGACAAAACTCCCTCAGATAAATGCCTCCAAAGATAAACATAAGATAAAAACATTCAGAACTCAGTTGCTGCCAATTTTTAGAGCTGGCCAGAGATACCTGTCCCCATCAACTTGAACCTGAGCTCTAAGAGCAGGAGGAGGGAGAAAAAAYATCTTCCTGAGGCATTTTTTGCACAGCTGAGTGACTTGTGGGGGGAGTAACCCACACATCAACATGAAGCACATGAAGGCTTTATATATTAGATTTCAGTAGTTTCACCAACACATCAGAAGGAAATGGAATGCATGCTATGCAAATCCATCCTGAGACTGCTCCCTGGCTAATCCAGGTTTAGATTCAGATGCTTATTACCATGGCGTCTAATCAGGTAATGCATAATAGACAGTTYTATTTTAGGCTCCCAGTCCTTTGGTGTATTCTTATTAAAGAAAATACGGCACTAAATGAAAAAAAGCCAACAAATACAACATTCAAAAGTATTCAAACTCCAGCAGCAAGCAGAGAACAAAATCCACGCATAGAAAATGTATTGATACCTATCACCGAAAAAATAGGCAGATATGGAAAAATTTGGTGGCTCACCAGGGACACAGTGAAAAATGATTCCTACTTGCACCTCATCTTATATCCACAGGGAGGAGGAGGCTGCTGATCTTYATGGGTCCCTTCCCTTCCCCCTTGAGATGTAAGTGACGCACAGATCTCACCCCTCCCTGGTAGGACCCATCTATCAGCAGACAGCTCTCAGCAGCAGTTAGCACAGCTGAAGACATCCTAACTTCCATGATACTGAAGTACTGTATGGATTCGAAGCATTGGGTGCTCACTCCGTGACTCTGGGTGACACATGGTAGGGCAGATGGCCTGCCATGGCCACCACCAAACACCAGATTGGACACAGAATTGCTGCTTTGGGCCTCACTGGTGGCAGAATTGGTTGTTGGATGAATGCCATCGTTGGTTGAACACCAATCTCTCACCTCCAACACATGGCCACAAGTCTGACATTACAYGTCAGAGAGATCTGGGCAGGGGACACCACTCAGGACTTGACAGGTCTTCCTCTCCATCTGCCGCTCAACCACTAAGCTTTCCAGTGATGAAAGATGATGAGGTTTTCAACGCTGCTGTACAACTTCTCCCTTTAGCACTCACTGTATCCAGTAGCTTTTCTTCTCCAGCCTCTCCAATATCACAGAAAACTGGAGTGAAGGAGCCCCAGCACCCTCTATACATTTGCCCAACACTGCTCGTACCAGGATTCTCTCTTGCCTGCAGCTGCTCAGCTCACTGCTGAAGAACAGCATGGAGGCTCGCAATCAGCTCCAGCAAAGCACCAAGAAACGTAAATGCTATTATCAGCCTCTGAAGTCACTGGCGTACTGGGTCCACCAAGCTATACTAAAGAAACTGCACTTGSAAAAAAAAATGGGGCAGGAGGAAATAACACTATGAACATCAGAATTAATAAAGGAACTTTCCAGAATTGTACCGTATGAGCCTAAGCAATATAAATGAAATTTATATTAATGCTGAAGGACAAACTTACATTTATTAGCCATCAGAGAATCCACATACATGAACATCCCCCCACAACACACACGTATGTGTGGACTCCTGCAGTGAGGACTCTCTGGTGTCTCRTAACACGGTAAATCCAACTGGAGCACTTTCCATGGTTTAGATATCATAACATTTATGTGTATTCCCTGATGTCTAGTACAGACGGAGTTTTCATTGCATCTTTTGCTTCAATAAAAAACCTTCATAACACCCTTCTATCCTGATGCCTGTTTTCACAAAACTTGCACCAGTTTGACATATTTGAAACGAAAGAATTTGGAAGAGAGGATAAAATCAGCCAAGGGATGCAATGAATTGCTGGTGATGGAGAAGGAGGAGCAGATGGACAGACCAACTTTATAAGCTTTCTTTCAGTAAGGAACTAAACTAAAAAAAGCAGATTAACTTCAAACAATGCACTTTATTACGGCGGAATGTGAAGCAGCTGATATTCTGCCTCTCAGGCACATGTGCTCTATGCTTCATAATCTACTGAATGAATATTCAAATGCTTTAAAATGAGAAGAAAAACAAAACCCCCCAAAACAGAGGTTGCAGCCTGCAGCMTTTTCATAAGCTTAGGCAGAGACCAAGCTAAATTTAGCAGCTCCCATTTAGCTCTCCGGTGGTACAGGTGGACGGGCTCTCCCTCCAGTTTTGCACATCCCCACCCTCTCCAGCTCATGGCAGGGCCTGGAGCAAGTTTGGGGTCTTTCTTCCACACTCCTGCAGTCAAAGTGACAGCAGAGAAGGACAAATGAGGTCAAGAGACCTTTTCCTTAAGCAGCCCAGCCCATGCTGCAGATGGAGGGAAGCCTTTGCAAAGCTTCCCACCCAAGGACATGGATGGAGGAACCCTTCCCCAACACTGAAAGAACCACACAAACAAGTATTTATTTGCCCATAGGACAAAATGCCCCAACAAAGTCATACTCATCTGTGTGGCTGGTATTACAGTGGGTCTCAATGCAGAGACTGCATGACGACTGATCAACTAATAGGATTTGCATGACCAGTGTATGCACATGCTAAAAAAAAAAAGAGAGAGAGAGAGAGAGAGTTCATTTTCCCATGTTTGGAGGTGGACCATTTCTGGACCTCTTTTTGGACCAGGTTCGTTCCCCATGGATGACTCTCTAAAAGTGGGGTCCTTCATCCCATTGGAGCACGTGGGGACTCATGGACATCTTAGATACATCTATTTCCAAGAGAAAAACTCTTTCAAARCCTCAAAAGCTATATTTTTCATAGTTTATTGTGGGGCTGTGGATAATGAGCCTGCAAAGAGCATGGTTCACGCATGATAAGCCAGGATGGCAAGCCATTTGAGATATAAAAATAACTTAATGAATACACATATTTAGAGTTCTAATTCCACAGCAGCTTTATTGATAGGGATGTCAATCACTTTTACACAGATATAAAATTGGCTGGCAAAATGCCTTAGACTATATCCAGAAACCCATCTGTAACAAATCTAAGCCACAATCTCTTTGCATATATTTGGCCAAAGAATAATGCTGCCAGCCATCTCGACTTTCAACGTACAGATGGGCCAGCCGAGCTCTCCAAGCCAGCCACACGGTCAAAGATCGATGAATTTTGATACTACCTACTATAAGCTGGCTAGCGAAAGTATCACGTGAAAGAAAACCAGTCACCATCTGGGCTGTGTGAATGCTAACGCCGACGCAGTGCAAGCCAGCATCCAGCTGGCTACAGGTGGACTTCCTTCAGAACCCCTCATCACTGAAATAGGGAGCTAAAAGCAGAGACAAAAGACCCTTCACAGCTCTGTAGTACCACAGAAAGGCAAYGGGATTAAGCTAGGGCTCTTGTGTATGTTTTTTTTGATCCACCACTCAAGACACAAAGCATGTGAAGGAAACTAATTGAAAGTCMTCACTGGGCTTTTAATCTCAGAGCAGACAGATTTCTAGTGCTACTTATCCTCTTCTGCCCCAGCCCAGGATCCCACAGCTTTACCTAAAGCTCACAAACATCGAGGAGGAAGATTGTCACGGGCTTCAATGTTGCTGTCATCTGGGGAAGCACATCACAAGCAACCCCAGCAGGGAGATGAGTTGTTGGGGGCTTTATTTGAGGATGGTTCCTCCAGCTCAAGATGGGGCCATCTGGAGAACTGTTTTCACTCTAAAAATTCACATCTATTTCACAAGACGCAATGAACATTGGAGACTTCTTTTTATCTCAGTGGAACTTCTGGGGTCTGGCCATTTCGGAAATCAAGCAAAACTAGGATTATTCCACATCAGATAAAGACTATGGGTAAATGCATCTTATTCATGGAAGCCACAGCATTTTGGGAAAGACCCAGACAGAAGAGAAAAGGCTACTCTGGAGTATTACTTTGAATCACTCTGGAGCAAACCCAGCATTAATTTTCAACACCTAGGCAGCAAACAATTTGAATTTCATGAGCCTATTCAGAGGGAGGTTTGCACACACATATTGGCAGCATTATTTGATAGATTTTTTGCCTCTGCTTCATGCATAATTTACGAGAAAACAGCTCCCAACAAACACGATTGCATTCCAGCTAGATTAGTGGATTTAACTGATCCTGCCTTGGGGACAAGGTGACCTCTCAAGATCCCTTCCGGTCATATTTTAATATGATTTTTACACTGGAAACTATTTATGGCCTAGCATTTGCATGGATTCATACTTGGAAATAAATACATCTAAAGGAATAATTGACGGGAAGAGAAAACAGAAAGGCAACAGTAGCTTTTCCCCTCTCTCAAACAAAAAGCATATAAAAATGACCAGAAGCAGAAGCACAATACCCTCAGCTCAAATGTATTCCAAACACGTTTCTTTTCCAGGTTTTCCATTTGCTTTCTGAGAGCTGCGAGAGCTGCGCAGAAAGAAGGCTTTTTGCAGGAAACGCAGCAGAGCACAAGCGGTGTGCAAAGAGCAAGCGCCTCTGCTTTCTCAACGGGGTATCTCTGAACATGAGAGTTTGATTGCTACATGGACACTCAGGAAGAGAGATTCAACAAATCCACATGGCCAACATCTCCTCACCTTTAGGGTAGGCTTTTGAGGTTATTCAAAGCATCTTAGGAGAGTGCACCTCCGTGTCTGATCTCATTCAGCACGTTTACAGAAAGTACAGAAAAAAAACATACATTTTCTACATTTCAGCCAGACAAGCTGAAGTTCTTTCTGAACATCAGTGGACACGGACATCTAGAGTTACTAGGCAGCCAAAACTCTGACAGGCCCCACGCCACCTCGCTCTGTAGCTGCCCAGCACAGCTCGCCGSACAGTGGGCAGCTTTGCACGGATAACCAGTGCTCCCACATGCTGCAGAGCTGCAGGAATCAAGTGTTTGGGGACCATGTGGCTGTCGCAAGGCTGGTCCCTGCCTCCCGTCTCCCTGCTGCTGACACTAAAACTTCTACCCATGCCAACTGCCTAATCAGAAACGGCAGGCCCAYAAACCAGAGGCTCAGAAGTCCTTCAAAGTCCGAAGCTGATTTCCACCTCTTTCAACTTGCTTCTGGACACAATCAAAACCAAAGCCAGGCTCCTTTCCGAAGGAGCCTTTCTATCAACTTTACGTGGGCTTTGGATTAGACCTTTTGTAGAAGAGAAAAAAGCCTTGCTCAAGGATGATAAAGTCTAGACGCTACAATATATTTTCCATCTGATGCAGCAAAACCTAAAAAGCCCTCCCTTGATCTCTAACTGCCATGATCAAAGCCATTATCCCATTCAGAGCCCTTCTGAAACTTTAGCTTCCAAATGTGCAAGTTATTTTTAAAATCTAAACCAGGCCAAGCCTCTTGTTCTTTGGAGTTTTATGAGGAAAACTGGGTGTGCTCCCAAACCTCCTCTCCGCATCTGGAACCGGCCGGCCAAGGCGTTGGAGGGCGCGAGCAGGGCAGGCAGCCCCGGCCTTGGGCCTCGGCTTGAGCTGCTGGCCCGCGTGCCAAGCGGCATCCGGCAGCGTGTCTGCCCGCGCACGCGCGACAGGTCGTGCGGCGGGATATTCCCCAACTTCATTTTTGAATCTCCGTAAGAAGGTTTTGGGAGAGCAAACGTCCTTTTGYCTCGTTTTACTGGAGGAAAGAACTCGCCCCTTGGGCTTCTCAACTATTTCAGCTCCCCAGCTGTATTTTTGCAAGCTGATTTTTTCAGGCTTGCCCCCTTTACATGAATTATAAAGTAGCAGAAAAAAATCAACAGCACTAGACTTATGCATCTGYGTATGTCTTTGGCATCCTCTGTCATAGGGGTGTATTATTCTGGTGTCAAAGAAGAGGAAACAGTCTGAAAAGCCTTCATTTTCTAGCTGAATTAAATAAAGCCAAGTGTTATGAGTTTCCTTTATCAGGTAGCAGGAAGCACAAGTGCAGAAGGAACATTCATTTATACACTAAGGGACAACTGAGGAAATAAGACATTGCTGGAAAAAATTATCTTCTAGTTTCTTGGAGAAGCATTTCAGATAATCGAAAGAAAAGAGAAAATGTGCAGCCCTGGAGACTATGAGAATGCAAGGAGTGAGGTTTTCTTTGCTTTAGACTTCTTGGCAAAGCATCCACATCTCGCCATCCCCCCACCCTTGCCAAAGAGCCCAACTGCTGTAGCCCTTGCACGGGGTTACGACTCATCGAGGCGGAGGAAGACCCCATGGTCCGGGCGGGCACAGCCCCTGCAAGGCCTGGTAAAGCCAAAGGAGCATCACCAGTCTCCAATGAGGCTGCTCAGAGAGAGGCAATGAAAGCCCAAGCAGCTTGTCTGAGCCCCRACGCTCGGCTGGGACTCTGCACCTGAGCGGCTGCGGGGAATCTGATCTCCCCAGGGCTGCGTGTCAGGACAACCGGGCTACAGCACAGCTGGGCTGCTGCAAAGGCAAGCAAGCCAACATCAGCCCAGGCGGTCCCCAAACCTTCCAGCAGGTAGCGGACACCACTCACGAAAGGACCTGAGTCCAGTCCTGACAGGCGAGCTTTGCAGCAAGCCAAGAACGAAGTCAAGATGAGGCGGTTCTGGAGCGACRAGGAGCTGGTGGAACACCAGGAGGGAGGTATGACAGCACACCGGAGCCAAGCTGCATCCCCTGCACCCTGAGGTGGACTTCCAACAGGGAGATGTGTCTTAAAGCAGAGGTGTTGATGGGACAAGAGGCAATCCCAGCCCCGAAGAGGAGAGCAGAGCAACGCAGAGCGTTGCAACCCATCCGCACGCTCCAGTTATTTAAAAAGCCAAAATTAACTCCCTACTGAATGCCTTTAAAAGGCCAGTCCAAAAGCCATGTTAAAGTGATGACAGTGCACAAATAAGCCACATTGTCTCTTTTTGGTCACAGCACCCACTTCTACAGCTCTGCCCATCCCCATTCCCATCTCAAGCTTCCGTATTTTTACCCTTTCACAGTTGCCAGCAGCAGCTCCTCCTCCTCTCCCTCTTCCCTTGGCCCAGCCTCTTCCTAAATTTCATCAGTGATAGCAACAGATCTGCAAAACGCTTGCAGAGGCCGGCAGCACGTGCCAAGAGGAGATGCGCAGCYCCCGCCGGCTCCCTTTGCTGTCGCTCCCCGTTGGGCTATGGAGGCTTTGCTGAACGTCGGAGTGGTGAGAGCCTCAGGCGTTTCACACGTGAAGCGCTTTGGGAGATGTTAGCTGCAAGAGGGGCTCTCCGCAAAAGTCCCCAGCTTCCAAGCTCGGTAAATGTCACGGAAAAATTCGAGTCGGCAGCCTTCCTTAAGAACAATTCCCGTCAAATCGGACCTTTCCCACCAGGGCCTCGCGCACGCCCAAGCCAAAATGATGCGGTGCAACCAGCAGCTCGACGCAGCTCGGSAGACCCCTCGGGCCAGGGGAGATGGGGGATGTGCTGTGCCCCTCTGAATCTCGGTGGTCTGCTCGGCGGAGCAACCCGCCCGCTCGCGGCGCGAGGAGCCCTACCTGCGCTCGGGAGCAGCTTTCGGCGGGCAGGCGCGAGGTCGGGAGGCACGCCAGCGCGCGGCCCCGCACCGGCGGCTGCTATCGCGGCAAACACGCTCCAAATGCAAGTCTGTCTCCTCGCGGGGGGAGAGAGGCAGGCAGAAAGAAATCTAAGAAATCTAATCGCCGCGAGAGACTTCCCGGCTGGGTATCAGGAGAGCAGAAAATCCTCCAGCATGAGGGTGACTCCTCTCGCGGCAACGCCGGGAAACGGCGACGAGCGAGGCCGCGACCGCCTCCGCGCCGCGCGGAGAACAACGAGCGAGGCGCCTTTGCAGGGACGATTTCGCTTTGCAAACACACCGGGAAACCAGGAAAAAAAAAAAAAAAAACGTTTCCTACAGCGCCGGCTCCAGCCCTGCGACAGCACCGAGCTGCGGGCGGCTGCCCCGCCGCCGCGGCTCCGCTCCGCTTCGCCCAATTAACGTGGCCGGGGGACGGTCCCCGGCTTTGATCTCGGCCCCCGCGCGAGCAAGCGCTGCTCCGTGTCCTGCAGCCAGGACGCCGCGCGGCCCCACGGAGCGGCCCCACGGAGCGGCCCCACGGAGCGGCCCCACCTCGCCCTCGCGCTGCCCCTTTCCCCCTAATGAGCTTTGCACCCCGGGAAGGCTGAGAGCAACTATGCGCCTGTAATCCTTGACGAGAGCTAATTAAAACGCGCGGTTGCTGCCCCCAAGATAGAAGCACGTGAGAGAAAATTTACGGCACGCATTGCCCGGGAGAGGGGGCGGCCGTCACGGCTCCTCCGGGACGCGAGAGCCGGCAGAGGCACATCCATCATCCGCACCGGCGAGCACTTTGAACTCGCGGCCCCCAAGTTTACCCACGGGATATCTGACCCTATWAATTAGACACGGCGAGGGCAGCTCAGCAGCACCTATCCGGCTCAGCAGGACACCCGCAAGCAAGTCAGGCGGCCCCGCGCCGGCCCTCCCTGCCACAGCAGCCAGCACCCGGCCGCGCTCCGGAGCACGGGAATAACCGCTGCAGGAAAAACGTCACTTCATCTGCTCCTTTAGACACCGCGCGTGGATCAAGGGCGGGTTCGGCACCGCACCTGTCCCCCGGCGAGGTTTTCCAGTCATCATCTTCCTGTTTTGCAGTGTTATTTTTCCACCTTTCTTGTCCCCWTGTCAGGGATTAATACAGAGCGGGAGCTTATACATCACCTTCCCCCTTCCGGAACCGAAGGTGCAAATAAAAGCTAAAAAACAACGTGGTTCCCAAACCTACGGTAACGCCCTTCCAGGCAGAAGTGTGATTTTTGTTAGGAGGAAAGGGATATCACAGAGCGACGGGGTCAACACTCGAAAACGCACAAGCTCAAGCGAAAGCTCTTTGTTTCTGTGTAAAGGCACTTTTTCCTGAAACGCCGCTGAGCAACCCAGATCTGGCCAGTTCATTGGGGTATACGCGAAAGCTTGGCTGCAAGCAACCTCATTATACCGGCTGGGTCATTAAGCGCCAATCAAAACATATAGTCCTCTGATCATCCCATGACGGGCTGGAAACCAAACAGGGCTTTCATTTAAACCAGTGGCAATCGGAAATAATCCTTCCAAAACCCCTGAAGCAGAATCCACACCCCCAACTTGTTTTTTTTTTCCCCTTTTCTTTTTTGTACTCACATAAGCAGCATGCCAGAAAGCTCGGAGGAAATCAGATGCCTAATGATTAAGCGACGTTTAGGCAGCACTCTGAAAGATAAATACGCCTTTGGAAACTCTGCAACAAAAACAGAAGGTATAAACAGACAGTAACTAATTATTCTGATTAAACCTTGGAAGACCTGAAATACCCGACCAGGCCAGACTGCGGGAGAACAAAGCCGGTGTGTGCCTGCGCTGTTCGCAAAATAAGTCACACCCTTCCCGAAAGAATTCACAAAAATAAACCTAAGGGCTTCTGCGGCGCTTTTGTTTGCGCGCGGGTTTGAGGTCTGCGCCCATAGGAAACCTCCGCCGTTCCCCCGAGGGATCCCATCCCCATTAGCTAAAATTAGGCTTGCACGAAGGTATCCYAGGAGCGGGGTGAGCAGGGGTTTCTCCAGCGCGCGCGCACCCGGCGAGACTCCCCAGACTCGCCCGGGGAGTGACAGGCYGGCGTCCTCCTCCCGCCTGCAAAGGGCCAGCTACAGACGCGTTTGGGGGTTGGAAGAAGTTAAGAAAATTAAGTAAATAAGGCAAGCTCCCACGGGCAAGGGAGGGACGGAGGCTCTGCTCCCGGCTCGGAGCAGAGSAGCCCCCCGGCAGCGCTCCTGCCATCACAGGCACAGCGTAAAGCTTCTGATTTAATGGGGTCTATGACTGCTCCGCCACACCAGATCGCGCACGGACGAAGACACGGGGATGTGCTCAGTCGACATTGCCCTGCTCTCCTTGCCTGGGAGGAAAATCATCGTTTTCCTTCTCTCTTTCTCTCTGCCCTCCCCCCACCCTATTAAATACCAGCAGAGCTCGGGGGAATATTTAATCTCAAACCTCAGTAATCAATCAGTTCAACCTCGCGCATGAGAAAGAGTCACAGCAATAAGTACCAAATCCCATTTCTACCCAGCAATACCACATTTTAATTACACACATAAAATTTCCCTTTTAACATAAATCCTGAACAGATCCAGCCAGCCCCTGGCTGGTGGGTGGAGAAGGACACGGTGCCAGAGGAAGAGCATGGCGATCGGAGGAGGAAAGGGAGGAGAAATCATTGGGGCAATTATTTAAGATTACCACTTTATACAGCTGCTCCTACTTCTTTTTAGCACGACGATGCTTTGACCTTGCCTTCAGTTCTAACATGCCAACTCAGATGATGGGCAGCAGCGTGGTGAGCAGCAGCCCTGCACCCAGCCAGACAGCAGAAGCTGCATCTTTTTTATTACTACATGTCAACACGTGTGCTGGGAAACGGGGACGGAGAACACAAGGTGGACATGTACATTAAAAGGTTTGGGCCAGGTTGTGATTCAAACACTAGCAACCAGGTTCCTCCAACAGTGCTGAGAGACTTATTCTGAAGCCTCTTCACATCAGAGGGAGCCTTTCTAAATAGGTTTCAACAGGTTTTGGATCACTCTCTGACAATCCTTTTCTTTTGACGTGGTCCATGCAGAGCTGGACCACCAGGACCACCACAGTGCTGCCAGTCCAACAGGTAGGTGACTGCCAGCAGCATCCCTCCTCTGCCAAGCTGCCCCATGCTCCAAATGCAATTGCTCACAAACAGCTATGTTAAAAATATACACATGTATTCTTTTATATACACACACAGACTTTTCCAATATACAGGAACAAAAGAAAGGACATCATGCTGAAACATCGTGTGCAACTCAATGGTTCTCTGCAGCGACAAAGGAAATCAGAACCAGAGACCACGTGTGCACACGCTCTTCAAGGCGTATTTTGGTGCTGGGAACATTTTTGGATTCCCTAGTGCAAGCTCTGATCTCAAAGAGCTGCGAAATGATCTTGAAGCCACTCTAAATGAGAAGCAGAGGGTTCCCTTGGCGCATAGACTGGGCAGGCACAGCAAAGTGGAAAGTAAGGCTAGACGTGCCCTCAGGGATCCCTGAATCCAGTCCATGTTAGATCCATTCAGAGGTCCCCAGGACATCCTAGGTCTTTGCAGGGAGTCCATCCATGACCGCTACTCCAGCCCTGCTAGATCACCTCTAAGGTGCTCCAACAGACAAAGCAACGGGAACAGGTTCAGGATCAGGGATCTTGGTGGTGTCTTTGACTTTATGTGCAACAGAGCTGTGTTTTTGAACCCTCTTTTTTTCAGGCAGATCCTGTGGCAGGCTTCTTAAACAAACACGTATATATCACTTTCAAAAGGTATATACTCTTTGGCTTGCAAAAGCAGTTTTCGGAAGGGGATGTGGTGCAGTCCAACAGGAATTTTTCAATTCCTCTTGACAGGAAATGCCACACTGAAATATGAAAGGGAAATTTACCTGTAACTGAGATTTCCTAGCAGTGGTATCCTTCAAAAGGCAAACTTTCCCTCCCCCTCTTTATTTTTGGCTTCAGTTTCCCCAAGACTTGTAACATCAGGAATTGCTTGGCACATGTACAAATTCCTCAAGCTCCACACACATACCTAGAGAAACTATTTCACTTACACCCTCCCTAATCTCTTTAGCCCATGTTGGGAGATACAAATGCAAGAGAGGCTGAGAAATATCAGATCTCCACAGCATGTTCTCAGAAACTCCAGTCATTTCTCCTTTCTCCCTCTGCAAAGCAGGACTCCGCAGAGCAATCCAGGACAAAGAAATATTTGGTGCAGTATCTAGAGCAARTTAAACCTCCAAGGCATGATACAAGGACGGATTTATCGATTCATGGAAAACGTTCTTATACATTACTTCAGTCAGATAAACAGGATAAGACAAAATGAGGGCTATCCCATTGACCCAGCAGTAAGTGGCTACAGTGCCGTGGGAGTTTCAGTCTAGATTTCAGTCCCATACTCCAGGAGAAAGTATTCTTGCTGAGCAGACATCTTGAATGGGACTTCATGGAGTTGGGGGAGGAGGATGCAGAGACCATCCTCTTTAAACCTCCATGCCCCACATTTGGCAAACATAATGGATGCCTCTGCAGGCACCAGGAATGGCACTAACAAGCTTAACAGCTGCACAGACTCTTTGTACACCTTCTTTCTGGCTCATGTAGGACTGCTGCTGCCTGGATGGGTGAGATGCAGAGTCCGTACGGGGAGCTTGCACCAGACCATGGAAAGGGAGAGCATTTCAACTTGGAGGAGGAATGGTCTTCAGCCAAAAGCCCTTAGCTTCTCATTCACAATCCTGAATGGCTGCTGAAGCTACCAGTTCCCAGGAAGGTAGCAACAGCAGGCTGGGAACGAATGCTGGCAGAGCCCATCCAGCTGGGTTACATCTGAGTGCACTAAGTGCAAGAAGCTCCATGGTCTTCCCCAGCAACCAGGTTCATCATCACAGAAGAGCTCCTATTTAAGGGCAAGACAGACAGAGCAGGATGGCCATGTGCAAGTGCCTACATCTCCATCAGCGCAATACTCTCCAAACAAGCTGCCCACTCAGCTGCAGAAACCAGATGAAAAATCARTTCAATTTCTTGGGCTCTGCCCAGGAAAAGAGAACTTCAAATACAGCATCAACCTCTGCAACAACACCCAGGGAACGTGACCCATGGCTGCCAAAACGATGGACCTTGCAGCCGCCACCTCCCCATGATGGGATCCAACACTGCTGCCAGGTTTCAACCTTTCCAAAAAAGGTGCAAAAAGAGATAACAGCGCCCAGGCGGTTTGCCACATATCCTCAGATGTCTCAACTCCTCCAAAGCCAAATGAACCAGCAGCACCAGTGCTAGATAAAAAGCCAGCACAAGCCCTACTGCAGCTGTGTTTGCCTCTCAAATACCTCACAGGGAAAGCAGAAAATGAAAATAGCCCAGCCCCAGCCCAGACAACAAGCAGACAACTGCACAGGCCAGGTGATGTTCATACTGGAGATCTGTCCTGGCTGTTAATGCCATCACATGCTGCCTCCTTGCTATGGCAGCATAAAGCTGCTCCACCAGATCGCAGGCCTCACCTCCACCACCWCCAAATAAAGTGAGAGGTAAATGAGAACTCACCACCTCCACCCTGAGGGCTCAGTTTTGAGGTGCAGACGAAGGTAATAATCACTGCAGGCCAGTGCTGAGGCTGGGAGCCGAGACACCATCTCCTGCTTAGTCACCTAACTCAACCCCAACAAGGACGCCCCAGCTCAGAAGCTCTGTTCTACTGATACCACCGTGGGTGGGAGAAACTCTGTTGGTGAGCTATGGTGCCACCATGGGGAAAACCATGAGCTGGGAGCAGGCTGGGAGCAGGTTCGGGTGTTTCCTTATCACAGTCGCACACAAGCAGGTCCCTGGCTTCCCACCCAAGAGGGACTTAGATGACGATGGGGCAGGAGCTGCAGATACCTAAACACAAGCAGCCTCCCCACGAGATGCTAAAGCAAACTAACTCACCCAGGCTGCTCTCGGCCCCCCAGTCCCATAGGTGGGATCGTTTCTCAACAGCAGTCAGTACCACTTTTTAAAGCTCACTAGAGGTTATATTTTTATCTACCATTGCAAGTTAGAACTGCAGCATTCACTGCTTTTTTCCAGCTGCACCTAGGTCTCACCTTATGCCTTCTGCCACCAGACCCACTCCCCAGTTATTTATTTTGGTGGCACAAAGTCAGTGGAGACGCACAGCAAGCAGGGGCAGGATGGCCAAGCTGAGCACTGTGCCCAGCCGCGCTCCCTCGCTCATTGAGTATCAAACGCAGAGAGAAGAGAGGGTGGATGAATGAGCCAGGCACAGAACAAGATATCCGGAAACTAGGAGCCCACCCCACTACACCACCAGTTACTATGCACCTTGCAATTTCCAAYCAGTACAGGCTAAGCTCCCTAAACGGCCTCTGAAGCCTAGCATGTGTGTTAAGTGCTGTAACTCAACTGCTCCTGGTGTTTTCTCACAAATGGGAAGAGAGAAGGGCTTACACTGTGCTTACCACAACAGGGTCCTACTTGACAGCTAGGACCTATAGATGATACCACAGCTCTGAGACCACAAATCTTGGTCCAAACATACAGCCTCTCTCTAGATTTCAAGCATGCAGTGCAGTCAGCAGTGGTACATGGCGACATCTCAGCAGCAGTGGCCGCCTTTGCGCATCACCTTGCCCCCTACTTCCAAGCCGGTCAAGCTCACGGGGCGCTTAGGCAAAGGCCAGCAGCAACCTACCCCATAGGTTTCACTTTGCTCCCACCTCTGCCACACACTGTGCTCTCATGATGCTAAAGGCCACAAGAGGCCAAGAAACCATCTCCATTGACCTCCTGGGTGTCATAGCCCATTAATCTTATCCACTTCTCTCAGTGCTGAGCTTAATGTGCTTTCATCAAGCTCAAGCTTCCTTCCAGGGCAGCTGGCAGCCTCGACCCAGGATGTCAAGACAAGGATGAGGTCGTTTTCTTCAAGTGTTTGTTCTAGTGATTAAATGCAGCTCATAGAATAAATACATATATATATATACATGCCTTGTTCCAGAACGAACTCATCTGGCTCCAGCTYCCAGACGTGGATTGTTTGCTAGACTGAGGAGCCGTTGGACACCCACTATTTCCTTCCTGATAAAGGGATATACACTTACATTTTTTAGCTTGTGATGAAAAGGCAAGATAATTGCTCCTATGCCCTAAGCATAAAGCATTTTCCCCACCTTTTATCCATTTGTAGCACTTTATTCTCTCCTAAGTCGAACTAGTCCTTTAAAATGCAGACACCAAGAGTATATACTGCCTTTTAACCCTGGGATCAGTTCGGGCCCCGTTCTGYGATAGCCGTGGCAGTGCTGCATTGCACAGGCCTGGCCTCACGGTGCACGTCCCGAGCTGCTGCTTCCCAGGACAGGGTCTCCTTTCCTGTACGTACAGCCACACTGAAGCGCCTTTTGAAGCGGGAACGGGTCCCGCTTACCAAGACACAAATCGCTTTCTGCAGCTGCTTTCTGCAGATCCAGTCCACCTTCTGGAATCATTTACCAACCCCCCAATTTTCAGATCATCTACTAGTTTTTAAATCAGTACCAATTTTAGATCTACTTTTTAAATTATCAGTGAAGACACAGAATAACTTTGGATCTCATCCTGCAAGATCATACCTGCAGGGGTCTTCGAGGAATGCCTCTACTACATAAGAAATCCCCAGTTGGTAATATTAAAACTACAATTATCAGTGTAGATTAATAAAGGGCACTGCATCTCTGGAAGCAATCTGAAGCAGGGACTCCCAGAAGTGATTAGTTCAAATTAACAGGGCACGGACGCACACACAGCTGTGTTTGCAGTCACCATTGCTCTCTGTTATTGAAGCCATGCTATTTTGCCTTGCCTGCTCCCCAGAACACACCCAATCCCCCTGGCACAGATTAGTATCTTGATAAACAAACATGTCTTGTCATATCTATTCACTTAACTCGTGATCAAGGGGTTGCTATTCCCACATGCATTCACTTCAGAGAAAAAAAAATGTTAATGAATTTCAAGTCGTTGGTAAGAGGATCCAATATTTCCTTCCTGGGGACGAAACCACCTGGACCAGTCCCGGGATGTTTGCACTGCGCCGCAGCAGCACAGACATGCCAAACCACCCTCGACATTGCTAACTCAGCACAGCCACGGCGAGACGGCTCCCCAGCAGCGGGGCGGCTGAYGACACGAGTGAGAAATGCATGCAGTCCAACAGACGGTGGCCTCCTAAGGAGGTATCACACATGCCTCCTTCACCTTTTCTGCACCTGCCTACACCCTGCTCCCTGCTACGGAGCTCACCAGCAACAGCCAGAGCATATTCCTGCCCTGGATGGRCACATTTCTGTGGTTAGAGCCCCGCTGGCTGGTTTGTACTGGTGATAATTGCTATAGGGACTAGGCTAGGGAGAAGCCACCCCAGGAAATTTGGGGAAGTTTAACTTAGACCCAACCTCTGAAGCAACACAAATAGCTCAGGTGGAAGACGCACCTGGGGACTCAAGACAAGATGGATGTATTTTTATTTTTGTTCAAACTAAGATGCCTAGAACCGGGTCCCAAGTCCTCCTTTGAAAGCTTGGGATGAAAGCAAAGACACTGATTGCTACATGGCACCTACGTGCCAGACAGCTCAATTTTCAAATCAAGATGCTCAATATCTAAACAACTCATCCTTTTAGAGGCAAACGAACCTTATTAGAACCACAAGGAGGATCAATCAAGTGGACTCAAGGGCAACAGCTGTGATGTTGTTCCCTTCCTGTCTCCTAGTGCAGGGCACAGACACCAGGCTGTTCCCACCCAGAGCCCGGGCTCTGGAGGTCCCTTATGCCTCCTGAGCTAGAAACCATTGCCCTGGACAGATCACYGTCCATCACCATGGTATCTGGGAGTGGTGGGGAGAAGATGGCTCCTTTAAAAGGAGAGAATTCAAAAGCAATTTGATATTTATCATCACAGTAGCCCAAGACGTTTGAAACATGGAACTGCAGAACGTAGGTTGCACACAGCACAGAGGAGCATCTGAAACGAATCTAGTCTCACAAATCAGTGCGTCTGATTTAAATGCAGGACTCTGGTCACAGCTCATAGCTTTTGAAGGCACAATAAATAACATTGCAAAGTCCGCAGCTAAGAGCTGGAAAGAATGCAAACGCAGTAAACTCTTTATCGGCTTATGCAACAGGAAGAGAGAACTCATGCGTGTTTTATGCAGTTTCTTACATTCTTGACTGTCCAGTCCAAGTGCTTTCTAATTGTGCTGTCTCAGAAATCACTCTAATCATAAATATTCCTGAGACAAGGGACAACAGCTTATGGGGCCACGCCTGGCCCTGACAGCAGTGCATTCATATGATGGGAAGACAAGACTGAAAAAAAAGCAGTGAAACGAATTAAAGACAGAAAGAAAAGCAGACATCAAGGGAGATAAACATTGAATTCCTGGCTTGCTCACAGAGGGCCCTCCATCAGCTACAAGGGACAATCACTCTCTGTTGTATTTCTAAAATTAGCTCTGTGCTCTTGACATTTCTGGGCAGGTACCCAGCTAAGGCACATAAGCCTATATATGTTTCTAAGCACCATGCATTTCACTTTAGCTGCTACTCATGCACGGTCAAAGCAATACAGAACAGCCTCAAATATAGCTTTAAATCTTAAGTTCACAAGAAGATCGAACCACAAAGGTGTCTTTTAGGAATAGGCAATCTTCAAACCCTGGACATCATCTAACATGCCAAAGAGGAGAGGCAGAGAAAAGGGCTAGAGCCAGCCCTGGCAAACGCTGCTCTCAAGCAAGGATGAAGGGGTTGAGGACACTCCTCCGTGTGGTTTAGATCCTTTCAGGGGTACATTTTTCTGACTGTGTTTGTTTACATATCACAGTATTCAGAGCAGCCCAACCAAAGGGCACGGAGATGAGACCTCACAGCACCCTTCGGGGCTGAAGTTAGGCGGCGTGGTCAAGTGCTGCTTCTGAGACACATGTAAAGCACAAATCATGGTGCTGTTGGAAAGCAGTCTCCCTAACTAACAAACTCAGTTACAAAAGAAGACAGTGAGTTGATCTTTCAAGGGTAAAGATTGCCAACTTTTATCTAGAAAATTGCCTCCTCCCTCATATGTAAGCCAAATCAAGTTTAATATCACCATCCACTCAGGTTGCTGGATTTTTTTTAAAGAGAAAGGAAACTCCTTCACCTAGACGGTTCAATCAGCCTAACTCTTCCCCTCCAATAGGTTTTTCAAAACCAATTGATCATGTCCCAGAAGGCAAACACCCCCTTCCCCAGGATGCTCCTACTTCCAGCTGCCACTGAATCTATCAGGGCTCCTCCTGACAAGAGTTCAAMTGGAAGAGAGGGAAGAGCAAGGCTTGGCCAGCGAGCTAGCACACCACACAACACAGAAGAAAACACACCCGCAGATAAGGGAGTTAATTCCAGTTGCTCAAGGATAAGCACAGTCATATATTACAGATAAGCAAACAGTGAAGAGCAATTACGAAGCTCAGCACTTGCATACAGCGAATACTGTTGCAAGTCACTTAAAACACTATCACTGACTACTTAACTCAGAAGTTGCTTACATCAGAGACCCTTAAGCTGTATTTCTTTAAAGTAGTCCTGAGGAACTGCATTCTTGGCTATTTTGAGGCCTATAATAAAGAAAGCTGAAAAGAAAAAGCAACTCTTCAGTTTGAAGCTGGCACCCGTGCATCAAGGAGAAGATGAAGTAGCACTTTTGACCTGTTGCCATGACTTTCTGGCCTTTCTTGAATTCTCGCAGTGCCAAACCCAGAAGAAGAATCTCCACTACTACTGCACAAGTCAAACTTTGGGATATAAAGCAATCACACTCATCCCACCAGCTACCAGAGCACATCAGCAAAGATGGAAGGGAGCACCAGCAGGGCCACAGCTTCTGCTCACTGCTGCTGGACTTCACCAGAGGCTCACAAGTTCTCAGGTAGCACTGCTAGACTAATATATTAAATGCCCTCACTAACGTTTAATTTTCCTTTACCTCTCAAGACTGAAACTTCTTCCAGTCACTGCTTGAGCAGGGGGGTTGGACTAGATGATCTCCAGAAGTCCCTTCCAACCGTAACCATTCTATCATTCTGTAAAGTAGACCAATGGCTTTTTAGTCTTTTGCATCTAAAAATAATATATTGCTRCTTCTGGGATATCTGAAAAGGTGGAGAGGGCTCTTTTTTTCTGTCTTGAAGTCTCCAGCTATGCACAGGTCATTGCAGCATGGGCACCAAACTTTAAAAGGTGCAGGATAATCGAAGGCTTATGGTTACACTGAAGTCCTACTGCTTCTAAAATCTGCTTCCCCAAAATCCCAGAGCCAGTGACCTCCAAGTAGTTGCACACCATCTCAGCCGCCATGTGTGTTACAAACATGCTTTAGCGTATTTGGACCACATAAACATGCTAAACATGGCTTAGGAGGAAGCAGAAACACAGCCATGAAATGCCCTGTCTTCAATCCATCCTGGCATGGGACTCACTCCTTCTGGGTCCGTATGGAGCCAGTCAACTGTTTTGTGTTAGCCCGTTTTGCATAATCAGAATTGGAGCTGGCCTCAGTAACCACAATTTAAAGGGCATATTTAACTCAAACAGAAGACAAAGGAGTTTGCATCCACCACAGACTAAATTAGCTTAGCGCTCAGCTTGTTTACATCAGGAATTCATGTCTACCATTGACCAGGCCTCACGCTAGTTTATTCCTTGTATCTCCCCTATTTAGTGGCCCATGGAGAAGGAACAGATCTGCTTCTGCAAAGCTYTAAAAGGGAAAATATAAAACAAAGCGGCAGCTGAATAGATCCAACACATTCTTGAAGCCTTGGGCATGGCAGAGTCTCATACGGGTTTGTATCATCCATCTAGACCTCGCACATCCATGCAGCCAAGGCACAGGATCCCAGAGAGGGGCTGCAGTAATGTCTGTAGGAACTGCACCTCCTCCTGCTGAAAGAAGGAAGAGGAGGAACCAAGGCAACTAGGTGCCACCATGGGTTGCAGAGCTGCCCCAGTGCTGAGCTCCAACATGCCCCTCGTGCCTACTACGCTGCTAGGCTCATCCCACACTGTGGCAGGACCACCATTCCCAGGCTGCACAGGCTCCGCTGTAGAGATGGCAGCAAGGTTAGGATGCTTCCCTCATCGTCTTGAAGATCTTTGCTTCAGAACTGCCTCCAGGGAAACATTCGTTTTTCCTGCCTGATTTCCATCGATAACATTTCACATCCCGACTCCTTCACTTTGGTCTCAGGCAACTCAAAAATGCAGCTAAAGACATGGTTATTTTTACATTCTTCCCAGGAAACAGTATCTCCACCGGGCACAAGTGCCATGTCACATCAAATCACCACATAGCTCTAGCTCAGACCCACGACAGCAGGATGGAGCCCGAGAGATACGTGTTGACTAAATATAGGCACAGTCACGGCCAATGATGAGTATTTTTCTGTCTGATTAGCATTAAGTTACTGAGCTTTCCAGTCACAAACATCGCAAAAAACAAAACAGTAACAGAGTCAAAGGTAGTACAGTGCGGTCCCATCAYCTCCATAATCCCCCACCCAAGCACCAAAACCACCTTACAGTCTCATCTGACCAGTTTGAATGTTTCAAGAATAGTGCATTCACTATTGCATCCAGCAAGACATTTATAGCACTGAAGTCTCAGTCTCAGCCTGGATCTAGGTCGGTCGGACTTCTGAGCTGACCTAAATTTTCCCCTCGGGGGAGTGACTCAATTTTGTTGCAGATGAGGCAGACCTTAGGTCAGTGGGACGACTGTGCTTTCAGAGGCGACGGGTAAGCYTCAGCACGCTGGGGAGCAGAGTTTTCTGCAGCCCTACTCAGCTGGAGGTTCTTTAAAGCCTTATCTCCAGGACTGTTATCTGGCACTTTTATACCCGGAGAAAAATCCCAGCACTTCCACAAGCAATTTAAGAGCTTTCAGACTTTAAAGAAGGGAGTGATGGAGAGTGAACCATGGGGTACACAGGGCAGTGAGAGACCCGTTCATAAATCTAGGAGAAAGAATTTCAGCAAAGCATAAGCAAGGTTTCCCCCTCTCTACTAAGGTACCTGTAGCAAGCATGCACACGCCGTCTTGCCCAGTATCCAATTAATTAAGAGGTATCTCCAACACAAACCATGCCCTTCCACTAACAAGACACCAACACCCCGCCARTGACACCCAGTAACCCACTGGCTGATRCAGCAGCGCAACTCCTTGGCACAATACTGGTGACRCAGCAGCGGTCAGGAGGGCTGCGCTGGGGAAAACTGGGCCCTTTTGAGCAAAGCGAGCACATTTTGCCTTGTGTTTTCTTCCTCTCCTTCCTTTTAGATCATTCTCCCTGGCATGTGGGTACACAAGAGGTACCAGGCACTCAGCAAAGATGATGTTAAGTTCTGTACTGCTTCTACGTAGTTAGTTTACAAATAAAGGTGAATACAGCAAATGCTTGCATCCTTAAAAACCCACAACCTTTCYCCCACCTCCACCTTCCAAAACAGCGAGAGCACAAATCCAGCTGCTTGGCAATCTTATCTTGATGCAGAAGCGTTCTGGGATGAGATAAAAAGGTTCCCTGAAAGCACAGCTTATTACAGGTGTCTTTATTGAGTTGGTTTTCTTAAAAACATTGTACTAAAGTGCAGTTCCTGCACTGGTTTTCACTGGGGCAGCACAGCAATCCAGCAAATACTGTCTCAATACCAGCGCAGTTGGGACAGGTCTCCGTTCCCAGCTGCTGTTACACACAACATTTGGTGTCATGAGCACCAAAGGGCATCCCAGTGCAGACTGCCTGGAAAGCTGAAGGGAATTCCCAGTCGGAGAAGCACCTGGGGAATCAGAGGAATATATATGTTCAATCTGAGACACCTCCAGGGAGTAAAAGTTAGCCTTCAACCACAGGTAGCCACCCCCTCCTCCCAGTTCAAAGCCACCAGGAGCTTCCAAAAGAACCCTGTTGCTGTGGGATTACCCTTCAAGGAGTTTTGGACTGGCACACTAATGAAGTTCACTGCAAGTTTCCTGTTTATTCAGCAGGCTTTGCATCTGACTTTAAGCTGTTTGCACCATCATTAGGGTTTGCACATTAGTAGCCAAACATACTTAATCCAGGTTTCAAGAAAGCGAGCTACAAAACAACTGAACAAAGAGACACTGGATGACACACATCTCCGGGAACCTCCCTCCAAACAACGCTTCTATATTTACCCAACACACAGATCTTCACAAATTCAGCTATTTTAATCCCACTCACTATTAATGGATGTARATGGCAGTTGGGTAAGACATTTGACAAAAATCTCATTTAGAGATCAAGACAAGCTTAATTGGTTTCTAGCCAGACCGGCACAAAGATGGGTTATTCCACAAATACAGTTGCTAATCTGCCCATTATACTCTATAAGCTCCTACTGACAAAGGAGGGGGGAAAAAAATACAAGATGCACAAAGGAATGCAGTATTTTGAGAATGTTACTTGTAACGAGCAACAAATTAGACACAAGGAATTCTGCAAGAACAATAAGTTCGATTTTCTTTGAAGAAAAAGATTAATCAAGTAGTAAACAGAAGAAAAAAGATCTAACATAGATCAAATCTACATTTTTCTTCCTGCTCTATAGACAGTCACCATCCATTTTGGTTTCTTGAAAAGCATTTCTAGCAGTTACCGTTTCTGCAAGTCAGTAGTAGCAAGGGAGAAGCTTATCTGGCTAACAAAACGTCATTTCAAAAGTGATGGAGTGGAAAGGATGGAGAATCTTGTGATTAAAAGGTACAGACCTGAAACTCCAGAGATCTGAATTCACTTCCTAACCTGACTGCAAAAAAAAAAAAAAAAAAAGAAAGAAAGAAAGAAAAAAAGAAAAAAGAAAAAAAAAAGAAATAGGGGAAAAAAGCAAGTTTCCTGTGTGATCACATCCTACATGATTTATTCAAAAATCTGGTGTTGAAAAATAAGGGGAGGGAAGGAGGAAGCAGAAGGAGGAAAGGGGAAGACACAATCCAGTGGGCTTTTAATAGGCTTTTGGTTAGATCAGCACTGGCAAGCAGTTAATAGTTTGGCACTGAGCAATACCGAGCCTGCTCCTGAGAAGCACGGAGCCGCCGGCACCTCCGGAGCTCAGCACTGGAGGGAAAGACCTGGCATGGCGCAAGGCAGCCGGGAAGCAGCTGTACCACGGCTCTCCTGCACCCAGCTGGGCAGGCGAGGGAACCACGGGGCTCTTTGCTGGGTGCTGCCAGCCCAAGCCCTCACCCAAAGGTTGGCACAGGCAAATACTCATCTGCTTTACTTGAGCTGCTGGCAAATACCTGGACATGGCTCTTCTTAAGTGTGGCTTGGGCACAGAAGCCCRTGAGAGAGTGTGAGGTGACCCCGTCCACTTGCTCTTGAGCCTGTTCTTCACTGCAAGGTGTGGACACAAGTGTTGATGTTGGGAGATTGGAGAGCATCTGAGGAGCAGAGCTAAAAGGGCAATCTACTTTTCTGCTCTTTCGCCCCGTGAGTGAAGGGCTCCAGATGTGCAGYACTGGCTTGCTTAATGGCATTTGCCAAACAGCAGCTTCATGCAAGTTTTAATAATACGGAACTCCACATAAAAAGAAAACCATATGCAAAATGGAAAGGTTAGTGATAATTTCCCTCTAAGCGTTATGCAAGAACCAAAACCCAAGAAAATAAAGCTGTCCTCCAAACACAGTTTATTATGAATTACACAGCAGACTAATTACAACGCTGCAGTCAGCAGTGATGAAAGAGCTGTTTGGTTACAACCCTCTCCCCTTGTGAAACAGCCTGAGACTCCTTGCTCTGGGGTAGGCGGTGCTGGAGGCTTGTTTAGTTTCTCCAAATCTGAAGCAATTTCACTTGAGTAGAAGAGCTGCACCCAAAGGAGCACAGAGGTTCAAATCCTTCAACAGGTTTGAGCTGAACACAGCATGAGCACTGGAAATGAAGGTGGCCCCCCACTGCAGAGTGGGGACCTTCATGGTAGCATCTCCTAAATCTCTGGAGGATGTTTGCAAGAACTTTCTGGAAGGCAAAAGACCCATCTGAGGGTCCCCATGTCCTCACCCTGCCCATGAGCRCAAAAAGTGATCCTGGCCCTGTTTAGCAAAGGTCAGCAGCCCCAAATGATTGGATTCACTATGGGGCAGTGAGCCAGGCAGGTGYCTTCGAGGCTTTCTCCAACCACAATGACCATGCACAAACCCAGGGCTTGGTGGGCTACACAAACACAGGCACAATGGGAAACGTGGCCTGCATAATGCAGGGGTCTGGGACAAGGTCTGCCAGACTGGGAGATAATKGGGTTGGTGGCATTCTGGAGAGCTGTTGGGGAAGGACCAGCCCCTTCCTCCCACTGCTGAGAGCAGCCGCATCAGGCAGAGCTGGCTGTGGGAACGCCGGCAAGAACAAATTCAAACATTCACTTCCAGCAGCAAGAAAACTCATAATTACCAGCACTAAGTACAGCCCAGAGCCTGGGCACAAACATCCCCTTGAAATTATGTGACATGAACACTGTGGTGTCTTAGCATCTCAGTGCCTGCTATGAGCAACCTCTGCTAGTAACAGCTCTTACTCCCAGTGCAGCTCCTGCAGGAAGGAGAAGTATGGAAGAACAGTTTGTAATCCATTTTCCTCCATTTTGTTTGGGGGTTTTTCTTCCTGGAAAAACGAGCACCCATTTTTCATGGATTCTTCTCCTCCTTGCCTGAAGAGACAAGTTGCCAGAACAAGAATATTGTCAGATGCACACGGCAGCCCATTAGAGGAATCAAACCTTGGCCATATAGGTCCCTCCGAGATGAAAGGTGCAGTCCAAAATAGAAGTGTGAAGAGAAAAAGAAGARAAGAGGGGAGGTGAAGCCACTTGTGAGACACTATAGGACAAAACATCACTGCTTCTCATTCAAACATCGCTTCGCTGGAGAAATACACTGGCCCCCTGTCAGTACGGTACAATACAGTCAYTCCTTCATGCGTCTGTAACATACTTCAGCCTCATCCCAAATGCAAAAGCCAGAGTTTCATATGATGCAATTACTAGGGAGTCTCTGCAAATCAACCCAGCGAGTACTTTGAGCCTARGTCCCTTTTGCTCCCCTTTTCTCACTCACCATATTGAAACCTGTCAAGCTATAGGATGCCTTGAAAAAGCAGAGATATGTTCTACAGACCCTTCTAAGAAAGTCCTAGTGTGCTGACAAAACCACACAGTTTATGACAACATAAGCTGAACCACAGTCCATCACATGCCACCACAGCCTAAACGCAGCTGTGAGCCCTGCTGAATCCTGCACAAGTAAGGAAAGGCAAATTTCTTGAACTTGGTAAATGGAAGGGCAGCCTTTAATGCAAAAGTAAATTTGAGAAAACTATGAACATAAAAAGACTCATCCCCTACTGTAGATCCAAAAGCAAAATGTCTGTAAGGATGACAATATTTAGCATGCTCCAAAACTTTTTCTTGTCATCCTTTTGCTCTTTCTAATCAGTAGTTCTCTGGTRGCTCCAGAGCCACCAGGTTTTTCACGTGCAATTTGCTGGACAGCAGTTTCCACAGAAGATAAAAATAGTTGAATTTTTAAAATGGAAGTAAGTTGTCCCCAAAGASTCTTCAATCTCTCTGCTGAATGCCTCCTTAAAGTCAGGATGAGGAAGAGGCACGTGGACTGAGGGACAGATTAAACAGAGCATGTTGTGTCAGGTCTTAAAACCAAACTCTGGTATCCAATGAGTTTCAGTAAGCAAATGGCTTACGCAAAATATCYGACGGGATACGCGTTTGAAATACCGCCTCTCGTAAACAAGGTTGTTCTGGAGGCACAAGGGATTACAACAGTTCAAACAGTTCTTAGCGTGATTTACCAGAGCGCCCAGGAATGGATTTGCAAGATCAGCTTTGCTGCTGCCGAACTCTCACTTGGCATCGCTGAGCAAAACCTGGGATCCCCAGAGCTTTAACCCCACCAATTCCCAAGACACACTAAGCAGAAGCTATGAAACAGGGATAGCAGTGGGGAGAAAACACGCATCTGACTGCAGACTTGCAGAACATAATTCCACAAGAAAATCCAAGCAGGCATCTCAGTGAGGTTGCTCTCTTCCCTTTAAAGCATAAGGGCTCAAATGTCAGGGTGCCTGCAAGCAAGGTGGGTCACCATCCCTCGGCTGCAGCACAGCAGCTGAGCATCACGCATGCARTATGCTAGGAGCACAGCACCAAGTAAAACAAAGTAGCTGAAATCACCATGCATCCAAAAGGCTTAACCTGATACTAAAGAAGAAAGCATCCTCCTCTTGCCTGCACACCGCTTTAGCTAAACAACAGCGCCAAGACACTCCTARTGCAGAGAGAAGACAGCCTCAACAAACGGTGTGTCCTCAGAAATACTGCCTTTGCATATGCCTTCTGTGAAAGCCAGGCACAGCAAGGGCATCCACCTTCCCCGGCACGTCTCCCCTTCCACGGCCCTAGGCTCAGCCTGGCTCAGACAAGAAGGTGCTGCAAATTCCAGGAGCTGCAACGTGAAGGAATGTGAGCACGAAGGTCCCTGGCAGTCACAGGAGAGAAAGCTTTAAACAAACAGATTTACAGGCACTTACATCCACACAAGCATCCTTGAAGGAAACAGCTGCACCGGACCTCAGCTACAGCAGAGACTCTCCAGGATGGCACGCAAGAGTTCGTAGCTCCTCTAAGTATTGTTTAATTAGTAAAAGATGCTGAGGTCAAGCAAGGAACATGCATCTACAAAAAATACCGCATGATTAGGTGAAAGCTGGGCGGACGCACAACTTCAGGGAGCTACTGCCCACCTTCTCAGAAAGCTCTGCAGGAAGGAAACAGTCAAGAGCAGCAGCAGGGCAGACCCACCACAGYCTAAACTAAATGTCATGCAAAATATCTGAGCCAGAAAACATCCAGGCTATGCTGCCTCCGTGGCTGTGCCACAGCAAAAACCTAATTCCCCTTGCTTGTGTCGGGGGGAAAACAGACTACAAACTGTTCTTCCGAACTTCTCCTCCCTGCCAGGGCTGCACTGGGAGAAAGATCTGTTAATAGCAGAGGTTGCTCGTAACAGACACTGAGATGCCAGGACACACAAGAACAGCATTAAGTGCCTTCAGTCTTTCCTCCACCCTGACCTGCTACAGTCTCCCTCTTACACCACAGACCTGAGCAATTGCTGGTCCAAGCCCTTAACTACGTCCTCCCGCAGCCCTCATTCTCGCACCTCACAGACTGATGCGATTTTTAGGACAAGTTCAATCCTGTCTTTCTGGCCAAGTGATACAAAGGCACAGTTCCCAGGCACCGAACAGCTTGAGCTGAGCTCCAGTCAGCACAAGCTCTCCAACCCTGCACTTTGCAATCTCTCCATGTTTGTAATTCTGTTCCTCTTCTGAAAGGGTGCCTGCACCTTCCCACCTGTTGACATCCTACACTCAAAAGCTCAACCCCAAAACTTCTGAGGATGTCCCACTTGCCAGCAGCATCTCCCCTGGAAAGGCAAGTTGAYACACACTCTCCTGAAGTGCTGAAGGAACCAGCACCCCCCCAGAGAGTTCCTGTAACAGCCAAACTCTGTAACTAMGTTTTGCATATTTGTACAAAGCCCAGCTGCTGATGTTTGATGCAAACCCCCAGAAGCCAGCCTTTGAATGACACTATTTTCAATCGCCTTTCTCCTGCCGTGGTGCCTTGGGGCACGACCTGCCAGCAGCCCAACCCATTGCTATGGAGATGAGTGACGCTTGGGATGAAAGCTGCAGGTGAAAGACAGGCAGCAGGGAGCAAGCAGCACCTGGAGATCTCACTGTACCTTGCATTTAATTCCAATTTCCTGAGTATTTAGACAGGTCGGATGAATTCACTGAGTCCTTCTCCTCCCTTTTCCTCACTGATGATTCACTGTCAGTGGGTTGCTTTGAACTTCTGCATAACTGCTTTCCAGTTGTGGATCTCTCATGGAAGAAGGGATGAGAAGACTTCGTGAAGTCGAGTTTGAAGGCAAGACATCAATCAGAGACCCCACAGGCACGTATGATTATGGTACCAGATGCCTTAGCAGACAGCACACAATGAGGCGATGGCATTCCTTGGATGCATATCCATCTCCTCCATTCTCCACAGAAAACAGGGATGACCAAAGAAGAGCCACTGAATCCAGAGCCAGACACTTCAGCTACTCTTCCACCACGCCCTTCGTGCATTATTTCATTCACCTTCTTGTAAAAATACCTGAACTTTGACTGAGAAGCCCAAAC
Source organism: Rhea americana (assembly GCF_003343005.1). Taxonomy (NCBI): domain Eukaryota; kingdom Metazoa; phylum Chordata; class Aves; order Rheiformes; family Rheidae; genus Rhea; species Rhea americana. The sequence continues at coordinate 3,471,619 of NW_028186557.1, forward strand.
AGGGACAACCCTGACTTTAAGGCAGTTAAGCTATGCACACATGGGAGACATGATTCAGGTAAGCAACACGTAGCTAAAAGTGCATAGCTAAGTAATGCTTATCCAAAGGAATGCAGAAGGCAAAACATGAAGCCACTTGTCTGGCAAGGCGAATAACCCTTAAATAATCTATAAGGTCCTGCACGTGCAGYGGAATCAAACTCTTTTGGAAGGAAGGCACTCTGCTCCGGTGCTCCCTACACAGGGAAACAGCCAGCTCAAGGACACAAGCACCTCATTCCCAATGGGACACTTTGGAAGTGAACAGGTTCAACAAGACAAGGATGCCTCCAAACAACAAAGGATCACCTCTTACTAAGCGTTTTATAGATTCACTTGTGCACTTCCTCAGTGCCAAGTCCAAAAGACATCAGAAAAACAGCTCCAAAATGTCTTAAAAGCAAAGCAAAGCAACGACCCTACCAACGTGTCTTGCAGGAAGATGTGAGGTATGAACAGAGGAGCACCAGCAACTGAGCTCCCACGGTTTAACAAGCTACCAGCAGCCTGCTGTACTGCAACAACCGACTTGCATGTGGCATCGTGGAAGGAAACACGTTAGTCCACCACAACTGCTTCTCCAGTCATTTAAGGTAATATTTTGTGTACACAGACTGCTAAGGCAACTCAGTCAATGACTAGTAATTTATTGAGTAATTTACTGAGTCACAATAACAATGACTCACAATGACTGTCACTAGCTGGGGCCAATCTATCCATTTGGAATAAGCCAGGAGCGGCTTTTTTGTCTAGAGGTAGCAATACTACTAACAGTAGGAAGCCCCCACAATTGGCAAATTTGTAACAAGAGCCAGAGGGCTGGAAACTGGAAGCAGGATGAAGTATTGACAAAACATGGTGATTGGTGATTCATGTGGAGCGCAACAGAGCTCCCAGGGCTCTAGATCCCAGTGCAGAGCGGGATGTTTCTTAGAATGACCCCACGTAACTTTGCCAAAGAGAAAATGCAGCCAGACGTTCAGACAATTTCACCCATAATCTGGCTTGCTATAATTCAGGTGGCTGGTGTTCACACCACACCAATCACGAAGCAAAACATTGCCAGATCAAATCATGAAACTCTTCTGTTAACTAACTGCGTTTTTATGGTGTGCCAGGCCACTTCTCTCATCTCTGCCTCCTCCTTTCTTTCTCAGCAGCAACAAAGAGTAAGAAGTTTCACGGCTCACTGAGTGCAAATTTCCTGCGATACCCCAGAACTTCAGGACCTGATGCTTTAACATAYTTCAAAGCATTATGACACTCCAAAAGAACAGGAAATATCAAGTGCAAAACTCCTCCTCAGAGTGCAGGTGGATAAGAAGGGAGACAGCACTGGCACGACTTTCTTCGCTACCTGTCTGAGATTAAGAAAACTATGGAAAACTAAGGAACTTAAGAAAGCATGAAAGACAACCAGTAAATCACACCCAGTGCTTCCAGAAGGACTAAGGACCCTCTATCTTTTGCATGAAATAGGAAGAGGGATATATGGCACTTGGAGCTGTGGAGAAAGGAAAGGAACTAATGGAATATGCAGAGGAGCTACCATTGGCATACTTAACTCCTTTCTAGATGTTTACTAGTTGTTTCTCACATGCTGTAGTGCAGTAAGTAAATACTAAGACATACATAGAAGAAAGCAGGAGAAGAAATCAGGATCAGACTTCAACATTTAGGTATTTCTTCCTTGACCTTCAACACTTTGTTCAGGTCCTCTCTTTCTTCAGCATAGCACTGACATTTTTCACAGTGCAGAAGTGAAAAATACATGATTATTTTAAAAGAAAAAAAATCAATATGGACATCATTCGAATTTTACAGCATAGGACTACTACAACTTGCAACTAAACAGCTGTCCAAGCAGGTCCATGCAAGCTTTTTAGCACAGCAATAAAATGCAAGCTTTTTTTATCCCCCTCTTGAAAGAGCTTTACTTACATAAAGTACACTTTTAAAAATAATTGCAGGCTTAAGAACTCTGGTTAAGTCACACTCAATTGCAGCAGAACGAGCACATTCTGCTTTACGTGGCCCCAACAGCCAATCCAAGGCAATGGCAGCTTTTCAAAGACAAGCTAAAATATACAATTGCCAGCATTAAGACAGAAAGCAAAGTATCTGACAGAATCCACATTTGCGAGAGAGGTCTGCAGAAATCTTGTTGAGCAGGCTTTAGCAATCTCCGAAGATGACAGCTGGATGCCCTTGCTTATCTACTGCTGGAGCACACACAAAAAAGCCCTGAATGCTTGCAGTGCCTAGCAAGCCTTCAAGTCAGCCCCGCAGGCCTCTTAAAAAGACTCATATAAATAGGCAAGCTTCATTTATTAATACTGCAGAAATAAAAGCGCCGCTGTACTAAGAGCTCAGTGCATATCTGAGTAGCAGGAGGACAAGCAGAAGACCATAACCATCCTACACAGCACATCTATCAGCATCGTTAGTAAGCTACATTAATGCTGTAAATGCAGCAGATGCGTGTTATCTGTGCACATGCATGTGCTGCGTTGCCATACACACATAGCCAAAGGCCTTCTGCTTGCTCCAAACAAGGACCGATGGACCACCGACTGCAGCAAGACTGAATCTGTTGACCTCATCAACAGATCAATTAACAGAACTTATTATCTTAGTTTAAGTGGGATCCCTCCAAACTGCCCTTTCAAGCCTTAAATCCCTGGTGCTGAACAGAAATTTGGTGGTCCCTAATTATGTTTGGTTAGTAAAAAGCCTTTTCACCCCTGCAAAAGACAGCATTAACTCTGATGCTCCATGGCTTTCCCTCACGCTGGCTTTCAACAGCTTCGAACCAGGCAGTAATCCGGACGGTGCAGGCAAACTGCAAAGCAAGTCGAGGGAGCGGGAGAAGCCCGGCCGGGAGGAGCTATGCTCCTCACTGGCAGGTAAACAATACTGGCAAGGCGCTCAGCTCCCGAAATCTCCATGCCTCCCCTGCATTTTTCCGAAGGAGGAATTACTCAGCTGCAAAGCAAATAGTAACAATGACAGCTCAGGAGAAGAGGAGGAAGAAATGAAAACAAAGAACAGAAGCAAAAAGAGATAAACATGACCCAGTTAGACTGGCTGTCCCCAGCTCCTTCCCATCCGCGGCGGGAGGGACCGTCTGGGGCCGGAGGAGCTGGCCCGCCGYGGCGGACCCCTTCCTGCTCCCTCCCGCGGTACCGCTGAAAACAAAGCGTCAGATAAGGAGCCAGCTCGGGTCAGGACCGGYCTGACTCCGTTTCAAGCCCAGGGGAGCGGGTTCGGCACCGATTTTACACCTCACCCATCCTGTTTGTCTCCCCCCACGGCCGGCCAAGGGCGGAGGCTGCGATGCGGAGCCCCAAAAAAAAAAAAAAAAGAAAAAATAACCCAGGGTGGTAACGTCGGCGAAGCAGGGACTCCCCAGCCACACGCGAGGTGGACGGCAAGCGCGGCCAGAGCCAGGAAGCGTCAACGTTTCCTGCTGTCACCGTGTAACACTTGGGGAGATCAGAGGTCCTGGACTTTGGCTCCTGCTTCCTGGCGGCGTACGAGGCAGGGCGGCCGCGGCCCGAGCGYGACCAGCCGAGGCGGATACCCGCAGGGAGTCGAGCAAGAGCGGGGCGCGAGCAATTCCTCGGCCGAGGAACGCCGGGGCGGGTTCTCCGGCGCGCGGGGCTCCAGCGGCSGCGGGCGCTGCCGGCTGCGGGGGCAAACCGCAGCTCGCGCCGAAAGGAGAGCCTGGGGCTCGGGGAGCGCCTTCACCCCCGCGGGACGCAACGCGGGGCAGGGAGCGCGCCGACCTCGCCGGCCCGCGCGGAGGGGCCGCGYGGGGAGAGGGGAGCGCGAGGCTTGAGCCGAGGCGGCTTCGACCGA
>NW_028186557.1:3476740-3511555 GCF_003343005.1 Rhea americana
GCACAGTCCCTCGCCCAGGGAGCAGCGCTCTGTGCTGCAGCACCCACCGCCCCCGGGCCCTGGCCGCAATGGTTGGTTTGGGTTTTCAGAGCCCCTCCTGCCCTCATCACACGCAGCCCCAGGACGGCTGCCGGCCTCCCGGCTGCCGCAGCACGGGAGGCAGAAGAGGCCTCCACCCTTCCCCTTCTCTGCAAATACGAATCGGCACCCCCTTAAACACCACTGAAAGGTCAGAATTTGGGAGAACCATGTGCCTTGGGGAAAAAGCGTGCCTGCCTCTGGAGAGACATCACATGCATTTAAGCATGGGCAGCGCAGTGAGTCCTGATGCCGATCAGGACAGAGTTAGGCGGCAGTTCTGATAGCACAAGGAGCAGCTCTGGTCTCCTGCGCTGTGGTCTGTGCTGCAGGGGGACCTCACGACACCTGCTGAAGTTTGGATGGGAGTAACATGGGGAGGGGAGGGAAGGGAAGGAGGAAGGAAGTAAAAATCTCTGCTCCAAACACTTCAGCAGCCCAGGGAACCCACAGACTGTCCTGAAGACCCTGCAGCACCTTTGGGAACCTTCCCACAGAGATTTCTGGTTGGTTGGTTTTTAATGTGGGACAGCACAGGTAACGTTTCATGCAACTGGTGACATGGATGACCATGGACATGCAAGATCAGTATCCTAGCTGCTTTTAAAATGCCTGGCAAAGTTCTCCCAAGCTCCACCCTTCTCTGATTGTCATCTTGGATTTAATAAATCACTTTTTCAGGGGTTCCCATTTCTTGTAAATCAGCATAGTGATCTGAACTGCTGATATATGACTGGAATTCCACATGCACTGAAATAACCTGTGCATAAGATAAGGCTATGGACTTTCACTCGGTTCAGGCAGAAGGACTAGTTATTCCTTTTGGTGCAAATCAAAACTCCAGATCAAATTAATAGTGTATAACATTTTGGCCTATGTAAACATTCTTTTCTGGATTAGAGGTCAAGCTATTTATAGCTTGTATGAATTTTTTCTCAGCAATAACAGTATGGGAAGGTCTGCAAGGCAGGAGGTTTGCAGTGATTGTTTTACATATGCACACGGCACAAAGAGATACAAAGGAAGGGCCAATGATGGGAAAGCAAAGCAAGAGCATCCTTAGGGGAGTTGATACCAAAGCACAAAACAAAATGTAATATGAGAATRACTGTCTGAAATAGGTTATGTATTTTCTATCCAGATTTCTATGTGGYTTTCTGTACAAGAGAGACATACAAAATAAATCTATGTACAGAGTCCATACAAGTGCTACACAGATTAACTACCTATCTGGCCTGACACTGGCTTTCTGTGTCCATCTAAGTTGCGTCACGGTACCCTATCTGCAAAATAAAGCCACGGTCAGAGTTTCAGCCCATCCACGGCACCTAGCAATCCAATGTGGTTTAAGTACCAAACCCTACACTGGGTCACATCTGTGGTCCCTCAGTCCCAGACTCCTGCTTCCAAACAAGTGCTCTATACCCTCCCTGGAAAGAAATTTAGGAGAGTCTTGGGATTTGTTTGCCCATTAAGGAAATTCATTAAGATGTTGGCTGCACTACTTTGTCCTAAAGCAGGAAGATTTATTTCTCTCAAAAAACCCGCATTTCCATTAATGCGGATTTTATCATTCTTCTCACCATGCTCGGTCCTTCTTCCCCCCTCTTCTGGTTTCTTGCAACAATGAGCTCCAAAGAGTTAGCTTGAATTGCCAGTGAAAAAACTGTTTTACTTTACTGGTTCTGAATTTCAAACCAGCACAGTTCCTTGTCACTGTTACTGAGCTGGCTTCACCTCTAAGCTCTCTAAAATCGCCCTTCACAGCCAAGCCTTTGGCAAACAAGGGCCAGTCCACAGCTGCCATCCCTGAACTCCATAATCTGAAATAATCCCTTCTGAAGCCATCAACAGCCTTTCTATTATTATTCTTGTATTTTCACGGAGTTACCATGCTCCAGAAGCACGGGAATATGCAAACTGCTTGAAGCACCCTAGAACCTGTCTCTGCGTCTTTCTCAGGCCACAGCAAAGGAATCTCAAGCACTGGTTGTCCCATATGGATCATGGTGGAGTTTGAGAGGTTTCCAACACAGGAAGCCGCCTTTGCAGAGGGAGACGCCAGATGAGTGGATGCATCTCAGGCTGAAGCATCTGAAGCATCAGAAGGGCTCGCAGAACATACTGACAAAAGGAATGATAACAAATCACCACAATCAGCTGGAGTTTGGACACGAGTACTTCAGGAACCCAAGGCGCAAACAGCGATGAACGCATTGTACCTTGCTGTTGGAGCAATGGGAGGTGGCAATTGTGGAGGCATTTTTGGGGAAAGGTCTCATGGGCAGGTCACTGGGACTGCAGACCAGTAAGCCTGATGGCTATACTATGMAACTTAGTGGGACGTATAGAAAAGAACATCTCCAAGTATATTGGGGAAGAGCCAGCACAGCTTTTATAGAGAAAATCTATTACAGTCTTTGGAAGGAGCCAACATGCTGGTAGATAACAGAGATCTAATGGATGTAATACATAYGGCTTTCCAAAAGGCTCTGACAAAATCCTTCATCAAAGACTGTTGAGGAGAGTAAGGAGCCATGAAAAAATAAGTGGTTTAAAGACAGAAAATACAGTGGACAGATAWTGATGGTCAGTCGCTGAAACAGAGAGAGGTCCCCAGAGGCATTCTGTGGAGATCTGTGCAGGGGCCTGCGCTGTTTAGTGTCTTCATGATGATCTGGAAGTGGAGAAGGGTAGTAAGGTAGTGACATTTGCTAGCAAAACTGAGCTGCTCAGAGGAGGAGGAAGGCCAACAGCAGCAAACCGCAGAAGGACCTCAGGAAACCTAGTGATAAAATGACAGATGAAATGTTCTACAGAGAAATCTAAGTGACGAGCATCAGAGGAAACGATCTTAACTTCATGCACACAGTGATGGGCTTGCACTCCACTCAGAAATAAGATCCTGGGGTTAGAACAGGAAATTTGATCAAAGCATTTACTCATTGCTCAGCAGCAGTCAGGAAAGCAAATAGATGAGTAGGAGATAGTGAGAAAAGAGAAAATATCACTGTAAAAATTCCTTGTTTGCTCTCATTTTGAATACCATAAGCAGCTCCCCATTTTCACAAAAGAGCTGATGGTCTTTTGGACCGGCTGTGGAGCAGTTTTCACCTAGGTAGCAACCAGCCAGGCTGGGACCACTCAAGCTGAAATAGGGACACCTGAGGAGATCCATGCTCACTCTATGAAACCAGGAACACCCTGGAGAGGGTGGGCAGGGAAAGACTGTCAGTGTTGAATGGCATGAAATTATCATGAGGCAGCTTCACAGCTCCAAAAGCTGTGAAACTTACTGCCACAGGATGCTAGAGTGGGCGCCAAACGCTTCTGTGGGTTCAAAAAGCAGCAGGATGCATTCAGGGAAGGTCAATTGAGAACTACTAAATTCAAGGACATCGTGTCTGGCTCAGGAAGTCTTGGAGCCACAGATGGGTGTCGGCTGGGAGAGTATTCTGGAAAATATCCCTGGATGCTTGATACCTTTCACCAATCACCTACTGCTTGCTCCCATGGCAGACAGGATGCTGGGTTGGATGGTCCCCAGGTCGCATCGAGTACAGTCGTTCTTGTGTTCCTGCATTTATCTCTTTTCCTCCTCAGAGTATCCTCCCAGAACTTCCCCTCCTCTCCCCTCCCCTCCTCCAAGGCCACACATTAGCCTTTCAGCAGTGGGGTGACTTGAGTGCTCCCACCCCCAGATAACAGCTGCATAACCCTGGTTGGCACCTAGAAGTGGCACCTTCTTCATGCAAATGGCTCGGCCCAGTTTTCTTGTAATTGCCTCCTCAGAGCCTGTTTGGAGGCTGCTTATCAAGGCCCATTGTGCTGCTTTCCTGCTTGTTTTCCAACAGCCGCCTATTAAATTAAGCTCATTCAGACAGGAAAACCCAATAACCAGCTACGCAGAGATTCTCTAAGTAGGGCACATGCAATAGCCACCGCACTAAGACAGATGGGCACCCAGCCCAGCCTCAGGAGAAGAGGAGAACATGGGTACGTGGCCTGCCTAGCGAATAATCCCAGGTGCTTGCAACAGGAGATATTTGATATGGTTTATTGATTGGATGCAAAACTAAACCAGAATTTTCTCTGAGCTGCGGGAAAGAAAACGAGTCTCTTGTTCTAAATCTGGAAGAATATATTTGGTATTGTTTAGAGTTAGCTGCTCACTCGACCCTAAAAATGTTCCCTGAGCTCAATCTGTGTAAGATCAATACTGTATTATCCTTGAGGGATAATTTTTATGTGTTTGCCCCGGTGAAATTTTAAAGGACACTCTTGATTCAGCTAATGATACCTAAATATAGAAACCATCCCATTATCAAAAATAATAAAACAGATTTTAGGAGGGAAAAAAAACTCTCTCTCCTTCAGCTTATAGACCTTCAGACTGCCCAGATGATCTGCTCTGCTGAAAAAAAATGGGCTGCAGCTTTTATTTAATTTTGTTGTTTTGGTCTAAGTGGGAGATTCGCACCAACCAAACAAAACCGCGCTCGGTGCAGCCACCGTCATCCCGCTCCACTGAAGCTTACGGGAAGATTTCCATCGGCTGCAATCAGGGCTGGGTTTAGCTCCACAGTAGGAGACAGCATTATGCTTCCGCTCTCTCTCTGATAGCAGGCTTTCAGAGTATTTAGAGTAAGTACCTTTTGTGGCTCCAGATCTGAACAGGGAGGTTGTCGCTGAAAACCAACCGCACCCGAAGCCAGCGTTATCGCTAACGGGGCTGAGCCCAGCCTAGCCCCAGGATTCACCCCAGCTCCCCGCAGCTGGCAAGGCGAAGCAGAGCTGAGAGGTAATGTTTCCTAGCCTCCAAAGGGAAAACAAGTGTATTCCCAAGGCAGGACTCAGCCATGCCTCGGTTAGCTGGGAGCGTTGGCAGAGACTCAGTGGATTTAGGTCCTGATTCTGCRAAGTCCTGAGGCATGTGCTTAACTCCACTTGCAAGCAAGTTCCCATTCACTTCATTTAATCACAGGTGTAAAGATAAGCACATAAATACTTTTTGGCATACATAGGGCTTATACCTTGGTTGAGATAGGGATATTCAGCATAAGCAAGAAACTTTTCCTCCAACTTCTGTTCAGAAAAGGGTCAAATATTGGAAACAATTAGAGAGCAGATTGTGAGACTTCTTGCAAACTAGCTATTGCCTCTAATTAAGGCCTTCCACCAGACTTGCTCTGTCCCAGCTGACTCCAGCACGGGAATATGCTGGGAGACGCTAAGGGAGCGCTACCACGGCGAGGCCAGAAGCCCCTGGCCTCCTCCTCACATGCAGTCTTCTCTGGCTGCTTCCTCTGCACAAACAACCTTGCCCTGCGAGGGCAAGATGACTCAGACAAGCGGCAGAGGGATATAAAGTACTCGCAGGCACGTTGTGGGTATAGGAAGCCACTAATAATCCCCATGCATCTTCATGGCTTTTGTGGTTGCCTTCCTCCCCTCTCATCTGCTTTTTGCACCCATCTGAGCTACCTTGTGCTTCCCTCTCCATCGATCCTGCTGGTTGCCTCCTGCAAGATGCCACACGTGTCAGTGCACCTTGGTCTGGATCAGCTTTCCAATAGTCTGCAATAGGCTCTGGCCACACGACTTCTTAATGCTAATGAAGCCAGCGATTAATCTTCTTTCAGGATCCTCTCTGCCTGTGCCAAATCTTCACCCACAGCCTTGTGGCAGCATCAGCTGCCGGCCTGGCCGGAAGCGTGTTGGTGGAGAGGTGTCAAGCAGCACATCCTTCTATCACACTGCGGGTACATCTACAAGGAGAGGCTGGCAGGGAAGCTGTAGGCTCCTCAGCCCCTGCTGGAAAATCATCTGTAGCTGATTAGGGAACTCCAGCTTTTCCCATGTCTTCTTCTCCCCCTGTTCCTGGAAGTTACATTTCTTGCACTAGATTTCTATCAGATCAAAAAAAAAAAAAAAATCCCTGTTTCAAGGTACATGGGGCAAATTTTAACCACTTGAAAGTTCAGTGCCACATTATCTTCCTCAAGTCCAGGGCTATTATCTTCTGAGAGAAGGGGGAATGTGAAGAGATAGGGTGAAGGGTACCAGCCAGGGAAGAAATGAAGCAGTGTGGTGGAAGAGGAGAAAGAGGAGTAAGAGAGGAGTGGAAATCAGTGTCTTTCTCAAGCCCAGAGACTGCTGTGGATTTACATCAGCTGTTGCTCTGGCTGTCAGAGGAGAATGAGGTTAGCAGGGATGAGTGCATATGCAGCCTACAGGGAAAGCTGCTTTTATTTGCTCATACCTAGCAGAGGTTGATTTTATGGCCTTTGTAGGGGGCCAGCAAAAAGCCAGAGCGTCGCTTAAATCCCATTTAAAACTTCAGATTAGGGCTTTAAAAAAAGCAAAAATGTCGAGGTGGAAGTGGCCTGGCCAGATGCTGGCTGTGTTGCTTCAGGAGTTGGTTACAAACCCATCTCACGGTGGCCGCTGGGGAGTTAAATGAGGCCACTGCCTTACCAGTAGAAAGTCCTCTGCTCCAGAGCTGTAGCAGAGACAAAGTAAGTGAAAGTTGCCTTAGGCTCAATCTGATTTATGCTCTTAATGGAGCATAAAACAGTTAACCCTCAGGTCACCAGGTGGATCCCAGCCCAACTCACCAGCCCATTAGGAAGAGGAGCTTATTCTAAAGGAACTGGGAGCCCTCATTAGAGACCTAGCTCTATGTGAAATATCTTAATCCTCCTGAAAAAATCTGGCCCAAATCCTCCTAATTATAGATCTGACTCAGTCTCCAAGTACCTATGTTACTTTTGCAAAATTAGGACTTTGATGCCTAAGTCAGGTCTTTGAAACATTTGTCCTTAGTGACTCACCCAAGGTCACACATGAAGCTTCTGGTAGACCTGGCAACTGCTCCCAAATACCCCTAGTCCTGGCTGAGTGTGTTAAATCACAAGACCGTCTCTGTCTTGTTCTCTATTTTGGTCACACTGATTTGTCCTGCATCATTAAATTTTTACGACGCCTGACTCCAGATCATTTCAAATTTGTACCTCCTGTCTCCACTAAGTGCAGAGCTAAGACTTTTTGTTCCTCTGAGCACAAGAGCTGGAAATTGAGGACTCAGCAAACAGCACATTCATGGAAATTTCTCTTGTGAGTGCTGTCTGTGTAACAAGAGGYACACGCTCCCAGCATCTTTCAAAGCATCAGCTTCACAGGTCCTGTCAGTGGATTTCTTTCTYGTAAACAAGAGTTGTATGAATCTGATACAAAACTTGCTGATTGCTATTATAGTCGGCAGAGCAGCAGGTTCCAACTCGTCAATGACCTGGATATTTGGGGAGGTGGCAGTAACTTCTCCTGTCAAGAGATCCCAGGGCATGTGGTCTACTTGGGATAGAGRGAGCGCAGGAACACTCCTGCCTCCTGCTCCAGCCTCCCAGGCTCTTGGGGACAACATCAAAGCCCTGATCATCTCTCTTTGCTGAGCACACTTTACTCAAGTTCTTTTTTCCCTGGAGGATTTCTGCTTGCTCTCCAGCTGCAATTTCTCTGCTACAAAGACTCTCCCAGGTTCACGTGCTCTTCCTGACTGGCCCAGTTGGTATGGGATGCTACTTCACCCAGGGGGTCTGCCCTGCCTTGGCTTAATCTACTCCTAAGAGCCACTGTATTGCTGTGCTGTTTGTGATGGGAAAGAAGAGGTATTGCGGCTACCCCTGGCCTAAGAGCTACTCTGGGCTGCACCCCTAGGAATGGCCCCACTGGAAAGTTTCTGCCTGGTGATGGCATTGGTCACTGCAGGACAACGCTTCTTCTGCCTCTGTCTGGCCTTTTTGCTGAYTGCACCAGCACACAAGCCTCTCCTCCTCCTCCATCAAGCTTGCAATAGTTTTAGGTCCATTTACAAGGCTCTGACTGCTATTCTTGCAGGACTGATGTCCTCCCATCTGGAAGTTGCCCATGGCTGATGGTGCTTGGAGACCACGACTGAAATACTTGTCTCAAGCTCAGGGCATCATATCAGGAGAACATTCCCTCTGTGGCACAGACAGGAGCCATTGGGAGACCAGGAGTAACCAGGGGCTCTTACGCAGCAGCATGGCTTGGAGCAGTGAGAGCCGTGGAGGCTGAGACAGCATCTCTGAGCCTCTTACCTGGGCCAGTTGGACAGGGTACCTCAGTCAGACCCTCTCTGTGCTCATTGCCCCTCCTGTGCAGACCAGCCCTGAATCACTGGTGACACAAAGGTGTTTCCAAACTGGCAGAAAGGGAAATTACTGTCACACCAACAGTACTGGTTACCTTCCCAGTTGCAACCTCTTTAGTCACAGCTGGATTACTAACCCCATTCTTAAATTTTCCATGGAGGCAGCATGACTAAGAGCTGACTCGTAGGGCTGGTTGCTGCCTTCAGAAACTCCTAGGGAAAGGAATGCTGACAGGACTATTCAGCTGCCCAGGTTGCAGGCCAAAACAGGGGAGCCCGTGTGGTTGTGTTAGGAATGAGACAGGGATGCTGACTCAGGCACAGGACAGAGAGAAGGATGCAAGAAAAACCAAGAGCCCACTAGGCAGCAGCCACAGCAGGGGTACAGGGATGGACATGCTGCCCCATGGGACCACAACATCCACTGGGACAGTGTCACTAGAAAGAAGTTGGACACACATAGCCCAGCTTCTTCCACCTCCTCTGACCCACCTTGGTCCCTTCAGAAAAAAAAATGGAGTATCAGTTGGTTTCTGGAGAACAGACCCCAGCTCTTGTGGCAAGCCTGGTCTGTCTCACAAGTTTGACTCATGGCGAGTAGAGGATGAGATCAGATCCCAGAAACACTTTTGTACCTCCTGGACCCATGTCTGGCTTCTGTAAAAGTGACAGAGTAAATGAATGGTGAAGGTCACCGGCCTCCAGGCTGCAGGGCTCAAACACAGATCAGAAGTATTGCACATATCTCCCAGCTCTCAGTTGCAGGTATCTCACAGTGGCCTGTGCCACTCTTGGCTCCAGCCCACACCCACACCTTCACAGCGGCCTGGTATTTCCAGTTTAGAAGGTGCGGATCATTTGCTTTCCTCCTCATGACCCTGCACTTCTGCTCTCAGATCTGCCACCCCACTGCATCTAGCACACGAGGGCCAGCAATGTTGGAAGAGGGCCCTGCCTAGGCCTAGCCAACAGCTCTGCTAAGCCCCTATCTCMTGGGCCAGGAAAGCCATGAGATGTCTTGTGGCCCACAGTGGAAGAAGTTACCCAAGAATAACCTGCTGCTCCCAGACCTACTCTCATAGAATCACAGAGTCACAGAACGGTTGAGGTTGGAAGGGACCTCTGGAGACCATCCAGTCCAACCCCTCTCCTTAAGCAGGGTCACCTAGAGCATGTTAGACAGGACTGCATCCACACGGGCTTTGAATCTCTCCAGAGAAGGAGACTCCATAATCTATTGAGCAACTAGTTCCATTGMTCTGTCACTCCCACAGGAAAGAAGTTTTTCCTTATATTGAGGTGGAACTTCCTGTGATTCAGTTTGTCCCCATTGCCTCTTGTCCTGTCACTTCGCACCACCAAAAAGAGTCTGGCCCCATCCTCTTGACACTCTCCTCTTCCCCAGGCTAAACAGACCCAACTCTCAGCCTTTCCTCATAAGAGAGATGCTCCAGTCCCCTGACCATCTTTGTAGCCCTATGCTGGACTCTCTTTGCACCATGTGCGTAGCGCCATGTCTCTCTCGTACTGGGGAGCCCAGAACTGGATGCAGTACTCCAGATATGGCCTCACCAGGGCTGAGCAGAGCAGCAGGATCACCTCCCTCGTTCTGCTGGCAACACTGTTCCTAATGCACCCCAGGATACCATTGGCCTTCCCGGCCTCTCAGCAAAAGCCATGGCAATTTCCATCCCAGTGCAAACCTGGGATGCAGAAGCAGGAGGAAGGGGAATTTCTCACTGGGGCTGAAATGATGGGAACAAATTTATGCTACCCCAGCACTGTCTGCCTAGGCGATGGGAATGTGAGCTCAGCCCTGAGGCAAGTTAATGGGCTTCTAAAAAAAAACTTTGTATTGGATCCATTATTCTTCCAAAAGCTTGTTGGCACCATGCCAGGTAGAAACCTTTGATTCTGTAAATACACCACAATTATCATCTTGAGGAGTCTCAGCTATCAGGCTTCCCCGAAAGATCAGCAGGATGCCAGAGAGGTGCTTAAATCATTTGATCGTAAGAAAGCCTTGGGCTGTAACAGCTTCCCCGCTGCTCCGAAAAAGCCACCCCTCTCCCAACAGCTTGGTTCCATTTTTCTCCTGATTATACAGTCACTGGTGGAGGCAGGGCAGCGAGCGCTGAGGAAATCAGGCCATTGGGGTTCCTGGTGATTTCACCAGGCCTGAGACCGGAGCTCGCTGTGATTTATGAGCTTGCAGGAATCTCCCCATGGAGTTATCTCCCCCTCCCTGCTTTTTATTGCAGTACAGACACAGATTCAGAGATAGAGCTTTTCTGGGTACTGTAGCAAGCTCAGTCTGTTTGACAGTTGCAAATATTTTTCTCCAACATTGCACAGACCCATGTGAGCGTGCTGTTACTGCCAGCATCGCGTTCAGGTCCTCGCCACCACCCAGCACGSAGCAGCTCACTGTTGCCTGTGCATCTCTGAGCACGCATAACAAAACGCTTGCCAGACGTAGCACCCACTCTCTGACTTCCATCTCTCGCTCACAAGTCCCCTAAGCTCTCCCTGTCTCCTCAAGGTAGGCTTTTATTACTTTTAAATTGCTAGCAATTTTTTTTCCAGAGGCATTTTTTATTTTCTATGGATTATACAAATCCTGCCCTTCTGCAGTGCTCTCCAGTCCAAGGCTGGGATTTTGCAAGGAGATTTAGGGGAGTTAGGTGTTCAACTTTCAGCGGGAGCTGAGTGCTTCTCTCCTTTTAGAAATCCCACTTTAAAGCAGGTCGTCAGTACTCTTCTGCGGCTGTTTTTCTTAGCAGTCTAAATAAAGCTTTCAAGTCTCAATTCATTGATGTGAGGCCAGATTCAGAGACTGTCAGTTCCTTTGTGTATCCTCAACTTGTCCAGGGGTGTTTGGTTTTATTTTGGGATCGGTGGCTGTTTCTGGGGGTTGCTGCAAAGCTGTGCGTTTAGCAAGCCCCTCCTAGCACGTTCCTCGGCCGGCCGGGTATCGCATTCGCTCACAGCGCTGCTGAACCCTGCCCCTGCAGCTCACGTCTACATGCCTCTCTGTGCATCGGCAAAGGATTTTGCAAGCAGGAATTAAGCGTGCCTTGCACAGGGACAGGCCTGAACTTTGTGTTTTTAGGTCTGCTAGCCGAGGTTGTGGTGAAGAGCTGCAGGTCACATAACTAGCGAGCGGCAGGGCCTCCTGGTGTGGGTCACCCTCCCTCTCCTGCYCCCTCCCCGCCTCCCCCGAGGGAAGGTGTGCGACTTGCTCGGACAATCTCCTCCCTAAYGCTCAGCTGTGGCAGAGGTTTGGGCTGGCTTGCCCACTAAGCCAGTGYCCAGGCTCTCCTTCCCAAGCCTCAGTTGCCGCCCTCATGCCCCAGAGCATAGGTGGAGTTTCTTCCCAGTGGAAATGAATTATTTATGCGGACGACAAGGGAAGAYTGATCCCCTCTGGTGACACACAGCTATTATCACCACAAGCTTGTCACTTAGGAGCAGGTTTGGCAGAGGCTGAAAAGGGTTTGAATCAGTGGAGTATCCCCTTTCCGTCTGCACCGGTTGCATTTCTCACTGGAACCAGTGTTAGGGGCTCGCTCTGCTCCGGAAGGCTTCAGTTTCAACAGACCCAGGGTTGATCTTGCTCCAAACTCCCACTTCTCCTGGCCTGTCCCAGCCAGCTGCCCCATTTGGGGCTTAGCTCTGGTTCCGAAACAATACAACTCACCCCAGAAATCTATAAGCTAGCAACAGGCTGAGACTAAAAATCCACTCCTATCCTTTACCAAATCCACCACCCTCCGCTCACTTWGGATGCTCTGGGCATGATTCTATACTCATTATCTTCATTTGGCTTGAGATTAGGCTGCAATCTTCCCAGATAATAGCTTTATTAGCTCCCTATTATTCTTTCTACATTATTTATTTACACTAAGTCCAGAAGAACACTCAAAGCTTTCACTAGGACAGTAGTATTGTTTCAGTGGACAACATTTTACGCTGTATTTCTCACCCTGGCAAAGATCCTGTGTGGAAGGAGCTACTGCAGGCCAAACATGCTCTCCCTGATGAGACCGTCCTTGGCTGAAGGAAGCTTTRCACGTTAGGGACACATGACCGCACGCGAGTGAGAGGTGGCGGCTTCCCAGGCTTTTGGCACAGGCATCGGGCCGTTTGGTCCCCTCTCCCTGCTGCTCCAGCCAGGGGCTCTGCCAGGGCCAGCCTGGCCGAGGGATCACGAATGCCCATGGTGCTCCCCACGGGAGGCTCCTTTGTGGCCACCCACGAGATTGCTGCMGTGCTCCAGCATGGGCTGGCACCAACCCTCCCTTGGCTGGGACAAGGTCTCTCTGGCTGCCACTTCTCCCGAAACAAAGCCTGGGGCCTGGATGATAAATGAAATTAGCATCTATTAATTTCTGATTTAATTAGAACGAGGACAGGCAAATGCTTGGCCCTCTGGCTTTGGCCCTGCTCACCAGTGAAGACAAGGACCGTCAGCCATTCTCCCGCTCGCCCCAGCAGCGAGGAGCATTGCCGACCCGCAGCAGCCCAGTGCACTGGGTCATTACGAAGATCGCCTGGGAGTATTTCTATATATATTGGCAGAATTGCCCAGCCCATATTTTCCACTGACTTAGAGTCACTGAGGAGAATGACTGAACATGAATCTCTGTTCACCTTTTTCTTAACAACCTCAGCATGAAAACCACAGCCTGGCCTCCTGGCAATCTGTTCTTCTTGCGGGTGCAAGGATCGCTAACTGCCATGGCACAGGCACTCTCTGTTATTTTCCGAATGACTCTTTCCCAGGTACCTTTTTTGAAATTAGAGGTACGAACGATGCCATTACCACACCCAAGTCCAGTTTAAATGTACTAAAGTCAGGTTGGCTGTACTTCCTGCTCACATGCTCCCTATTTTCCCCCTGCTGCCCATTACTTCTGGCGCCAAGCACTGCCCTGCATAACTCCCCAGAGAGGAGGCTCCAGGTAAGTCCTACCACCGGCTTGTGCTCAGCAACAGCAAAGCAGAACTGGAGAGGCGTTGCATTCACCAAAATATGTTCTTGAAAGAACCTAAATAGCCCCATTCACCCCAGTTCAATCCTGGATTGTGCTCTGCTGGAGGAATTCCCACTCTAGGAGCAAACACTTACAATGTACAGCCCACAACACAAGTGCTGCAGTTCACCCAGCAAACCMGGCAGATGCTGTGGTCTAACTTTGATGTATCTTTCTTTACTATTCAAAACAGTCCCTCCCAGAAGGGGTTGGGTTGGAGGCTGCTTATAAAAGCTGCTGCTGTTTTTATTGGGCTGCTGTCCATCTGTTTAAAACATGGATGTCCTAAGTAGCTTTGCCGGCAGAAGGAGGCTCTGAATATTGTCCTTGCGTTCAGAATGGCTTTTAGAAAAGATGTTTAACATCATCCATCTTGCAAGCCTCTCATAGTGCTGCCTTATCCCTGGGGTTTGGTGTAAACACTTGGCTTCAGAGAAGGTGAGAGARAAGAGGGCAGATTGTACGGTTAAAAGCTGGTCTGCGTCAGAAGCAATGCAATTTGTAGCTGCTTGGAAACACCCTGGCAGAGGAACAGGGTATCTGCATGACACACCTCTCCAGTCCTGGCCCAGCCCAAAGGGAGCCTGCCAGCCCCAGGGCTGCTGCGACAATGCTGCCCACTGCTCTGGGACACCAGAGACAAAGCCCTAAAGSAGCTAAGATATAGAGCACGTACATYCTTCTTTGTTCAGTGTCTACTCAAAAGCAACCAGACATCTCTGGAAACAAGCTCTGGAAAACACTTCCTAGACAGTTCCCTTTTGAGAGGCCCCTCCCCTGCTTTCTGGAGCTGCCAGCAACATACCACCATTGCATTGCCATCAGTTGAAGCTCTGGTGAGCCAAGAAGGGATGAGCTAGCTGGTACTCACCATGCTTGCATCTCCTATTGAATCATGAGAAAGAAATCTCCATCCCTGCCCTCCCTGTGATCCACTCTTCCTTATCCAACCTGGGACTCTGCTGCCCAAAAGCCAGCCAACACGACCCACCTACAGCATGTCCCRTGACTCCATCTGCTCCTCTCTCCTCCTCACCCACAGACTTGCAATCGGGATGTATCTTACTCAGGGAGGTTGCATGGCACCATAAAGAGGGTCTCAGTCCTATTTGTGCGTCCTGCAGCCCTGGCTCCTAGGACCTAGGCTGCGAGTGGGTGGCTTGCCCAAGACTGAACAGTGCACCAGTGTCAAAGGAGGGAAGTGGGACAAGGACCCTCCCCTTTGCTGTGCCATAGACCCGGCCTTACTCTGAGCTAAAAAGAAATGAACTGGACATGCAGCTTACCACCACTGCACAAGGCAACTCGCAGCTGGAGCTGCCAGGGAATTATCAGCTGCTCTTGTGGCTGTGCAGAGAAGCCAGGAATCTCACTGAAAGGTTACTGATTTCATTTTGGCCCTGGGGAGCTGTGTTGGACGAACTGCTGTATAATCCCTGTACATTCCAGCCTGCAGAATGGCATTGTAATATTTTTCTCTTATCATCACGCAGCTTTGGAAGCTCTTATTTGATCTCCTTTATCCATGTGAATGTGTCCAAGAACACAGCATTCACTGCCTGCAGAATGGCTTCTATTGTTCCTTTTGTTCGCGGGCTCCGGCTACTCCTCCGGTCTCCTCACTCCCTTTGTTRTAACAGCGATCAGACAAATTCTGCACGTAAAAAAAGTATCTTTACAGACCAATCTTAACATGAGCTCAGCTATGGAAGAGGCAGATGACATATTTTCTTGAACATTATAGATACGCTTCCTGTGATCCAGAGCGGAGTGTGGTGAAACGCACCCTGAGGCCCGACAGTGGATTAGTTACATTTAACTTCAACCAGGATCTACTCACACTTGCCCAAGGCAAATTGCTCCAAACTAAASCTGAAAATACACAGCACCAGACTGGGCACTTTGGCCGATATATCTGTTCCTCCTGAAAGAGCTGTCCCTGTTCGTTCAAATAAATCCACTGTAACACAGTAAATCAACTTGGAAGAGAAACAAAGAATCTGAAAGACTTGTGAGATAYAGTTCAGCATTTCAGTTTTATTTTCTGCTTCTCCTAACACAAAAGCTTTTTCATGACTTCACGCTGAAAACACGCTGGAATCCTGGAATCTCATCCTTGATTTTTAAAACATTTAATTTAGAGGTGTTTTTTGTGAGTGTGGAACTGAATACAGCGCTTTTCTAAACCAGGCCTTCAGCTTTGCAGCGAAGTCTCTCAATACCAGCTGAGTACACTTCTAGATCAGCTCCTTCCTACATCTCCTTTCAGACAGGTAGGTGTGCAACAGTTCATCCTAAAACGACCTGCACAATCTCTGTTGTCTGAGCTGTTTCAAAATAAACCACAGACAAACCTTAGCTCCTTCTGAAAAAATGATCTTCTCTTAATCCTCCTCACCAAGAACCTGTAGGAAGATGTAAAATTGTACAAATTGGAAGTCTGGTACAGCTGGGTTAGAGTAGGCTGAATTAGTCATCAAAGTTACAGCTGCAGGATGTTAATCTGTTGGCTATTTCTAAGCTAATTATTTTTATTTCTGTTTACCAAATAAGAGAACAACATTATTGATTAGGCCTTGAGGCATGATGCCTCACTGGTGGTGGTAAAACAAAGATGACACAGAGCTTGCTTGCACACAGATTAAGGTGTACTCCTTAATTAAGCCTGAGTCATCAGTTCATTGTAAGTAGGATTGAAAGATGACCCAGAAAGACTGTACACGCATGAAAGCTGCTTGCTGCTGTGGGCAGTTTCTGGGACTGTTTAAAGCCCAGATCCTGCAGTTTGTGGTGTTCAGTTAGCTGCACAGACAACTGGTGAGACAGGCTGGAAACTGCTGGTTGARGGGCTGGATGTGTGCCTTGGCTTTCTGAGCTGCCTTACGTGGAACGATTCTTGAGACGGATCTTGTGTGGGCTGGAGGCAGAAGACTTTTTTCCTAGGTTTTGTTACTTTTTGCACTGAATTACGTGGGGAGAATTATTTACTGCTATTAAGAGTTCCATGAATTGTAGTGATGTTAATCTAAATGCTTCCCAAATTACAAATTAAACTTGCTGACATTATGATTTAAAAAAATAAATAAAAGTTGTTTTTCTCTCTGGCTTCCTTCTTTGAGGGTTTTGTKCTTTTTAGAAGGTGTCTTGGCTCTTTTCCTTGAAGAAACAACTCTTTCTGCAAAAGTGAGAATCTATAACTCAGTCACCCGACTCCAGAAGCAGGTGTCCCCAAAAGCTCTGGGGAAAACACCCAACCTCCAAAAGAAAGACTTGGACAAAGCCCACTAAAGTGGGCAGTGTAAGTAGGAGCACTCATTTCGGTGCCCAGGAGTCAAACACTCTCCGACTTAATCTCATTGCTCTTAGCAGAGGACTTTCAYAGACTTGTTACTGGGGACTGATTATTTGATCCACAGATGGGTGAAAAGAAAAAAAAAACAATGACTGATTATAAATGTGGCCTTTGTAATATACCTGACTGCAATGACTCTTAACAGGCTTATCRGAAGGTATATTAACCCTCCTCAGTGGGTGGAGGGGAGGGAGCTAATCCTGTATTAGCAACTAGTTCTTCTACCGCAGTGAACTGGAGATGTCCCTTGGGAAAGAGCAAACCTTGCCTCTCCCTGCCCTATGTGCCCTTGCAGGCAGAAATACTGGCTTTGGGGAGGCAGAGGAGGAGGCTACAGAGGGGATAAGGCTTGAGCCACATTGGGACCCCACTGTCCTGGATGAGGGCTGCCTGAAGGTGCTCAGTGTCCTCCTCTTTGTTGAGGCAAAGCCTGGTCAGGTGGAAAACAGCAAAACCCTCTGCACTTTGCACTCCTATTTTCCACCAAGGCGAACTGTCCCCCGAGGTAACTCTGCCCTTSTTTTGTGCATTAGCCACCTGGTTTCTATGTGAGGAAGAGCCGGCTCTGCGTTCCCGGAATCACAGTTGACCCATTGATCAAATGGGAATGCTGGGACGAGCATTGGACCATTTTGCCTCAGACGCCTCAGCAGAGGGATGAAGGAGCAAAATAACCATCACTCCACCAAGCCCTATGTGTCCCTCTATGCTACTCAAAGCGATAGCAAAGAATAAACCTCCTACCTACCTCTCCAAATTCTTTCTAATTAGAGAAAGAAAAGTCAATACCCAGACTGTTGAATGAAGCACATGGAACAAAATGCCCTCCTCTCCTGGAGGAGAGTGCTGAAAGAGCCATGTGTGAGCCTACTTTTCCTAGAACCTCTGTTGACTCTAGGTGACTATTTTGGCTCACCAGTGTACTGAAGGAGCCCARTTTCAGGAGGCAACTTGCAACCAGGCCCTTGAAGGGGAAAAAGCAACAAATAAACAAAACTGCCCCCACTGCTGTGAATGGGTCATATCTTGGCCTCCCCAGACAGAGGTTTGAAAAGCATTTGACAATTTGTGATATGCAAGGGGTGGTGCATGACCCCCACTAGGAGGATGTCGAGGCTATATGAGGCTCATTATATCCTTCTATGCTCCTGTCCATGAAGAGAGATGGTATCTCCTACCTTGTGCTTCCTCTCACTGCAGCTCTCCACCAGCTCTGCTTCCTCTACGACAAGCTCTGATGCTTCTTGCCTTCATCATCACAGCCCACCAGACACCACCCTGGCTGAGCACAGGTTTAGTCAAGCTGCTGGTGAACATCTCATCATCCCCTTCAGACTTCCCTGTGGTGCTCTCCTCTTTGGCCACAGAGATCCCAGCAAGTAATGGTAGGCCAAGATGTTGAGACCATACCCTTGTGAAAAGCAGCATTTTCTGCATCCTTCTGTTTCTCCGTCTGCCTGTTTCTAGCCACCATTTGTTTCTTCTCCTAAATTCTTGGGTATCTTGGATGGAAGGAAATGCCCCTTTGCTCTGTACATGTCTGGCATCTCTTGCAGTGCTATCCTGGCTCCCAGGTGCAGCTTGTGGGACTCTGTGGTGATGGAGTTGGCAGTTGTAATACTAAATGCTGGAGCACCAGGGTTGCACATTGCCATTAGCAGCTCATTTTCCTCTACAGCTGGTCAAAAGCTTCCTGCTGAAAGGCAGTTACGTAGCAAATGGTTGTTACTGCAGAATGGATGCATCCTATGGGAAGGTGCCAGTTTTGCTGACCTTTCYCCATTTCCTATCATTAATCTGAAGGGCGGAAAAAATCTTATTGGGTCACTCCAGGCCTCACCACTTCATTTTGGCCAGCTGCATTGAGTTTGTGTGAATTTGATGTTACTGTATGTCCTTCTGAGTTGCTGGTTATTTGGGTGCCTTGTAGGAAACGCTGTCAAAGGCTGGGTGGAAAAACAGGTACAAAAGGCTCCTGGGAACAGCACTGTGGACAGTGTGTATCATGCCAAATTGAGCAGGGAAGGAAGGCTTGGGTGCACCTAGAACATTTGTAACAAATACTGTTCTGTGGGAAAATGTGGATATTTTACTTTTGCTCTAATTTTATTTGAAAACAAATGTTCAAATCTTTTTTTCCCTAGAAACAGAAAACTTGATTTTCTACCAACCTCCTGCTTGCAATCTTTGATCTGTTTCTTAGAGGAAACTTTCCTTTTGCGTAGTGTTTGTGGCAAAACCAGACGTAATTCTGTACACCAAAACGCTCCTTTCTTCCTTTCTTGTGTACCACCAGCATAAGACAGTTACTTTTTACCTACCAGGTACAACAAGGCCCTGAGGGAAGCTGAGTTAAGCCCTGGCAGTGAGTTACAGTGCGTAGCACTCCACAAATACAATCACTGTGATTTATGACTGCTGAGATTACATAGATTTTGTTTGGTAGCGAGGAGTGATGGCTGATGTCCCTCTAAGTGCTTATCGTTTCTGGCAGCTTAATTGAATCCTGTTAACAGATACTGTGAAACAGATAAACATTTCTGTTGTTAGCAGTTCTCATTGGAATAGCAAAGCCTGGCGTTTGCATTATTTCCCTGTTTTCAGGTATCTCCCTTTGAAGTCAGAGGGTGTGGAAAAGACCTTTTTAAATATGCTACTAACGGAGCACATTATTCATTTATTTGGCATTAGGACATCTGAGCAGGAGAGAAACCTCCCCTGAAGAGCGATAAGGGAGGCAGTGCCCATGGGGCTCACTGAGGCGAGACCAAGGGGTGGAGGCACTTTTTTGGTGGGGTGAGCATGCTAGCTGGGGGGCCCAAGCGTGGTGCTGCGCCCAGAGGCATCCCATGGGCAGGCTGGAGAGGTGTCATAGCACGTGCTGCACGGGAGAGCCCTGGGCAGGAGAGAGTGTGCAGGAGGCCTCAGTCGCTGGCTGTGGGACGCGGTGGCTAGGATAAGGTGAGCAAGGGCTGGCCCCACTCCCTGACAGCTGCTGAGGCAGCTTGGCAACTCCAGCCTGCTACTGCAGATACCACCTTTCAGCTCAGGAAGCCTTGGAAACRAAGTGCTTTGCTTTTAACCTGCAATGTGGATTTACACCTACACTGAGTTTCTATTCCGGATTGATGCATCTCTTACTTCGTGCGCAGAGAACTTGGACTTGACTATGACTCTTCCATGTTTTGTGAGAGCCTTGCCCTCCCCGGGGGCATTGAAGCTCTTGCCACCAGGTGAGCAAAAAAGGAGTTAACTGTGACAACATGAGAGTCCAGCCAAGGCCTGTAAGATGCTTCGAGGGTATCTCTGCAACGCAAGAGCTGGTAGATGGAAAAGCAGCAGCCAGGCATTCCCAGCAGGCTTGCAGGTCGCTGGTGAGGAGTTATACAGGAGACCCTGTGTCGCTGGGGCAGCCAAGCTCTGCCAACAGCAGCGTTTGTCTGCACCCAGGGGARGAACAAACCAGAACTCAGCAAAGGAAGATGGAGGGAGAAAGTTCCATACTTCAAAACTTGTGGGTGCAGGAGAGAGAAAAAGAGAGGCTAAAATCTGAAAGGAGGTTTGCAATGGGCTGCCCAGGGTTCAGCTACAGCRGTGCAGATGCCTGTGGCCAGGACTGACTTTTAGGAAAGACTAAGTCAGGTGYACAGGTCACACCTTTTGCAGCACCTGAGTTGGGTTAGTCTTTCATCCACTTTCATGCACTGTGGTGTTATCTTTTTCTCAGGAAAGCCATAGAACTGGGTAGAACTTAAATTATACTCCAGAGAAGTTGGCTCATTTATCTAGTGGAGGTCATAATAAGGGAGTCAGGATTCCAGTTATAGCTCAGCACAGCAGATGTAGCTGGTTTTGCAGATGATAAAAATACAGCCTTGTCTCCGGAATGCTGCAGAAATGAGGAGTGTGTGTGTGTTCTTTTTTGTTTTGTTTTGTTGTTTTTTTTCCCCAGAGYATTGCTTTAACTCCAGCTGTACTGCAAACCAGTTGTTCCCATTGGGAAATCAATATTTATTGAGTAAACAGATGAGACATCAGCTGGTTGCCATCCAAGCAGGTAACAAGACCTGCTCTGTGGAATGCCCACACCTCAAACTATGGAAAATTTTAGTCTTCCCTCTTTGGGGATTAGAGTAATTTTTCATTACCAGTGATGAATACTACCTTATTTTTACTCTGATCTGTATTTTTCTGAAGGCCTTCTTGCAAGGAGAAACGCAGCCACAGAAACACATGGGAAATTGCACTCAGTGCAGAAGTCCAGATGGAATTAACACAGGCTTCATAAGAAACTCAGAGTTCAGMCCAACCTAACACTGCAGCCAGGGCACCAAAGGAAGGGATGATGGCATTACACTGTGATCCTGCTTTGGTCTGGATGAAGTAAGAAAGGGCAAGTTTGCCCTCAAACGCATTCAAGTCTCTGTGGAGCTGCTCAGATTTATATAATCTTTCTGTGTCACATGCTGGAGATGCCTGAAGATCATAAGAATGTAATGTACACAAGTTCATCTCTTCCTATCATAATTCAAGGTCCAGTACACAGAATTAACCATCTCTTTAAATAAAAGCAATTTACCACAGAAAGCAATTACAACCAGCACATCAAATATAYCCTACTTCCACACAACTTGAGCAGAGATATTCACCTAGGGGACACACACTGTCCTGCAAGGAGCACATCACTGCTAGGGTGAGGTCCAGCTGGGACTAACATAAACCCGGCTGCACTGGCTCTGTGCTTAGCTGACCATAGGACACTGCCAGTGGGGGAGTTAATTCATCACAGGCACAGTTGGACTCCACATTCTCACTTTGCAAGGTGGTACAATGAGTCCGCGTCCTCCCATTTTGCAGCAGCCTTCTCAAAATCAACTGCATGATCTCGCCCAGCACTGTATTCCCTTGTGTTTGCAGGAGCAGCTCGCAACTGTATGAAAAACATTTTGTTTCTAATCTGTATTTACCCAGAGCAGTGATAAAGAAATTCCTGAGCAATCGCTTAATCTCTCTTCAGGCTGACAGGACCACGGCCCCCCAGCCCAGCTCCCAGGCCGCCATGCATGCGGGCGCCCTGCAGCACGCACGGAGCAGGGCAAGCCCACAGTGTGAGACCAGAGTCTTTTGCTGGGTAGGGATAGCGAGCAGCTCTGGATGCTGCAAGTGTCTGAAATAGGCAGGGCAATGCTGGGAGGAAGAGCGAGCCCATCAGCCGACTGGTATGAAGATCCTGCTGTCTTGTTATTTTTTTTTTTTTTTAAATGACATGATCAACTGATTTGAGGCAAGAGGCTAGCCTACAAACTCTGCCGCTTATAGCGGTGATGAGCTGCCCACAGACTTGCTCTCCCCACGACAAGCTGGCCTACTGGTGTGAGTAAGCTCTAAGCAATCTCCGCATGAACTCGCTGCCTGGCCCTAAAGGACTGGGAAAACAGGAAACCCTTTGAAAGGTGTCTAAGGATTTGATGTTGACGTTTGAATTTCCCTTTCATATCACTGTAACATTTTTGTCCAGGCACTTTATCCCTGCACTGCAAATCTGTCATTTATTTCTAGTCAAAGATTTTGTGCTTTTTAAAATAAAGCCAAGGAGAGGACAGAAAGTAGAAGTGTTCCAAGACACTTCAGTACATTAGACAAGTGTTTATTATGAGAAGCTGAGTCTTCCCAACCCTTGGGGAAAGGCCTATCTTTTGCTCAAATAATTTAGTAAAAAGACAAAGCTGTTTTGCCCAGTAAGAATTTTGCTGTACAAATTGAGAAAAATGTAATGTATTCATCAGAAGAAGCAGAGATATAACACAGTGACAATAATCTGGAAGGAGCTGAAGGGGACCAATTCCAACTTTCTGCATCTACTATGGGTTTTGAAAGTTAGATATTATTTTTCTATCATTGTTTGCTCCCAGGCTGTCCTAAGACTCATAGGGGTCTTAAGGGCCTTTTTTTTTATGCACCCTGACAGTTTTTTTTTTCCTCCCTCTGTGACTGGTGCAGAGAGCCACCTCAAGCCGAGAGCCATGCAGACTGTGTGGTCGCACAGCTGGGAAAGTGCTGTCCCAGCCCAAGCGAGCTGCAGCCATGAGTGACAGCAAGCAGCCCAGCCAACAAAATGAGGCAGGGTTATTGTGGAGGCTTCTCTGGCACCTATCCTGCTTGTGAAATGGGCTGTGCTTGCAGCAGCATGTGAACACGGAGAGATGTTAAAGCCCTGCCAATCCACTCACTGACATGCCTTGCTCTTGGCCAGTGATGGCAAAGCCACTGCTGCACCCCTGGACTCAGACTTGCCTCCTTGCTGGACCACTCTTCAGAGCTCCCATCTCCTGCAGTTGATAGCCATAACAGTGTCCTTGGAGCATAGAGAAGGAGAGAAAGAAACTAAGGAAAACTCCACAGGCAGCTATGTACAAACCCATGCTTGCTTCCCAGCCAGGGTCATGTTTGATACTGTTCACATGAAGATATGGCCCAAGCTCCAGATGGAGAGAGCAGAAAGGCACTCAGTGACCTGACATGGTACAGCTACACTGCAAGTAGCACCAGAAAGCCAAGATGAGATCATGATGCCAACTGATGGCATGAAGCACTCTAAGTGCACCCAGCCCCCCCTGCAGAGCCACTGCAGGGGCTGTGTTGCAGTCTAGGATCATTTCCCTGGATGTGGTTCACACTGGAGCTCTGCAATGACACTGGCCTTCCAAGGAGCAGAACTGCCCTGTGCAGCCCCTCTGCATCCCATGGGACCCCAGGTTGAGTCATGGTCCTCAGCATTTGTGGAGTTTGCTCTGAAACAGGGCAGATGGAGTTGTTGCTCACATGTCCC
This sequence comes from Rhea americana, assembly GCF_003343005.1. Taxonomy (NCBI): domain Eukaryota; kingdom Metazoa; phylum Chordata; class Aves; order Rheiformes; family Rheidae; genus Rhea; species Rhea americana. The sequence goes on from NW_028186557.1 coordinate 3,500,209, forward strand.
AGATGGGCCAAGTCTTTCTCATTTCAGCCATACAGAGAAACACTCTGCTTTACAGCAGTTTTGAACAAGGCAAAGRAGAAGATGCTGCACCTGACCCACCACGCTCCTATCACCCAAACAGCCTGGAGAAGCACACATCTATTTTCAGCACAGGTTCATTCCCCAACATGAGCAGCTCTGACACAGTTGGTGGAAACTACACCCAAGGGTTCCCATACTCCCAGGGGCAGCACTGCAACCTCTCGCCGCATCTGCTCAGAGATGAGCCTGTATGAGCCTTGCAAGCAGGAAGAGACTAGGGGCTTGGAGAGTCCAGCACTCATACTGTGTAGCCAGGACTTGGACAGCAAGGTATCCTGCCCTCTGGGTGAGGTACAAACTGCCCCGCACACGAGCGGTTGCAGGCGCAGCACGCACGGAAGAAGCTGCAGAGCATTTTGCACTCTTCCCAGAAGCCTTTAGGAGCCGCTTGAAAGACCAGCTACCGTTGTTCAGTCTTGACTCTGCATCTCGAGCTGGCCACATTTTATTGCCTGCAAATTGCTCACTAGCAGGAACTGTGGAAAAATTTCCACAGAAAGTCTATAAACATAATCCCTTAGGTGAAACTYCATCCCTCTTGTAACCCAACTCAGCAAATGCTAATGTCCTGTCCCTGCTCTCAATTTCCCATCAGAGCCATTTTCCCCAGACAATGGCCTTCTTTGCCCTGGTAAGCACAGAAAGTAAGCATTTCCTTGGAGGAAGTTCATTTAGATTTTTAGACAAAAAAAAGAAAAAAAATAGGAAGAATGAGAAAGAAAAAACTTTTCAGCAATCTGGGAAAGTATTCTCAGACAAAACCTTTTCTGCTTAAAGGAAGCACTTTCCCCAGGYCATTGAGAAGCTTAAGACAAACACATTATTTTAACATCATTTTAGCTTTTAACTAAATTAGATGGCCCTGCAATTCATTTTTTGCCATCACAGATATTATAGTCATTGAAGTCCCAGTTTTATTTTTGATTCAAACATTTAGCCTTCAGTTCATTTCTCMGGGTTTTGGAGCCATTATAAATTTTACTTCGGAGGTGCAGAATGATTAATTTCTCAACTACATTTTTGCTTTGAAGTGTCTACTGGCTGTTAATAAAATAAGCCCTGTTATGTTCTCTTCAAAGTCACAAAACACAAACACACGCGCATGCTTTGGGCCAAAGGAGGCAGCAGAAAGTCTGCCAGTCAGTGGGAATTTAGCTGAAATGAGGAGGGGGGCTCTTACCTCACTGCCCCAGGGAAGAGTGCTGTGTTTGTTCAGCCAAAACCGCTGCACAGAGAGGCAACGAGAAACTCGGGACTGGGTCTTCGGAGCTTGTGATTTAGAGGGTGGAGTCTGGGGAATGAACGTTACATTTTGTTAGAAAACCACTTGTGTTTTTACAGCACAGATTTAATAAAGTTAATTTATGTCTGACGGAAAATTAAATACCTTACAACCCTGCACTTAGCGTTCATTGGAATATACTGTACGTTCAGTGTCCGACCCGCTGCAGAAAAAACGATGTGGCTAGAAAAAGTCATGCCTCTGAGTGCATGGAGAAACATGCAGCAATCAGAGGAGCAATTCTTTGCTAGTGTAGCTTGGCAGCCCTCCTCTGCAGCCGATGGAGGTGTACTAGCTAATGTTAGTAGGGAGTAAGCTTCAGATGCTTTGGGGTTTGCTTTTTTATAAGGGGCAGAATAAGAAGTAAGTGCTGAGAGAAGGTGTTGGTGCTTCGGGCAGTTAGTTGCACAAAGATCCCCCTTCCTCAGGGAGGAATTTCTCCAGGAGACTGGATCGTGCAGAGCCACTTCTGTCCCACATCTGCAGGTGCACCGCTGGCATGGCAGGGCAGGCAAAGGTGGAGGGAAGAAGGGGGAAAAAATAAAGAAATAGGWATAGGTCAGAAGCATCTCATCAAAAGGGTTTTCTGTGGAAAAACATAGCTCTCCAAAAAGTCCCAAATTTTCCTTTTGATATAACATTTCCAGTTTACATGAGGAAAATCCACATTAGCTATTTCATTTCAGTCACTTTGATCTGAACAAGAATGTGCCATTGAACATGACACATTTATTTCAGTTTTAAATGAGCTTAAGATCATCTGACAGCATTTCCCCATGATGCATCTGGCTTACAAGAGCTGTCTTCCACAGCTCAAGTCCTTTCTTAATGGCAAGACTCTTCACAAGGCTACACRTCATATAGATTTCTCACTACAGCAACTGCTTGACTTTTGGAGCATGGTGAGAAGGGARGTTTGGCTTGCAAAGCCATCTCATCACACAGAAAAGAGAAGTAATGCTCTTGGACTACAGTTCCTATGAGCCAAAGCAAAACAGTGAGGAAAAAGGGGGATTCAGACTGGTAAATCGAAGTATTTCAATGTCAAGAGAACATTTCTACTAGAAACATAAAATAAGAAAACATATCACTTTAAAGGCAGAAAGAAAATCTGAAATTACCTTGCATAAGATTTTAGGGCTTGAGGTAAAAACAGTTGCTGAAAGGTCCCATAGTATCGCCTATGAATTTTGCTAACCTGCAAGGCCAGACTTTGCAGCTGGTGTCCCTACGCCCCCATCATCTCCTGTTGCTCTGTCACCAACATGGAACTGCCAACAGCCAGCACAAGCAAGAAGCCTTCCTTGACCTTTGCATTCAGCAAGGCCTCAGTTCAGAGGACCCTGAATTCCYTATCAAAGCACTTCAGCTTTACACCAGCATAAATGATGACAACAGAGAACAGGTGAGCTCAACRAGCTGCTAATACAGTACAGTTGTAGGTTACAGCTTTCTGCCTTTATACCTCTTGAGCCTTATAAAGGTGGGTTGGCTCATATGTGGGGTAGACTGATTTTCACCAAGTCTCCTGCTAACAGCACAGGATGCTCAACAGGTGTTTTGTCTCACATGGGGTCTCACTGTGGACAAGAACCTGGATAAACCTGCCCCTGCTCCCAAAATGAATGAGAGTTTTCCCATTTGTGACAGTGGGAGCAGGGATCAGAGCAGTGCGAGCAGCAGCAGCCATGAACAACARCAATTGCTGAACCTACATGCCAAGATTAACTTGAGTACCTGTGAGAGGTGACTCTACAAGATCCTCACCACCAACCCACTGTATGGATACGCCCTCTAGAAGCAGGTCCCTTCTTGCCCTCTACATGTCCATCTTCTCCAGATGAGAGTCCCATGGGGGATGGATCCAAACTTGGGTGATCATGGAAGTCCCACTGCTGAGCTAACCAGTGACCCTCACCTAGATCTTACACYCAGGCACTGCTGTACAGCTCTGAAATCACTCAGCAGTGATAAACACTCCATAATGGCAACCGTGGTTATCTACACACATCAGAGCAATAGCAATATGCATCCTGTGCTGTAGGACCAGCTCAGACCTGTTGCTGAGGAGGCAGAAGAAGTGATAGGGATGTTATTTATTAGGGACCAAGCCAATAAAAACATCCTCCAGGCCCAAATGTTTCATTTGTTCTGCTGCTGAAGAGAAGCTGGATGAATAACTCTACAAAATATATACTAAGCAGCCGAAGTTCCTTATTATAGAGAAACCTGACGCCATTGTCGCAGAGTAGGGGCTGAATGAGTGCTATCTGTGCTGTTACAGGAACAGTGTCTTTCYCCTAGGTGGTCTCCAGGACTACCTCAGCCTCCTGCCTCTTCMGCTGGGAGGACAAGGGCTAATTCTTCCCCTGCCTTTGCAGACCACCAAGCCAAGTGAGCAAGCAGAACACACAGGGAAGAGGTGATSAGCAGCACACATCAGATACTCACAGCCATAAATCTTACTAATTACAAACATTTATTACTTGGGGGTTTTGACAATGAGACCTGTAGTATTCACACTGTTGGAGACCTGGATTTGACTTTTTCTCTCCCAGTTCTGCCCAGATGAGCCTCACAAAGCTGCCTCAGCCTGTCTTTCCTCTGCTCCAGTGTGTAATTTCAAGAGATTTTAATGGGTAACACCACTTTCTCTTTCCAGCCTATAGACTTGCGCTCAGGGCTGGGAGAGCAGCTGATTCGCTTGGCTTTAACCTGAGTGCAGGTATGACTGTGCAATGGGTAACTGTGGTGTGTTCCCTGGGGGCTAGCTGCCAGCACTGTCCCAAAGKCCATGGCCTAGCCTGTCTGAGAGGCTTATCTGTGTAATTGGAGTTATCTCCTGGCTGTCAGCACCTGGGCTATATCCTGCCCTAGATTCATCCTGACAACAATTCAGAGGTCTGCAATGGGATGGCAGGGTGGAAATCAAAAGGGAATTTGGCAATTCAAATCCCCTTCACACCCAGGTTGTCTCTGTCGTCTCTGCTCCTGCAGCCAGCTCTTTCCCCTCCATTTGATGATGTCCTGACTTGCTCCATGCCCAGCTTTCCAAAGCCTCATTCTGCATACCACAGCAATCCCAAGCAAGGCACGCTCCTTACTGCTATGTTGAGGACATACCTGAGTAGYGCTCTTCCCTGCTGAACCATTTCACCTGAGTAAGATTCCTTTTTCCTGAGAATATCCTGTTCCTTGGCTTTAACACTTTGGCCTAAGTATCCAGACTCCCTAAGCAAAAAGAAATAAAACAATACAGGGTCATAACGCTTGCACAGCAGTTTCCATTAATTGTTACATGCAACATGCATGATTCCAGGAAGCATGTTGTTTTAAAATAGCAAGTTTTCCATCATTCCCTACCAGTGTTTTGTATACGTGCCATTTTAATCTGCTTGGCAAACACAGACTGTGTGATTGGTGTGCCTAGGAGAGCTGCACGCGACTTTCTCCATTCAATCGTTTGCCCTATTTTTAGTCCTATGCTTTCTGTGATCTGCCTTCAGCTTGCCAAACATCTCCTGCAGTTTTTAACTCTAACTTAGGGCAGGTGAAGCATGTGAACAGGGAATCCCAGGACTACAGCCTTTTCTGGAGGAAATTCAAGCCCTGGTTGAAACAAGCCAACCCAATTCCCCAAGACATGAGACTTCTCCACCACCTATGACCCCACAAAAGCCTCTTCTCCTGTCCCAAGGGTGAGGGTGGAAATCAAGTTGAGGAAAGCTTACAGAAAAAGGAGCTGCATAAGCTCTAACATCAGAGTGAAGCTGCTACTAAGGACTTCATGAAGTTACTGTACAGAACACARTTTGAATCAAAACTTACTCCCAATCAGGCCTCTGGCCCTCCCACAGCTTGCCAGAATTGCTGGGAAGGCTTCAGCAGGGAATCATCAGCCCATTGGTTTCAATAGTCTCCTGCAGAAAAGCTCAGAGACACCAGGAAACATTATCCTCTGGAGTGATGCTTTGGCTAGAAGRTAACCCTGAGGGGACACCAGTGCCCTCAGGCAGCGGAGTCTGTGGACAACTCAATATATCACCATAAGGTACCCACGCTTCCGTATTTTGCTTGCAGAGATAGGACTTCAAGTCACAGTGGCTGCACCCAGGCCAGGTTACAACTTTGCCACCTCCCCAGCGTCTGGAGGCCTGGGTTTGGTCCAGGTTTGTTCTTGGGAGCTGCCACTCACACTTCCAGTGGGACTGGCTCAGTGACGACCAAAGCCCCCGGTATCTTATGTTTGTATACTTTACTCCTGTTCTGCGCTGCGGCAGTCAGGTCTTTCATGTCATTGCTGCCACAGCCTGCTACAATGCTCCACACTCAACATTGGCGTATTTCGTTCAGCCCTGTCCTTTGCAACATATTAATGGATTAACCCCTGATCTTTGCAGTGACCCAACTTGTAGTCTGATTGATGGCTCTACTTGTTTGCTTGCATTCTGCATCTGGGATACAAGAAAAGCAATCAGGATACAAAAGAAACAGCTGCTAGGAGGAGAGGAGGAAAGAAACTCAGCAAGTTGTTTATGGGCAATTCCCATCCTTTGTTCCACAGTAGGTGTGATTTGGTGTAGCCAAACATTTGGAAATGGCTGTTTCTCCCCCTGCCCCACTACTGTGGGCTGATGCTGCTTTAATATGRCTGGGGACCAACTACAGGCAATGATGTTTTGGGGACAGCAAGAGTATCTTTAGCTGTTCACTTGTTAGCATGCTTCAGGACCCACAGTGGAATACATAAATCTCCGGTTCCAGCTAGAGGCTAGTTCACGGCTAGATTGCTAACCCGAAAGCAGCTCTCATTATAAAGTATCATTAGAAATTATTAAGGTGTGTGACAGTACATACAGGAAAGACAGTAGAATAGAAGAGCAGAGTTCCTGGAGACTTTTATATGCTGTCTAGCCCAGCAGCAGGATTTGCCTCTTTGCTAATTGAGCAGTGAGATGGAATGTTGTTCCTTTCCCTCCACCTATGTTATCAAGTCAACGAGACTTGTAATGCATTAACCCTACTTGACGTTGTGAAACAAGACCTGTGTTTGACTGATCTATTGCCCCAGCGGTTAAGAGCAGGATCAGACTGCTCGGTTAAAGGCCCTGCTAGTGCAGTGTTCGCCTTCCCCAGYGGGGTGGGAAAGGAACAGGTATGACCTGATTCCTGGATAGAACTTCCTGTACTGCTCAAAGCTCACTGCTGCATGGGGCAAGTGGGCCACCTCAACATCATCATGGAGAGCTGATGGCTAGCGAGATCACCCGCATTTCTCTCCTCTCTGGTGTGTGAAGCAGTGCCCAGGCTGGGGGATGTGCTGAGGGATTCTGGCACACAAGGTCACACTGCAGGCAGCAGTGGCAATGCAAGSGGACTTGCCAACTGGCAGCAAGATAATTCAGCAGAGACTCTGCTGGATGGGGTGTTATCATCAACAGAAGTCAGTCTGGCTTGGGACATGCAAGGAAGGCTCAGATATCAAAACAGGGAGGTTGCCTTCCCCCAGGAGCTCACAGGCAGAGACCGGAGAGACCCAGGCAGCAGACAYAGAGGGAGAACAAGTTGTTCACGTTAGTGCTGACAGCTGAGTCAACTTCTTGAGCATGAATGAGCTGTTTCAACATATTTGGAGGTCTGAGACCTCAGGGAAGTGCCCCAGATAGCATGAAGCAATCACTCGGTGACAGGTACAGGTGGCCAAGGCTGACAGCGTGGGTGAGTTATGTGAGAAGTACCAAGACAGGAAGGACTGTGAAGCTCTAAAAATGGTAGCAAGAAGCCCATATGTGCTCTAACAGACAGAGGCATGGAGCAGGAACAACAGCACCAAACTATCTCATTGGAGACGCCTACTCAGCACTTGCAGTTTGGGTAATTTCCAGAGGATGGTGGGAATGAGGAAACACCATTCAAAGAGGAGTGTAGCAGTGACTAGAGAGATCTAGCCTTACGGATGGCATCTTCTGGAGCCCTAATCACAGGAAGAGCAACATTGCTACTGGAAATGATTGTTTTCCTTTATGTCCACTTACATCCCTCTCCCAAAACACAGCAGTTCTTTTAAGTCCAAATGCCTGAGAAAAATCTAAGCTTTGTGGCAAACCAAACCAGAAAGCCAGTATGAGCTCTGCTGATTGACTAGCATTGTCCCTTCTTCTAACAGAATCACCAGCAGACCCAGTGGAGTTTGCAGCAGAGTTTCTGGGAGTTCACTCTGTTTGGATTTTCCTGAAACACCTTCTATCTACCACACAACTACTTTACAGCAGAGTGGTTCCTTTATTCCACATGTGCCAACACATCTGGACTGCACCTTGAAAGCYCTAATGTTAAAGCAAATTCTCCTACTCAGAGTAATTAACAATGCAATTTTCCTTTGCAGGGTCAGAATGTAATTACAGAGTGAGTTAAAATAGAGAGAGTATCAAAGGTGCCCTGGTACATGCCTTGGGCAGGAGGGAAGTCCCAGGCTGTGATATTTAGGGCCCTCTGCCATAAAGAGAGGGGAAATGAAACACCATATAAATACAATGCATCTAAATATAGCCACACTGGATGTGTGATAGCTAGATAAAGATAAGCAGACAGCTCCCACATGCTTACTTTTGCCCTGTAAGTGCTACGTTTGCTTCTAATGACAACCTAAAATAAAGATATAGCTTAAGATTCTAAGGAAGTATGAAGGATTAAAATTATATCATGAGATGATGAAATGCTACTTGAAAAAAAGCAGTCCCATCAGAGAGAAGGTGGAAAAAGAGCTCTGACAGGTCTGCACAGCTTTTTACTACCTACACACATAGGGGAGGGGGTAGGAATTGAATGTGTAAAAATAGATCTTTTTCCCACATAGATCTGCAGCCATCACAAGCAAGATCTGCTCAAAGAGGGTTAACTGGGGCAGTGGGACCATCAGATACAGGAAGAGGAGCTTTTCCCTTTCCCTTCCCCTTCCCCTTCCGTCAGGCCCAGCAAAACGAGCGGGCTCACATGCAGCATCTGCATGGAGTAGCACTGCCACCTCTCGGGACATGCCAGCASCAGCTTTTCCCACATGGCTTTCCACCTGCAAAACCACTCCAGCTAAAACTATCTGGAGAACAGTATTTCTTTTGACTGCCCCAGTCTCAAGGCCAGGTCTCCAGGGGCTTTAATGCTATTTAATATTGTCCCAGGGTACAACCTCTGTGTCCTGGAAAGATTCGCACCACTGCAGTCCAAAGCTGTTGGACTGAAGTTGCCRTTAGGTAGTTAGGGGCTGTATAACAAGGATAGGTGGAGGAACTCTAGTTACAAAAATCAGTGGAAGCAGAGCACACTAAAGGAGATAGTCTGCAAAATATCATTTTTCTGCAGCTCAGCCAGGTAGTGTCCTGTGCCTGCATTCCCCTTATAATGTTGCGCAGACACTCACAGGCACATGATTTCTTTAAAAAAGCTAATTCACTGGAACCTTTACATACAGTAATGCTTCTGCGGGCAATCAAATCTCCTGAGAAGGATGCACAGGATCCCCAAAAGAATATACTGAAGTCACTTCATGGGTTAAGTCCCCATACCCGGGGCGGTGCAGACCTGCACTCCCCAGGTCAGGGGAGGGTCCCTTTGCTCCACCTGTGTGTGGCGGCAGACAGGCCATTCGCAGGAATGCAAAGACTGCACATTTGTGAGAAGGCAGCATGGTCTTTTTTGACGGTCTTGGGGCACTGATGGGTGATGCTGTGCATCTCCATGGTRGAAAGGGGCCTGCATGTCCCACACAGTTTTGCCTAGACACTCACAGGTGTCTTGCTCACAGCTAGAGTCCAAGTCATGGTCCTGCTTTGTGGGAAGCCAGCAGAGCCCAAAGAGCAGCACAAGYGCTCCACCAAAGGACTTGAACTACCACCTGCCCCACACAGTGAAGACCAAGTCATTCCTGGCAAGCCTGCTCAGCTCTTGGATCATGTGCTCTGACTCCTGCTGCAGCTGAGCCATCTCCTACCTCAGCTGCTCCTCATTCTGCTGCATATGCTGCAGCGTGGCCCRATCTCTCTGGTCACTGCTCAAACTAAGCGCACAGTATAAAGCTTCAACTACACATGCAACATCTCCCACTCACCTTAACTGTGGCTTCCAAGACTATGGAAAAGGTTGAGCGGGCTGGCCATTTGGAAGGCCAGGGGCTGAGGGACCACTCTGAGTACCTCCACRCACTGCTATAGGTACTACAGGATGTTGTCCACCCGCTCCAAGAGATCCCTTCTATGACAGACTGACAAAGATATKACTGAGCAGGTGCATCAGCACTGTTTTCAAGCAGTAGGTGGAAAAGTCTGTGMCCCCCGCTCCAGGAAATGGGCAAAGAGCTTCAGATATGTCAAGTCGCAGCTGTCCTGGAGAGGTTGCCTGGCCACAAACCTGAAGAACAGCATCTCTGGAACAGTGCAGCTCTCCRGCCACGTTGTGCTACAGGTGAAGCCGGCCTCTGCCTCCTGAAAAAACAGTCATGGTGCTGCACCCYAAGTAAGATGGCGATGGACAAGGACCTCCCAGAGACATTTTCCAGGCAGCTCGCAAGAGTGGGAGCAGGAAGAGGGCAGCACGRTCAGTCAGCAGTGGTGCGATGCAGGCAAAAGCAGCCAGGCGGTCATCACTACCAGCYGGAGCCAACGGGCCGTTTTCTCCACATCCAGGCAGGAGTCGCTGCACAGGTAGTGGAGGAGGCAGGGGCCCCCACTTCTACCCAGATCACCCTCGGGCTGGTGCACGAAGCATCGCACGTCGCCCAGCAGCCACTGCCTTGAGCACACGCTCTCCAGCTCCACGTGAACACGGCTGTGCCTTGCCAGCAACTCCCCGCCAGTGCCCAGCTCCAGGTGGAAGCAGTGCCCGCTTGGTGGCCTCAGGGGCACGAGCAGGCTGTAGACAATGTCCCCCTGGAGGCTCCAGCCTTCAAACACGCTCCCCACCCCAATGCATGGTTCCAGCTCTAGCAAAGCAGTCTTCAAGCTGATCAGATGGCAGGCATGGAGCAGGTCGCCCACCAGTTCCTCCACCACCTTGCGTGTACTGCTCAGGCAAAGCACTGGCAACTGCAGTTGCTGCATGAGAAATCTTTCCAGACCCCAGTCATTGATGGGGGCTTCCTCTTCCTCCTCACTGCTGGAGGAGCTCTTGTCACTGCTGGAGGAGCTCTCATCCCTGCTGCTCTCTGACTCATCAAAATCTTGCTCGGTGGCCTTCCAGGAGAGCCCAAAGAGCAATAGGAGGGCTCCAGCAAAGGCTCCAAACAGCCACACRTCCCACGTGGCCAAGATCAAGTCCTTCAGGAAAAGTCCATTCTGCATCTCAGGTGCTGGGGGCACAGCCCCTCTCAGGRTCCAGCTGGCCGGCCTGGGTTGTCGTCCCCACCCCATCTCTGCGACACGGCATTGCCCGGGGCAGCCAGAGGCGATGCCCTGGCACCCACCTCCTGCGAGCCCACGCAGCAGCAGCACGGAGCCCGAATCTTCTACCTTCCTGCTCCTTTATGATCTCCTGGGAACAGGCAGGGTCTCCTGGGCACAGCCAATGTATTGAGCATTTCAACACCCAGGAACATCCATCCCTACCAAGGTACACAGTGGCAGAGGCATTCCTAATTAAACAACCCTGAAATTATTTCATTTCTACAGTAGCATTCTTACTTTTCAAGTAGGTGAAAATTACATAATATGGGACTGAAGTGCAAGTTCTCTACATGGCCTCTGGTAGAAAAGACACATCCCCCACGAGATCCGGGCTGAACCTGTGCTGCTACATTCACTCTATGACCGTCGCCTGGATTCAGGGCCTTTTCAGGCTGCAGGCACTAGAAAACGGGTCCATGAAGTTCAGTTTTCCTCCGTCCGCCTCCTCTGGCCGTACCTCCCGCGCCGCAGCGGCACATGAACCGCTCTCCCCGGGGCCCGCCGGGGCCGCGGCGAGCGCGCAGCGCCGGGCGCCTCACGGGGCGCGGCA
>NW_028186557.1:3511749-3687825 GCF_003343005.1 Rhea americana
CCCGGGCGGCGCTGCTGCTGCTGGGCCCAGGGGCAGGCGCGTGGGGCTGCCGGCGCCGTGGCCCGTGGACGGCGCTGCGGGGAGGCGTGGGCGCTGCTCGTGAACGTGTGCCAAGAGAAACCTCAAGCGGCGCAGCAGCCTGCGGCACCCAAAGCCCGTCTGCAGTACGGTGTGGGCRAGAGCTGTGCCCAAAGCAATGAGGTTCCAGCATGAAGGCCGCTGTTGAGGGCATGGAGTGCTGCTCCRAGTGGCTTTTCCACGCAAGCAGATTGTGAAGGTGGCCGCTTCCCTGGAAAGCCTGTTGGCAGTTTAAGTGGGGCCGGGGCTCCTTTGGTGGACAGGCAATGACTGACTGCACCTGTTGCTGCACCCTGTACTTGCGCTGGTAGCTGCTATTGCTGTCTTGCTCTGCCTTTGGGGGTGACTGTGGCTGTCRTTCCTTGTCCCCTCCAAGAGCCTGGGAACAGGATAACTAGCACAAGCTGGGCCTCACTGGGCCCACTGCAGAAAGAGGCAAGAGTAGGTGTCATAGAGCACAGCCCTGTGAGAGACCCTAAACCACACAGGCCCTGGCAGATGGCCACAGGACAGCTGCGGTATGGGTCCTTTTAGCTCACTAGCAAGCCAAGGTCATACGTGGTAGGATGCAGCGTTACTGTGGGCCTCTTGTAGGGAAGGAAGCTTCGTGGTGGGAAGGTCAGACTGCAGCCTGCAAATCTCCCTGCAGCAGGAGATGCAGAGGAACTGGATGGTCTTCTTCRAATGTTCTATTTCAAAGATCCATCAGTTGGGAAGGGGTTGCGGTGGCTTCACCTGTCTTGGACAGGCTGGCTGCGTTCTGCCCCTTCTGACTGCGTATCGGGTGGGAGCCCRGAGGACTTGTGCAGTACTGGGGCATGCACAGGTCTTTTGATGTGATGATCATCAAAGAGCTTGTGAGYCTTCCCGACAGAAGAGGGCTGCATTTCTGCTGGAGGTATCCCAACTACAAATAGGCATGCAGCTGTTGTGTCACATGCGCTGCAAGGCCAGCGCTTCCCCGACGCATGGCCTGCAGTGCAGRTGCACGTGCTTAGAGGGCAGCACATCTGCAAAGTTTTAACCTTGCTGGCCGTGCTAGCGCTGGCAGGGGTGCCTCAGATCTGCCTGTTGAGCATGTGAAGCGTACATCTGATGCACCTCGGGAATGTCATCTGTGCAGCGCACTTGCTGCTGTGAACTCGCAGTCTGGGATTGGGGGAAATAGGGCAGGCCGGGGTGTGCTAGTGTTTGTGCTCTGATCATCTCCCAGACTTGAGGAAATCCTATGGACAAGTCTCCTCGTGGTGGGATGGGGCTGCATTCCCCACACAGTGTTGCCTGGACGCTTAAAGACAGAGGGCAGGTTAAAAGAGGCAAGTTTATTGGAGTCTGTGCATAGGGTAATGCTCCCATGGGGAATTAAACCTCTCGAAAAGGCTGGGCAGTCGCTGTCCAGCTGATCACAGGGGCCTCTCTTGAACACCTCCTTGCAAGGGCATCTCCAATGGGATTGGGTGTGATTGTCCCAGCTGTGCTTTTGTTGACTTTCCAGAACCCTCTTTCAGCATCATTGTAACAGGCTCCTGAGAYGCTCTTGCAGCTCCCTGAACTCCCACAGCGCCCGAGTGCAGGCATCCAGCTCCTGCCACAGGTGCTGGAAGAGGTTGAGAGGGCTGGTTGTTCGGAAGGCCGCTGGCAGRGGGACCTCCCTGGCACCCTCTCATTGCCTAGGAGGAAGTGGTGCAGCAGTTTCTCCTCCAGGCAGCACTGCAGGAACTGCAGGATGTCATCCACCCGCTCCAGGAGATGCTCTCTGTGCCAGCCTTACAGAGGTGTGGCTGTGAGGAGGTGCATCACCACTGTTTTCAAGCAGTAGGTGGAAAAGACACCTGAGTCCTCCAGGAGATGGGCAAAGAGCATCAGACATGTCAGGTGGCAGCTGTTTGTGGGGGCCTGTCTGGCTACAAACCTGAAGAACAGCATCTCTGGAACAGTGCAGCTCTCCAGCCACRTTGTGCTGCTGGTGAAGCTGGCCTCTCCCTCCTGGCTGGTGAGGAAGACTCCAGAGTCACCTTGCTGCACCCCAAGCAAGATGGCAATGGACAAGGACCTCCCAGAGACATTTTCCAGGCAGCTCGCAAGAGTGGGAGCAGGAAGAGGGCAGCACGRTCAGTCAGCAGTGGTGCGATGCAGGCAAAAGCAGCCAGGCGGTCATCACTACCAGCTGGAGCCAACGGGCCGTTTTCTCCACATCCAGGCAGGAGTCGCTGCACAGGTAGTGGAGGAGGCAGGGGCCCCCACTTCTACCCAGATCACCCTCGGGCTGGTGCACGAAGCATCGCACGTCGCCCAGCAGCCACTGCCTTGAGCACACGCTCTCCAGCTCCACGTGAACACGGCTGTGCCTTGCCAGCAACTCCCCGCCAGTGCCCAGCTCCAGGTGGAAGCAGTGCCCGCTTGGTGGCCTYAGGGGCACGAGCAGGCTGTAGACRATGTCCCCCTGGAGGCTCCAGCCTTCAAACACGCTCCCCACCCCAATGCATGGTTCCAGCTCTAGCAAAGCAGTCTTCAAGCTGATCAGATGGCAGGCATGGAGCAGGTCGCCCACCAGTTCCTCCACCACCTTGTGTGTACTGCTCAGGCAAAGCACTGGCAACTGCAGTTGCTGCATGAGAAATCTTTCCAGACCCCAGTCATTGATGGGGGCTTCCTCTTCCTCCTCACTGCTGGAGGAGCTCTTGTCACTGCTGGAGGAGCTCTCATCCCTGCTGCTCTCTGWCTCATCAAAATCCTGCTCGGTGGCCTTCCAGGAGAGCCCAAAGAGCAATAGGAGGGCTCCAGCAAAGGCCCCAAACAGCCACACATCCCAYGTGGCCAAGACCAGGTCCTTCAGGAAAAGTCCATTCTGYRTCTCTTGAGTCATCTTGGCCAACTCCTGCCTCAGCTGAGCCATCTGCTGCCTCAGCTGYGCTTCACACTGCTGCATCTGCTGCTGCGTGGCCAAATCTACCTGGTCACTGACCTGCAGCAGCTGCAGGATGATGCCCAGCACTGCCCCAGTGAGGACTATAAGTGCAGCCATGTCCTAGAGGAGATGGGAGAGCAGGTGTGAACTGGGCAGTGTGGGCAGAARGTGGCGGATTGAGGTAGGGGCCGCAGGCATGAAGAGGCAGGATGGGAGAGGGGGCGAGGGAGCTTGGAGGCAGCAAGGATGGGGTCCGTGAGAGCTGCCTGCATGTGGACGTGGTAGGGTATGTGCTGCCAAGCCTGCCCTGAGGCTCAGCACTGTGGCCGGGCTTTGGCCTGGGGGGCAGGGGTGCCACAAGGGCTAGTGGCACCGGAGTGGGGACTCCGGAGGAGTGACTGCCTGTGCCCCCAGGGCAGCAGGGTCCTGCACGCTTGAGGGGCCCRGCACATGCCCAACATGTCTCTGGGCACCCAGGATCACTGGGAGCCCAAGCACTGCTGCCCCCAGCTCCCAAGGCTGCAGCGCCCTGACCCAAAGCGCTCCCGTGTGCGGCTCAGCCCTAGCTGCAGCACTAAAAGCCCTAGGAGGGGGCTGGCGTTTGTGCCCTGGCCCTCATCCCGCTCAGCCTTACCGCACTGCCACGCTCACCCTGCAGAGGCTGCTGCAGCCAGGACTGCCCAAGGCTGTAGTGCTGGGGGCCCAGCAGCGCCACGGGGCCCACGCSTGCGGGTGCCCTTATGACAGCACTTCCCCTTGCGACTTGTCCTCTGCACTGTGCTGGGGGCACAGCCCCTCTCAGGGTCAGCTGGGCAGCCCCACCTCCCCTCAGCATGGGGTCCCTCCTCGGCAGCCAGAGCCGAGGCCCTGACACCCACCACCGCCTACAGTGCAGCAGCACCGTGTGCCTGTGGGCTCTCCTCACCAAGAGGGCATAAGCACCCCAAAATCCCTTAGTCCTTATGGGAATGAGAGAGAGAGACTTGACTTCCAAAGAGAGATTCAATATTTTCTGAGACAGGTGGATGTTCTCCAGCTTGTATTYACTCCCAGTGCTCCCCAGGCCTAGGGATCTCCCCCTTCCCTGCTCGTGGGCAGAGGGTGGAGGGACTGAGACACTACCCTCTGCCCCGGGACACCTCTTTCCCTCCCTCCTGTCCCCTGAGGGGTTTTATCCAGGTCAACTGTTGGCCAGAGCTCGTTGGTCACTTGTCCCTCTTCAGTAGCCAGTGTGTGCCCTGCGGTGACCCTGGCCAGAGAGACTGGCCGCTGCAGTCGACCACACTGCATATGAGTTTTACCTCTAAAAAGATTGCTCTTGTCAACTTGCAGTAAGACACAGGCAATTCACCTTTGGGGTGCTGCACATGAGGTGTCGCAGTAGGTCTGCACACGTGAGCCATCTCCCAGCAGCCAGCTGTGGAAGTAAGATGGATAATGCTTGTGGAAGTAAAACGCTTTACAGACCTCTCGCCAAAAACATCTGCAGTGACCTTGCTGAAGTCTGTGTTTGTAGCTATCGGAGGAACGTATGGTCTGTAAAGAATTGTGCTGTGTGTTTTGTTGGAGCCTCYTCTCCTGAAGAGATTCGCTCCCTTCTTCCCTCTATTCACACACCTGTAGTCCTGTGAAGRACAAGTCATATAATCCAAAGGTTTATTAACTCTGTAATGGCCTCATTAGGGTCACCTTCCTAACAGCAGAGGCTGTTAGTTTGTTGCTCTGGGCTCTCCCTATAGCTATAGTAATAAACAGCTGCTTTTCTGATCTGAACATGGATTGCATTCTGCTTTTCTGTTACAGAATCTGGTGCTATGACTCGGATTTACATGTTCTGTTTAAGCGGAAGGAGGCAGAATGGTCCACGCCAAAACTCCTTGGCAGCACTCAGAGAGGTAAAGGACCTTCTGAAATCCCTCTAGGGGCTTTGCCCGAGGGTTGTCTGCAGACTCCCACAGCAAGGSTTGGACTGCTGAATCTGAACCTTTAACACAGGTCAGTGCAGAACTGACTTGCTCTAAAAGAGGGAAAGGTATTTATAATTTTGGTGATTCTGGTGAGTTTAAGGAGAGTCTGTGTTGCAGTTATAAATATGGTATGAATGTAGAATGAAAGAACTGGATTCAGGACAACTCTGAAATCTTACACAACCGCCACGAGCCACTCAAAAGCCACAGAGGTGATGAGTGGCCTAACTTGAATGTAAGGATGCATGGTGGCAGTTCAGCCCCTGACTTCCCTCCCATTTCCAGTTCCAGCAGGGGCCTTCTTGGGCTGCACTGTTAATGACTCTGACTTTGACCAACACAGTGGGCTCAGACAAAACATCTCAAACAGGAAGACCCTTGCGTGTCTTCTTCTCTTAAGTCTCCAGTTTTATTACTGGCAAAGAACGTGGGCTGATATTCAGGCACACACTTAGTTTCTCTCAAGGAGTGAAAATGGGAACTAGACAATATATGTGTATGTGTTACTCTCCTAAAACCTCAGGTATTTAAATAAATAGAATTTCTGGATAAGGGATGATCCCTCTAAGCAGTTTCCTGTAGAATTCCTTAGACAAAATAATGCACTTAARGGCACCTTGGAGTCCAGAGGACCTAAGGTACCCCAAGGTCAGCAGGATGCATGTTTTGCTTGATACTGGAAGGCCTCTAAGAAGAAACAGAATCTAAAACCAGAAGTTTGAGAGACTCTCAGGAAARAAAAGATCCAGTAAAGCATCTTGAGGGACAGTTAGAAAAACACTGAATTCCTACTAACCCCGGGTGCTCCTTTACATCTTTTATTCCCCAAAGAATCACACTAGGAGGAGGAAGAGACTAGGGAGGTTATTTTAGAGTTCCTTTGTCTTCCTGCTRTAGTACTGGAGATGCCACATCCCCGATGTGATATAGAAAACCTGGATGCCAGGTGAAGAGTGTGGCTGATTTAAAGTAAAGACCTATTCTGACAGAGCCAAAGGAGGGGGGRAAAATAGTGTTACATTGTCTTTTACAAGAGAAACAAAAAGGAAAAGGTAGAATTTTTCAGCAGCAGAAGCCAGTGCTGCTGTGAGTACAGAAACAGCATTAGGACACGTTGCTGCTGCTGCACAGCTACAGCCATCCTGGGTGCCTGGGTAGCTGCAAGGAGACTAGACAGGGACACGAGCATCTCCTCTGCCAGAGCCAGCAGAGGCAGTTTTTGGAAAAGAGCAGAAGGTTTTAAGGAATGATGAAATGCTGGGATTAGCCCAGGCTGTAATACTAACTGCAACAGTCTATAAGCAGCCTGGGCTATAATATCTGCTAGCAAAGATGTACAGCAGTGGGATTGAGAAAGCGCAATAGGTATAAAGAACCGTGTAGAAAAGAGGAGTCCCAGGCATGGGGTGAAATGTGGAGAAGCAGGGAGAAATGAATCATAGAATCGGTAAGGTTGGAAGGGACCTCTGGAGATCATCTAGTCCACCCCCACACACACTCAAGCAGGGTCACCTAGAACATGTTAGACAGGGTTTCATCCAGGCAGGCCTTGAATATCTCCAGAGAAGGAGACTCCACAACCTCTCCAGGCAACCTGTTCCAGTGCTCCGTCACTCTCACAGGGAAGAAATTCCCCCTCATGTTCAGGCGGAACTTTCTGTGCTTCAATTTCTGCCCATTGCCTCTTGTCCTGTCACACGGGACAACTGAAAAGAGTTTGTCCCTGTCCCCTTGACACCCTCCCTTCACGTACTTGTACACATTGATAAGATCCCCCCTCAATCTTCTCTTCTCCAGGCTGAAGGGGCCCAGCTCTCGCAGCCATTCCTCAGAGGGCAGGTGCTCCAGCCCTCTGATCGTCTTTGTAGCCCTGCGCTGGACTCTCTCCCCTAGCTCCATGTCTCTCTTGTACTGGGGAGCCCAGAACTGGACACAGTACTCGAGATGAGACTCCTTTAACATGCTTTCTAGAMAAGTTTGGAAGTAAAGAGACACATACAAAAGAACGTTCATCTGATTTGTTGGAGCCTCCTTTCCTACAGTGATTTACTCCCTTTTTCTCTTTRTACACACACCTGTAGTTCTGTGAAGGACATGTCATATTCTCCTCTGTGCTATAAACTGCTTCTGCTCTGACTTGAACCTAAACTACATTCTTTTTTATTTTTCCTTTTCTGCTCCATTTTCCTTTTTCATYTCTTTTCCTTTTTCTTTTCTTCTCTTTTCACCTTTCCTTCTCCTTTTTCTTTTCTATTCTTTTCCCATTTCATTTTGTTTCATTTTTCCCTCTATCATTTTTCTTCTCCCCCTTTTTCATTCTTCTATGCTTCCCTTCCCTTTCTCTTCTCCTTTTCAGCCATGCAAATTGAACTGAGAGGAAATGGTGTATTTTATTATGCAGGCACGGCCACAGTCAAAACAAGGCAAAACAACATTTGGGGACGGTTGGAGACCTGTAGCTATCATTAACAATCACTTGCTGCTCCTGTGCTCACTATGTAAGAAAAACAGAAGGAAAAGAATGGGTCATAGGTATCCTAGGTTTAATTCAATTCGTTTGCTACTACTCTTAAACAGCTTGTCACCCAGCCTCCTGCTGTGCTTGCTCTCGGCCACAGTGCACTGCGTATTCTGAAAGCTGCATTGCCTGCTGCTGCACTTCAGGGTCTCCCTCCCAGGGCTTTCCAGTGCTGTAGAAGGACTGAGCCATGCCCAGGAGTGACTCTGGGAGCACCATGCAYACTGAGATAACACTGGTGGTTCAACCAAATGACCTGAGGGTCTTCCTGAGCAGCCAGGAGGCAGAGGCTGGCCTCTCCAGCAGCACAACATAGCTCGAGAGCAAAGCCCTGCAAGACCTAATGGTCTTCAGGTTTGTGGGCAGGCAGATCCCCCTTGGCAGCTGCCCTCTGGCATGTCTGCAGTTCTTCTCCTACCTCCTGGAGGACTCAGTGCTTTCCTCTGTCCACTTGAAAACAATCATGATGTACCTCTTGATGCTGATTCTCCCGTCAGCAGCTCCGGCAGCAGCTGAATGATGTCCTGCACTACCTGCAGTGCTGCCTAGAGGAGAAACAGCTTCACCACTTTCTCCTARGCAACAAGAGCATGCCTAGGGAGATCCCCCTGCCACCAGCCTTCTGAACAGCCAGCCCACTCAACCTCTTTCAACACCTGACACAGGAACTAGACATCCACACCCAGGTGTTGCACGAGTTCAGTGAGCTGCAAGATCATCTCAGGCACCTGTTACTCAAATGATGCTGAAAGAGGCCTTCATGCACACACCTGTATTTGCAGGCTTCTGAGCTGCTGGCAGACATTGATTTCAGGGGTACCTTAGAGGCAAATCACAGAGAAGAAACAGCCTGAAGCTGACCTGGATACTGCCCTGAGAGGGAGAGGAGGGAGGGAAAGAAGTGTCCCCAGGCATAGGAAAATGTCTCGCTCTCTCTATCTTCTGCCCACCAGCACCCTCCAGAGAGATCCATGGGCCTGGGGATCATGAGGAGTGCTATCCTATAAGCATGCATGGGAAAGGSCCCAGAGTTTCACCAAGGTCTCTTCAGCTCTAGGTCAGGCCAGTGGACATGCCCTGGCAACCGTGGGGCAGCCGCCCCACAGGCAATGGCGGTTAAGACTTTGCAGACGTGCTGCCCTCTAAGCACGTGCACCCACACTGCAAGCCACGCATCGGGGAAGCGCTGGCCTTGCAGCGCATGTGACACAACAGCTGCATGCCTATTTGTAGTTGGGATACCTCCAGCAGAAATGCAGCCCTCTTCTGTCGGGAAGACTCACAAGCTCTTTGATGATCATCACATCAAAAGACCTGTGCATGCCCCAGTACTGCACAAGTCCTCCGGGCTCCCACCCGATACGCAGTCAGAAGGGGCAGAACGCAGCCAGCCTGTCCAAGACAGGTGAAGCCACCGCAACCCCTTCCCAACTGATGGATCTTTGAGAGATTACTTTCAAAGGGAGACTGTCTATTCTCCCTGCATCTCCCACCGCAGGGTGGTGCCTCCCTTCRGCACCTACATCTCCCTCCGGGCCCTGGCATGAACAGTAGATGACCCCCTCCTTCCTGAGCAGCCCTAACACAGCTTACCGCAAGGGTTTGCAGGCTGCAGCCTGACCTTCCCACCACAAAATGTCCTTCCCTAGAAGTGCAGTCGATCCCTGCCCATCTGCCAAAGCTGCTCTGGCCCTGCTTGCACTGCTGATATGCTTTCCAGGGAAGTGGCCGCCTTCACCATCTGCTCTGTTGCAGGAATTAGGCAGTTGCCACCTTTTACCATAGGAATTACGCCTTTGCCACCTGCGATTGTTGCAAGAAATACACAAGTCTTGACTGTTATTGTAGGAATTTCACACTTGCCACCTTCAACTGTTTTGTCTCGACCCTAGGTCTCTGCTTATTTTCCCTATTAAACATATTTTTCCAAACTAAAAAGGTTTATTCCATGTAATGAAGGTAGAATTTAAGCTGGGTGCCTTCAGGGAGGAAGCCCCCCAACACACACACACAGCTTCTTAGTTCTATATATCCCATGACGAACCGACTGCAAACTCTCTCTCCCATAGTCCAATCCCTGTTAAACAATCCCGCAACTTCTCTTATTCATTTTCTTGTGGTCCATTGGTGCTGTCTGTTGCTAGGAGGAGGGGTGCAAAGAGCTTACCTGTGCAAAAGTTATCTGCAATGGTTGCAATATTCCTYGTTCTGTAAAAGCTAGCTTCAGCTGGCTTTGGCTGTGCCCTTGGCTGCACCCTTGGCTGTGGCTTAAGGCCATGGAAATCATAGTTAAGGTGGATGGGAGATGTTGTGCCTGTAGTTAAAGTTTTGTAGTGCACACGTATTATGAGCAGTGAYCAGAGAGGTCTGGCCCCGCAGCAGCAGATGCAGTAGTGGGAGGAGCAGCCGAGGCAGGAGCTGCAGCAGGTTTCTTTCTTTTTTCTCCCCTTTTCCCTTCTCAATAAAGATACGCCCTTTGCCACTTCGGACATGTGGCTGTTTGTGGCCTTTGCTGGAGCCCTTGTTCTTTTTGAGCTCTTCTGGATGGCTACCAAGCAGGATTTTGACAAGTTTGACAGCAGCAGTGATGAGAGCTCCTCCAGAAGGAGGAAGAAGAAGGCAAGAAGGATGCTGGTGCAGCGCACAGGCTCTCTCCTAAACGGCAGCCATACTCCAGAGAGAGGAGGACCCTGGAAACCTTCTATGAGCAGCACCTCTGGGGGCCAGCACAGGACATGGCCAACATGTGCAATGTAGTGGAGGAGCTGGTGGGCAATGTCCCCTATGCCTGCCAGAATCTCTCTCCAACAACTTTCTTACCACAGATAGAACCATGCCTTGGGGTGGATAGCTTCTGTGAAGGCTGGAGCCACCACAGGGAGGACACCATCTACAGCCTGTTCATGCCCCTGGAACCATCATCCGGTCACTCCTTCAGTCTGGTGCTAGGCACCATGAGGGAGCTGCCGGCAAGGCATTGCCATGTCCTTGTGTAGCTAAAGTGCATGTGTGAGAGGGAGCAACAGTCAGGGACAYGCTGTGCTTCTTCCACCATTCAGAGGCCCAGTGGCCCATTTTTATCACAGCAGCTGGCTCCCACTCAAAGAGGCTCCATGTTTTCAGGGCTCTTTGATCTTTTAACTGTATAACTGTATAACTCTTGGGGCCCAGCAGTGCTCTGGCCAACAGTCTTGTCTTGCAGGATGGCTGAGGTATGGGGCCAACCCAGGAGCAGGCTACACAACCTAGCAACACTGGCAGCTCATTGCCACTTTCTACATTTCCCCGTCTCTTGCAAGTCATGCCACAGAGGCATGCTCATTCTCAAGAAGGAAATTAGTCCAGTCCAGCGCCAGTCCCTGGGGAGTCCCACGATGCCAAGGAAAGAGGGCTGGCAGTGAAGGCACCACTGATACTGGAGAAGTCTTCCCTTTGAAGATGATGTCACCAGCATAGGTGAGYTTCCAGCAAACTCTGTCACACGAATCCCTAATGTAATCATGATGAACCATGAAAGAGCCAGCGCTGACCCCCAGGTGAGCTGCCAGTGATGGCAGATACATCGCTCAGCTGTGTCAGCCCCTGCTGTGGCATTCACCCATTTTGGGCTGCTTTGCACAGCAGCCCTAACCTCCTGTGTACCAAATCTCTTTAACTCCATGACACCTTGCTAGCAAAGGCAAGACACCAGCTGCAGCGTTTTCTTCACCCATGGAAACTGGCCTGTTTCCTTGACAGTTGATAGTTATATACCAGAATTGAGCTTTGCAGGTCCTAAATAGCAAACCGAGAAGTATAAGAATCTCTGCTGAGGAAAGCTTTAGTGTAAGTGTATAATAGGGTGCCTTCAGGGAGTGTATAATAGCTTGGCATAAATTCACAATATAAAAATTAAATGACCCATGTTAGAAGACTGAATGTTCTGACCTCAACTGTGAGTAACWGATATTTATAGGAGAATTGTTATAAGAAAGTATAAGAAAGTGTGAAAATGAGCGTCATCTAACAGTCTTACTCCTAAGCACAGCAGGAAGTACGATCACAATCACATGGCAAGGAATCTCCATAGCAACTGATAACATTCTCCTTTAACATGGGGTTAATTTCAGGTTATAATCAGTCTAAGGACACGAACTGCATAATGATGTAGATAACTGACTCTATACATAGAAAAAGGAAATGGTTCCACTGTGMGTATGGTGGAAGGCAGAAGGAATAAGAGTGGGGCTCACAGAGTGTGTTGTCCTAGCGCATGGTGTCACAGGCAGGAAATGCTCTCTGCCCTTCATGACCACAGGATCTCACTACGTGCGTTTCCCTGCAATGAACTCGTAAATAGTGCTGTGTTGCTTCTTTTTTCCCCTGATCCCAGCCTGCGTCATTGATCTGTCCTGGCTTTGAACAAAAGGTACTAATTAAGTGCATTACCAGACATGCTGCCTCCTTGATTCGTCACAAATTATCAGATATCTGAGGGCACTAACAGGCCTCACTGTCCCTGCCTATCTCCCTGGGAACTCCTCTGACCCTGCCCATGTCCAGGCCCCCATTTCGGCCCAGTTCGGGGCTATCAGTCCTAGCCTCGCAATGTTGTAAGAGTGGTGGTCTCCAGCCCCACCAATGTCCTGCCTCTGCCCGGCCAGGGGCCTGACCTGGACCCTGATCCATAGGTGACCACCTGGTCCAGCCTTGGCCCATCCCCATCRCTGTAGAGGCACCCAGTGCCCAGGGCTGGGGCTGCCCTGACTGCCCTGCTCCTTTCGAGGGCAGTGGGACAGGCCRTTGCTGCAAGGCCCTGCCCTGCTGCCATGGAAAGCCACTGACAACACCAGCACCCAGGCCCACAAGGAGCCACCAGCCAACACAGCAYCCTGACGCAAATGTCCTCAGCTTTGTGATACTTACATTCCGCTGCAGGTCCTTACCAGGAAGCTACACCCAATGCATCTACTGCCAGCCGCATCCTTGTAAATCACATTGTTGATATAACTACAAGCTACAGATTAGGTGACAATGGGACAGTCTCAAAGAGAGAGGTGAACTGGGCCAATAGAAGYTCTCCTATTGATTTATGAGTTACGCAGAAGCACTACTTCTTGATAGCTGGAGCTGTTGGTTCTTCCATGACTGAAGACAACAGTGTTGAGGCCTTGCAACTGYGTTTTTCAGCTACTCTTTGAGGAATGTATGGTTCTGAAATCTCGTGGGTTAAGGCCCTAGAAGGAAGGGGGGTCYAGGAGAGCTGGCTACTATTCAAACATCACTTCCTCCAAGCTCAAGCGTGGTKCATCCCCATGAATAAGAAGTGCAGCAAAAGGGGCAGGARACCTGTGTGGGTGAGCAAGGAGCTCTTGGCCAAATTCAAACAGAAGAAGAAAATACACAGAACATGGAAGAGGGGACAGGCTGCTTGRGAGAATTATAGGAATGCAGTCAGAGTATGCAGAGATGTGGTGAGGAAGGCTAAGGCCCAGCTGGAATTGAGTCTTGCAAGGAATGTCAAGGACAACAGGAAGGGCTTCTTCAAATACATCAGCAGCAAGAGGAGRACTRGGGARAATGTGGGCCYGCTACTGARTGGGGCGGGGGCCCTGGTGACAAGGGATGCAGAGAAGGCAGAATTACTGAATGCCTTCTTTGCTTCAGTCTTCACTGCTAAGGGCAGCCCTCAAGAATCGCAGAGCCTGGACGTAAGGGAGAAAGTCTGGAGAAAGGAAGACTTTCCTTTGGTTGAGGAGGATAGGATTAGAGATCTTCTGGGCAAGCTTGACATCCACAAATCCATGGGCCCAGATAGGATGCACCCACAGGTACTGAGAGAGCTGGCGGATGTTGTTGCCAGGCCGCTCTCCATCATCTTTGAAAAGTCATGGAGAACTGGAGAGGTGCCTGAGGACTGGAAGAAAGCCAGTGTCACTCCAGTCTTCAAAAAGAGCAAGAGGGAGGACTCTGGCAACTATAGGCCGGTCAGCCTCACCTCCATCCCTGGTAAGGTGATGGAACAGCTCATTCTGGATGCCATCTCCAGACGAATGGAAGAAAAGAAGGTGATCCAGAGTAGCCAGCATGGATTCACCGTGGGGAAATCCTGCTTAACCAATCTGATAGCCTCCTGTGATGGAATGACTGGCTGGGTAGATGAGGGGAGAGCAGTGGACGTTGTATACCTTGACTTCAGCAAGGCTTTTGACACTGCCTCCCATAACATCCTCCTAGATAAGCTCAGGAAGTGTGGGTTAGACGAGTGGACAGAGAGCTGGATTGAGAACTGGCTGAAAGGCCAAGCTCAGAGGGTCGTCATCAGTGGCGCAGAGTCTAGTT
The DNA here is from genome assembly GCF_003343005.1 of Rhea americana. Taxonomy (NCBI): domain Eukaryota; kingdom Metazoa; phylum Chordata; class Aves; order Rheiformes; family Rheidae; genus Rhea; species Rhea americana. The sequence goes on from NW_028186557.1 coordinate 3,525,542, forward strand.
GGAGGCCTGTCACTAGTGGCGTCCCCCAGGGCTCAGTACTGGGACCCATCCTGTTCAACTTTTTCATCAGTGACCTAGATGAGGGGGCAGAGTGCCTCCTCTGCAAGTTTGTTGATGATACCAAGCTGGGAGGAGTGGCTGACACACCAGAGGGCTGTGCTGCCATACAGAGAGACCTGGACAGGCTAGAGAGCTGAGCGGAGAAGAACCTCATGAAGTTCAAGGGCAAATGCAGAGTCTTGCACCTAGGGAGAAATAATGCTGTGCACCAGTACAAGCTGGGGTCTGACCTTGTGGAGAGCAGCTCTGCAGAGAAGGACCTGGGAGTGCTTGTGGATGACAAGTTGACCATGAGCCAGCAATGTGCCTTTGTGACCAGGAAGCCCAATAGTATCCTGGGGTGCGTTAGGAAGACTGTTGCCAGCAGGTCGAGGGAGGTGATCCTGCCCCTCTACTCAGCCCTGGTGAGGCCTCATCTCGAGTAGTTGTCCAGTTCTGGGCTCCCCAGTACAAGAGAGACATGGAGCTACTGGAGAGAGTCCAGCATAGGGCTACGAGAATGATCAGAGGGCTGGAGCAYCTGCCCTGTGAGGAACGGCTGCGAGAGCTGGGCCTCTTCAGCCTGGAGAAGACAAGACTGAGGGGGGAGCTTATCAACGTGCATAAGTACATGAAGGGAGGGTGTCAAGGGGATGGGGACAAACTCTTCTCAGTTGTCCCGTGTGACAGGACAAGAGGCAATGGGCAGAAATTGAAGCACAGGAAGTTCTGCCTGACCGTGAGGGGGAATTTCTTTACTGTGAGAGTGATGGAGCACTGGACCAGGTTGCCCAGAGAGGTTGTGGAKTCTCCTTCTCTGGAGATATTCAAGGCCTGCCTGGATGCAACCCTGTCTAACATGCTGAGCAGGGAGGTTGGATTAAATGATCTYCAGAGGTCCCTTCCAACCTTACTGATTCTGTGATTCTGAATAGGTCTGTGAACCCATATGGCCCATGGGCTTGGGGAATGTAARGGGAGTGCTGCCATTGCTAGCATTTTGTTTTGATTAACAAGGATCTAGGAGAGATATATCTGTAATCTCTGTAGTGCACAGGGATAACAGTGGCTCATTCATCAGGTAGTTGGGAGGGTACATTGGAGCAWTGTATCTAGCCAGGTTATTCTGGTTGTAAAGCATGTGTGCAGAAGCCAGCCCTGCYGTGATGATGCATTGCGACTGAGTCAATATTAAAAATTTCATTGCCTTCCATGAACCATTTTTTCTTTTCAGATGTATTGAGCAAAGAATATGCTCATATTATCTGCAGAAATGCAGTGTGCAGACCAGGAATCACTATGTTTGCAAACGTAAGGGGACTTGTGTCACTGAGCTAAGAGTCCAAGAGACACAAAGGGGCATAGGGATAGGTGCCATTATTTGTATAGAAATATTTGAAACCTGAGGAACAAAAACACCTTCTGTAGCTTCAAAAGAAGTGAAAGGAACCATGACACATCCTGTTTCTACAAGCCCTTTTCCAGTCACTTTAAGAAAATCTTTAAGCTTTTAAGAGTTTGCAAAGCTACGTATCTTCATTCATAGTTTTCCTGTTTTCCTCTGAGGTCAGACAGGTTTCTGTGTGAAAGGACAACTAGCATTTGACAGAGTGAAGCCATCTGTCACTTTTTGTTTACACTAGCTCAATAAAGCTAATCTCATGGTTTTTGCATTTTCTTGTGTTTTCAAATACAGTAGGAACACAGGTGCTTGAAAAACGGAATAGATTTTAAACACTTTCTTAATGGCTGATTTGCTTCAGAGCTTTCTCATGATTAAAACAGGACATCTGCTGAGTTAACAAGGAAACTGTGCAGAAGTCAAATGAAAATGCTGGAAAACCTAAGGTTAAGCAAGTTAATGTCTAATAATGTCCATGATACAGTCAACTTCAGATCTGCCTGGTATCTGTCCCAAAGTCAATATCTTCATTCAAGAACTGTGCTCTCCCACCCTAGCAGTTCTCAACAGTGGCCAAATTGCCATTGAAGCTGATGAAAACAAGCTCAGACATTTACATAGGCGAATTCCCATTGCATGGGGACCATTCTTCTGAAATCAATAGTGGTTACTTCTGTAGATAATGATCAGTGATATGGCCAAGCATTTCTTCATGAGAAATTAAGTTTCTGTTCTCTGGAACATAAGAAGTCAAGGGACTCTCATAACTCTTAAATCAAGGACTTTAGGCCACCTGGGAGACCTTCACCTGAGGAGTCCCATGTGAGAAGCCTTGAGGCAGGTTAAACAGCCAACAGAGGGTCTATTAGAGATCTCCTTGATTGGAGAGGAGAGGAAGGTACAGCTATGCAGCCCATCAGATAAAAGATATATCAGTACCTCATCAACATCATCAGATAACTAAGAAGTCCTGATAAATGCAAAGATGAAAGAGAGAGAAGTCTTGCTCCAAGTCAGGGCCAGTGAGTATGTGCTCTTGGTAGAGTTCCTTCATGCTCATTAGATGAGATGAGCCATGGGATGGGATGATGAGTCTCTTGGAAACACAAAGATTTTCAGCCACTGAGTGGAGTCCTCTCTTAAGAGAATTAAGGGTTTCAAGGGAAACATTCCAGGGATCAATAGGGAACAACACTAGGGAACCAATCCAGGCAGACTCATAAGCAGCAGCATTTATGATTGTCTGCAGGCAGAGATTGTTCTGTACTCATCACCTAGCTGTATCAGAAAAAAATAAAGCAAAATAATTCATTAAGACATGCAGACCCTCCGGGTCATCTACTGTTCTGGCACTGAGAAACAAATAAACTGTCTATGTGAAGTGATAACACAATGACAACTTTTTGATATGCAGAAAGAACCTCAGCACTTAACAGGTTTGATCCTGTACAGAGTGTACAGAGTGACATACCACTAAAATTCACGAGGATTTTGCCTGGCTTGGGTCTCTGAGCCCCAGCTCAGCAAAGTGTTTGTGTGCTGATTACACTGGAACTTCTCAGCAATGAAGACTGTCATGATGTCATAGGATCACAGGATAATTCAGGTTGGAAGGGACCTCAGGAGGTGTCTAGTCCAACTTCCTGCTCAAACAATATTCTTCCAAGTGAGGTCCTCTGGGGGCCCTGTGCGGACTGCCCTCACCTGTCCCCCAGAGCCTTAGAACGCCTCTCAAGCAGGAGGAGATGGCCATCTGCCAGCTTCTCATATCCTGACCCATTTTTCCTGAGAACTCAGCAAGGCACAGTTTCACAGACAAGAGGAAATCCCTAAACTGCACAAAGCCCAAAGAGTGGAAAGTTTTTTTTTTTTTTTTTAACTTGCTTGGCTTTTTTTCTAGCTTCCCCATGAACATATTTGACAGCTTGCTGTTCCTGCCAGCGCAGGATCCCAGTGGAAATCTGGGCTGAGGCTATGCTTTCTGCCTCAAGGGAGGCTTCCCAGAAGTGCCAGGGATTTATCGAGCACCACCTTTCACTCCCCATCCCTTGCCGTGTCCCACTGAGGGCCATGTGCAGTGGCAAGCTGCAGACGGGTTTGCTGGTGGCTGGCTACTTCATCTACTTGCTCGTGGGTGCAGCCGTGTTCCAGGCACTGGAGAGGACTGCTGAGAAGCAGCAGAAAATGGCAGCCGCCCAGATGAAGGAGGCTTTTCTGCAGAACTTTACCCACCTCACAGTGGCAGAGATGGAGCAGTTTATGAGGGTGAGTGCAAGGCATGGGGGAAGCCTTTTCTCCCTCCCCTTTCCCCATCAGTCTGTGTTTCCTACTCTGCCTTGATACACAGATGACTTTCACTGTGTCCCTGCCGGTGCATTCGTTTGGATGATTTTTGCAAACCCCAAGCCTGTTCTCTGGTCTGACTAGGGAGGTCTAACAATGCATGGGGCTTGACAGAACCTTTTGTGTTAGCTATTAAAAAACAAAAAAAAACAAGCAAACAAAAAAATCCCAAGGATCTGATTCTTTTGACTCTTGCCTCCTGCTGGCATGTTTCAGCGGGGCTCTGCTGATCTACAGTGGGCAGCATGGCATGAAAAATGAGGCTGTCAGAAATGAGTGGGGATGATTGCCACACACAGCAGCATCGCAGGCAGTGCAAAAGAACAATGCAGCAAGCTCTGAAATAATCTCTTGGGAAAAAAGAAACTCAAATTTCTGCCAGGCTTGTGGCATAGTCGGGGTTTGTTTTTCAAAGACAGCATGGAAGCGAAGCGCTCAATCTTGCCAAGAGAATGGTGTTTCTAGTCACTGCAGGGGAAACTGAGAGTGGCTGCACTTCTCTGGTCATCTTAGGACTTTGTAGCTCTATCTGCTACAATGCAAAAAAAATGGGGACTGAAAACAGCCTTCCTATAAGCATTTCTGCATGGGAAACTAAGAGATCGCTCAATAGGCCAGTTGGCAGGATAAGGAGAGGAGCTGAGAAGCAGTATTCCTAATAAAACCACTGTTGATCCGGCCCCCAGTTCACATACATATGTACCCTCTTCAACTTCGATTTGAGGGGAAAGGGGGTAAGAGGAAAGGAAAGAAAAAGAGGATCTTGCTCACGAGAATGAAATCTTTGTGTCACAGCTATGGAATGGTATCTGTTAGCCTTGATTTTCTGGGGTATCAGCAGAAGACTTAATGGGGGGAGGGAATGGGGAAGATCTTCCTGGTGCAATTTTTTCCAGCTTGTGTCTTGCCTCTGGCAGGGCTCAGCCCTGGAGTTTATCTAGGCTGCTTCTATACAAATTGGCCTGTGTTCCAGATGTCCAGCCCTCTGTCCTCTGTTTGCTAAAAACAGGGACAGCTGCACATTGCCTTCTTTTTTCCCTAAAGCTTTTAAAAATACATCAATATTACTTATTGTTAAAACCAAGGAAAAAAGGGAAAAATCTGAAAAAAGATAGAATCATGGATGATAGGTCTGAAAGGCCAGTCAGCCACTTGCCCCAGGACAGTCTTCCCTGAGCCCAAACCGTCTCTGACAGATGTTTATCTACTCACATCTCAAAGGCCTAATTGCAATTATCGCATGCATGTGTGCTCATGCATTCAGTTGAGAGGACAGTGCAGTGCGTGTGTCGGGCCGGATTCTGACTGCAATTGCACCAAAAGTAATGACTTGAAACCCAGGGGATTTTCTCTGGATTTAAATTTTTGATACTAATCAGAATACAGCCTTTGAATGAAATTCTGCTAGTGTGTCATGTGCACCCTGCTGTAACTGACTGGTGCCTTGCTGAGAGGCATCAGGCGCACTGCTCAGTGCCTCTCCATACAGACGAGAAATTAGGCCCTGGATCCATTACTACCATCTCAAGGGCAAGCTCAGAACCAGCAATCATCAGCCATGTCATCGCTTAAAACTAGTGGGCTGCCCTGCTCTGGCATGTCCTAGTCTTTTTTTAGGATCCTTCACTTCCAAAGTAGACAGTTTAAAAAAATCTGAGATCCCTGGGAGGTGCAGTTCACACTGAACAAACAAGTTTTCCTATTAGACCACTCAACATAACCACAGGGCAAAGAATTAACATTCAAAAAYGCTGTCTGGCTGCCTGCAAGTCTGTGCCTTCCTTGAAAGCTAAGGTATGAATGATGTCCAGAGTCAGGTTGAGGACAGCTGAGTGCTACACACAGGAAAGGAGCAGTAATGGCTAAAATCCATAGAACTCTTGCAGCAAATGCTTGAGAAAAGCAGCCGTGCTGGTACCAAATCTTGCTTTCCCTCACAGAACCTGACTGAAGCCATTCAGAACGGAGTATACCCTGTTGGAAATGAATCACAGATTGAAAACAGCAACTGGGATTTCAGTAACTCCTTCTTCTTTGCAGGCACGGTCGTTTCTACAATAGGTAGGATTTTCATGTGTGTGTGTGCCTCTACCTGTGCATGCGTGTGTGTGTGTGTTTGTGTATGTGTGGTGCTGATTAAGTATAGTTATTAGGACCTAAACAGATAATGCTTTCAGGGTAAAACTCCAGCTCTTCGTGGCGAGGGCAGGAAGCAGCAACAGGTATGAGGTATGAGACCTCATCATCCCACAGCAAATGCAGCATCTTCCTTCATAGCTTTGTTTTGGCTTATGAAATACCAACGGTTTTCATATCATTGTTTCCCACCCATTTCTTCTTCTGTCATCTGTTAAAATCTTGGCTCAGCTGCCAGATGTGAGTGGGAAATAGACGTGACTTCCTTGGTCTTATTCTACGGTCAAACAAGCTATAAATCGTTCCTGAGACTGCTGTAAAGCATAGAAGAATGGTAGGAATAAAGTGAACTTTGCTGGGGCATGGACACCATCACAGTAACCTGTCCTGGGTTAGTGTATGCCTTGGGCCAGAATATGCTGGAAGGGAARAACAGGAAGGGGAAAAGGTGAATGCTATTGCTTTTACACTACTCCTTCAAGCATGTGGCTGCTGTTCTTACCATTTCAAGGGCCACCTTTCCCCTGCGTATCCCTCCCTTTTTTCCAGGTATACATCCCCRAAAGCACAGGTCTGCTAAATATGAGTATAAAATCCACACTGTTGGCTCTTGCTTCACAGGCTCATGCAGCRTAGGTTAAATCCGTGCTTTTGCAGAGCAGAGCTGAGATGTCACTCCCACTGCACCTTAGGCACAGCTGCCCCATTGATCACTGAGTATCACATGTTACAGGGGCTTCAGGGGTCTGCCAGCATCATGGCAGGTGTGTAGGTGATACACGACCCYGTAGCTTCCTGTCTTAGAAGAAAGAAAATGTAGAGCCTTAAATAATATATTCTTTAAAAGTCTCCACTGATCTGCTGGAACCCTTTCTGTGCAACACAGAAAAAGCATGGATGAGGGTTCAGGAAGGAGAATGTGCTGAAGAGTGACTCGTTCCTATTGATCAAAWTGTCCAAATACTATCAATGAACTTGAACTGAAGATCAGAGCTTCCTCTTACACACTCCTTGCTCCTCACTGCCAAATACATATGTCTGACTCCATCAGCGTAGAAGAGGTCATTTTAGCACATAGAAGGGTTGAGCACTAGAAAAGGCTTCTGACCAATTACACCAATAAGGAATGTTTCATGGTTATAGCAATATTTACATACCAGTGAAACTTTTCTAGTTTGTCAACACACTGCCACTAGCAAAAGCCATTCTTGGCACCACATATTTTTGTATTTTTTGTATTATTTCATTTTTATACCAAGAAGAGATCAGTTGCCTCTCATCAAATTTTGTTTTTCCAGCAAGGGAGACAGGCTGTCACAGGAGAAGTACAGCTTTGCCTGTTTCTCTGCACCTTCACCGCATCTTCAGACCTCCAGGATCAGAGATGTCAATTTTTGTTATCATGAAAGTGGAACAGCTGTGTGACAGGGAGCACAAGATATCTTAAGCATTTGAGGGCCTAGCAGCCAATAAATCAGCCAGTTGTCTTATTTGTGTTTTCTCTCAGAGAAAGCCTTGCGCTCTAGGAGTTATGGACACCTTGAGATGAGCCTGAGCTGGAGAAAATGCATTTTCTCAGTAAGAACATACACTAAGTACAGGACTCTTGCACTCAAATGTGTATCTCAAGGGGTCTGAGAAGAACAAGTCTCCAGTCCATTAAGGGACATAGCTGGAGTTCTGCAGCCATTTCATTGCTTAGATAAATTCTATTTTAATAAAATTTAAAGACAAGCATCTTTCTGGTATGAATAAATCAGCCACCATTAAAGTCTAGGCTATTTAGCACAGGCTATTCTTATATATCCTACACTGCTTCCAGGACCTGAGCCAGTATCCAGATGTACCAGCTTACTGGCATTTAGCCAGGGAGGTCACTAACACAGCACTGTGCTGTATCCTCCAGCCATGCCTTCGTGGGCAGATTGAGAAGAAGCTATGGGTGGGCTATATCTAATTCTGGCATGGTAAACAGCCCTGGGCTCCAGCCTTGACATCTTCCAGGTTCCCAGCCTTCTGGTTTATGTCTTTCCATGTTTTTATTATAGGAGAGTGTGTTTTCCGTAATCGCTTTTAGGTTATGCTCTCATTCCCAGTAAGGCTGGCTGGAAGCAAACTGCTCTCTGCATCTTCCAAAGTATACAGGGTGAATCACTTCATCTGCCTACTGGCTTTGTCAGAGAAAAGTGAATGTACATGGTCTGAGAAGTGCTAGCCACATCTTCTAGGGGCAAAGACAGGCCAGGTTCAGGTAGGTGTGAATGAGACTGTAGACTGCTCTAGCTCTTTGGAATACCTTCTCTGACCCAACTTTCTTTCATAGGTTATGGCACAGTGCGTCCTAAAACTGCTGGGGGCCAGATCTTCTGTGTCTTTTTTGCTCTGTTTGGAATCCCTCTGAATATTGTTTTTCTACACCGYGTTGGTAAGATACTCTCACTGCTGTGTAAAAAGCTGGGGAAATTCCTGTACGAGAAAGGAATGAGAAAGGTAATTTGTTCCACTTACTCAGGCACAGTTATATGCTCACTGCTATACTTCTTTCAAGATATATCATATCAAGAGCATTGTCTATGTTACATTTGTTCTCATGCCATGTTAGGCACCATACTAGAACAAGAGATGAAAAGTTCTTCACCTTGCAGAGCTAAGCAGACAAGGTAGCAGTAGAAGAGAGAGAGGCAGAGAAAGGGATGCTTTTTGCCTATTCATCTGAGCGGCAGGCATCTAGCCCCTTCAGCAAATGATGGAAAGAGAAGGCACCTCATCTCACTTCTCTAGAAACTTGTCTCAGGAGCTAACACTCTTGGGTAGTACCATTCTCTATGGCCAATAGATATGGATGAGATGATTGATCATCTCATGTCTAGATAGCAAAAAGTAGGTGAGCCAACCAGATGTTACAGGTATCAGTAGATACTTGACTCATTGCTTAGCTAGCCYCTCTCCTCCCTTTACTCTGACAGACAGAAAACATCATGCTCAAATTGTCCATTTGAGCCCAGTTGTTGAAAGATGAGGAAGGAGGCACACATAAGGGGCTAGAGGCAGTCTGTCTCTTGCCGGTTTTGCCCCAAGTTTTGCAGCTTCTCCTGTTATGTAACCATTTTTAAGGAAGTGGAAAGAGCTTTTCTCTGTCCCTTACCATAATTCTCTTTCAGGAGGAGATATGAATGCTACAGACAACTCTATTCAAATTATTGGTTTTCTTCCCATGTCTGGCAAACTTAAACGGAACATGAGGCTTGATCAGATATAGACTCTAGCATATGCACAATGCATTAAAGGCATGGAGAATTATCCAACAGTTGCCATTCATTTCAAGACAATCTGTAATTGTAAAATTCTGCACATAAATTATAGGTGTGTCTGACTGAGAAGTCTTAATTTAAAAGAAGTCTTTTCTTCCCAGTCAAGACCTCTTTCTAGCTGCATGGAGGTGAGATGGGCACTTCATCATCAGGAGCTCATTTGACAAAGRTCTTCTTGTAGCTGGGTATTCACTGAGTGGGAGCCAAGCTGTGGCACTGATGCCATGCATCTTCAGAGGAATGTAGGCAATGTTCAAGACTCCTGGAGATAACATTGTTGGAACAGATGTAAATTCTCCATGGAATATTTTTAAAATGTCTATTTTCTCAGGCAACTTTGAATGATTTTTGAGAGCAATACCTAAATTTCTAAAAACTAATTAAAAATGAACTAATCTGATGAAAAAAACGGAAATAGTCTGATCCTGATAAAAGTCATTGGATAGGAATTCCTTCCATAATTCATGGTCGTTGGAGGTTGACGCAAACACTAAAAAACCTACATGTCCCTCAGTTACTATAGCCATACAACTCCCATGGTGCATGGCTTACTCTACTTTGGGGGCAGGCTGCAGTACCTTTAGAGGAAGCGAATTCAGTACAACCCATCAGCCCCTGTGGTCATAGCAGGTGGTCCCAGATAGCCACTCATTTGAATACTGCACCATTATATATGACCTTCTGCTGTGTCAAATCAGAAATATAATTGAATTGGTTTCTTTTTCAGAAGAAGATCAAATTTCTGACCCTTTTGTTCTTCCTGGTGACGGGGATCCTAGTGTTTCTGTGTTTGCCATCACTCTTCTTCCAGATAACAGAGGGCTGGTCCTACAGCGAAGGAATTTACTTTGCATTTATCACCCTCAGCACCATTGGCTTTGGTGATTATGTAGTAGGTAAGGTTGAATTCAGAGAGGAGACACAACAAAATGCCAGGGATACTACTGTAATTAACATAAGATGAGTGCACAAGCCACTAGTGAAGGTACTGTAGAGACAACTCTTCCATCTGGGTCTTCCTAATCCTCATCCTCTGTGGTTCTGAGGCAAACACTCTTCTCTAGGATTGCATCAGCTGATGAAAAGCACTAAGATGTCTAAATAAAATGAAATACAATGCTTTGGGGTGCAAAGAACCCACATATTTTGGGGAGGGGAAAGGGAAATGTAGAGCAGGACTCAAAGGGCCTGAGAATTTGCATATACCGAAAGGGAACAGTTTGTGACAGTCATACAAAATGAGGCATGTATCCCTGCTTTGGCCATCTAAGTCTTATGTTTCAAAGTGTACAGTAAAGAAATGATTGGTCATGTTTCAGAAGATACGATTTTACAGCAATTCTCCTCAAAGCTGTGGAAAAGGGAGAAGTGGGGAAATGTACTCAGTTGTTAAAAATGGGAGCTTATACCCACATATCACTATGCCCTTCTAGTCTCCTGTGCATCACTGGGTGCTCTTTGACTTCACAAGTTGGAGCTTTGCATTTTCCCTGAAGTTAAACTGTTCAGTCCACGTCCAAAGTCCAGTGAACTGGAGTGCTTCTAGAAACACTGCTGTGGATCTGCTTACCCAAATACACTCTCCATAGAATTAGAGGAACTCTAAAATGAACACCAGAGGCCAAATAAGTGTTYGTGGAAGAAGCAATCAAACACCTGGACTTCACAGAGCATCAAAGATTTCTCTACAACAAACTGTCCTGCTGGCATCTTGCCAATCCAAACTTCATTTCAGCTGTGGTATGAGAAGGAAACTCTGGAGTTAGTATTTTAGCTCCAGTGCTGCCCACACAGTGAGTCTGGAAGTCTCACTTCACTTTCTGATGAACGGACTTCCACAGCACACCAAATACAARGCTCTCAAGCCCTGCAGAGGGGCAAGAGGGGCTTCAAAGTGTGGGTGACTATTCTGTTGCTTGTTTAGAAGATTTTTTTAGGTCAGGACTTTGGCAGAAGGGGCCCACAGGCTTTTCCAGACACTGTCCAATATTCCCTGCTGGCCTTAATTTTCCTGAATCTGTGTATGAGACCAGATGGTGCTTTGAAGATCCAGTCAACATCTTGCTTGTTTGCATGAGTTCATGGATTGTAATGATCTCATAGCCTAGACGATTGCTCGTCCACGACGTAATGGATTCCTTTTCCTTCCCACAGGATGTGCCACACCAGTTATTGGCCCTGACCTGCTGTCTGTTAAAGGCCATTAAGTTTCACACAAACACATACAAACTCAAAGTCTCCATGTGGGTTGAATACATCTGGTCTTGCGAAATTTACTGTGTGTTTCAGAGACAGGGAGCAGAAGACATCATCATGTCATGAAAGTATCAACACCCAAGACCTCTGCAATGGCCATGAATTGGTTAGGCTACATTTTTCTATGTGATAGTAGCAGATTAAGTATCCCTTAAAGCAAAGGAAATCAGTCTCCCCTGACATTCTCTTCTCACCTAATCCATAGAAACACTCTTTGCCTCCAACTCTGGTGAGCRATATTGCCACAAGCAAGACACAGCACTCAGGCATTTGCAAAGAATCTGCGTCACACAACAGCGGCCACCTTGCTTACTGTTTTCTCCAGCAAGGACCAATCTTTGTTATAGCAATGGAAGACAATATGTCACAGGCATTTCTTTTCTAACTGTTTGTAAGACTGATGACCCTGGTCTGTGCAATGCTAGGCACCTTAAACTTCAATTACAGGCAATGCAGGAAGATGGAAGGTGACTAGGGCCTTGCAGGGGAAGATGTGAACAAATGGGCAGCAGCCCAACTGGCTTGTTCTCTTCCTTTGCCCCAAAMTACAGGTGTGCTTTACAATAATGGGTGCAGGTCACAGTCTGAAAAGCACCACTTCCTTAGCACCTTCCAGCTCTGCAGACAAGCTGTTTTACAAATACAATTAAAAGATCATCATCAGACAGACCTTCTGRCTCTGTAATTTCATCTTCATTAAAGTGACCTAACTGGAGCTGAAATATTTTTTCCTGCAACATTTATCTCCATTGGCATTAAACAATGAAATAAAATATTAAGTTTAATACCTCAAACCTCCGCAATGAAACAAGCAGAATCAATGGCTATCCTCACTGTTATGCATTTAGAATTGATTACAGAAGACAAATGGATTTGTGCTGGCCAAGTGGAACAGAACAGGTTTGAGTTCATTTGTATATTAGTTCAAATTAATTAACTGCACWTTAATATTAATATTAGTATTAATGTTAATATTCAAATTAGTTAATTGCATATTAATTCTAAGCTCTTCTGTAGCTGTAGTGSATCAAGCATGAGATAAAGCCTCTTTTTTTTTCAGGGAGACATCCTAGGAAAATGGCAGAGTCTGAATTTAACTGTTTTTGTACATGCACACGTAGGTGAAACTCCCCTTGGGCTGTAAACCAACCTCATGCTCTACTTAAGCCCAGTTTTGAGTAAACATTGTGAAGACATTACAAGTTGCTTTGCTAACACGATGTTGAAACCCTCTCCRCAAATCATGAGCTCCAGCTAAGAGCACAAAAAGGAGATGCTTTGCAGCAAGGCYGGCAGCTCCTCTGCCAAGTCAACTCCAGTAGTAGCAGAAGAAACAACTGTTGGATCCCTATGCATGACGGCAAACCAGCGCCCTCCTGCCCCATTTCCAAAGATCTTGCACAATGAAGTACAATAATCTTGCACATTGATTTATGCAATGCTAAGCACTGCAGGACYTGAAATGAGTTGCCAGCATCCTGACTCCTTCCAAGAAGTTTCACAATGGGAAATGCTCTGCGAGGCTTGCACTAACCTCCATGCCCATGCATCTTGCTATGTTACCTTCTGTGTGGAGTCACCCTTAACAGTGACTTATAACACTTGATAAGCAGTATTACCATTAAACTCAAATTTTAAAGCAAATGCCATGGTTATATCAGCTGGCTCATGCTAGTAAAGTTGCATGGGATTGAATGCAGTAGGAGTAAAAACTCTCTGAACATYGGTCATGCTGACATCTGAGGAACCAAATGAAATGACCCATGCAGAACAGCGAGTGTGGAATACTGAGTGATGTTAAGAGGTTTAGACTGCATGAAATAYGCTTCGATCCACTGATTTCCAACACAGAAAGTTGTGTTCTCAGTATGTGACAGTGAGTTCTCATCAATCACCTACTTTTTTAATGAAGAAAGGTCCTGCAGCCATTCAAAAACAAAGTAGGAGTTGCAACTTCTCTCTTTCTGTGATCAAGGATAACTATAATTTAAAATAATTTTGTATTTGGTCATAGTCACATGGTGTTGGAAGAATATACAGAATTACAATAGTCCAGATAGCAATTGTAGAGCAGTTTTAGTGGCCCACTATGCTTTGTTTTTTGTGCCTTCTGAGTTTGGGAATACTTTCATAATAAAACTACACAATCTACTTGTATATGCAGAGGTTGCGATGGAGTTGGTATGAGGGGAAAAATATCCCAATCTGATGCTAACCCATCTCAATCTCAGTGTATCTTTTTGAAGGGCTACCATGGTAGACTGGTAGGTACCCGCTTATTACAGCCACAAGAGACTGGCCCTACCTGAACCTAAAGCATGTTTTCCTTTGAGCTGCAGCCTTGCTGGGGAAGTCACCTTAAAGCACTCAACGTAAAATACTTTGATGAATTCACTAGGTTGGCCCATTTTACACAGGCAAAGCAATTTAAACTTGTTAATTTTCCTTTTCTTTCTCGCTCTCTGTCTGCAGGAAAACAACCTGACAGGAATTATTTTTCCTACTACCGAACACTGGTGGCCATTTGGATCCTTTTTGGCCTTGCCTGGATTGCTCTCCTGTTTAATTTATTRACAACGGTACTGGAAGATACTGAAAAAATAATTGCCAAGGATCTCCATCAAATGGGAAGAGTGAGTAAGGACAGTGAAGCAARTCAACAAAGATGCTGGCCTGCTCAGTTTATTCCAGTAGAAGAACTACAACTACCGTATACTGGAGGGGATGCACARAAAATTGAATCATTAGCAGCAGGTTCTGAACACCCAAAAAAKGAAAAAAATGTTTTTTTCTTATAGTAAAAGTATTTCCATAACCTATGGGGATTGAATTCTTCATTGGAGATTTGCTAGTGCATTATTCTAAAGAAATTCCCATGGAAATAACATTTCTCCTGCCTTTTGCTGAGATATGACCTTTCAGAACTCAAGATTTAAAGTACACAAAGTAAGACTATTAATGGTAAGAAATTTGCTCCTCAGTTTGCCCTGAGRTTGTGCTAACAACCTGACAAGTGCACTGGTTTTGCAAGGCTTCTTTGAGGTTTTTCCACAAAAATGCAGAGGAGGTGCATGGTAGAGCTTGCTGGTTCTGTTTGGATTTTGCTGCTTGTAAAAACTCACATCTGTTCCAAGAACTGACATGCACAAGCTTTTCTGAGGCATTTTATAGCACCTTTGGAGAAAGAAATAAAGGGATATAACTTAATAATGCCTGATTTAAGCTGTCATATTGAATAAGCCTGCAAGACTTGGAAGACATGTTTGAAAGGCAGAACCTGGGCTCAGTTAAGGGGCACAAGAGGCATCTAATGGACAGGGTTAGAAAAAGGTTAGCTGTGTTAGAAATGGTTTATTCTACCTCTTCCTGTTTTATACTAAGATGAATAAAGCCAATTTCACGTTTTATCCCTGTGGCTTTGAAAAAACGTTTATGATGGCGCTTATAAAGAGTATATAAACACATATGCATTTAATTCAGTTTTTTGTAGCATTTTATAAGAACAGCGACTGGTTTGAATGAAGGAGTCCTCACTGCATCAGAGCCTTGCTGCTATGCTTGTATTTCATAGGCACTCGAATGCAGTTTAAAAATGATCATACTGCTCAGTGCTAAGGTAGCTTGCCAAGTACCATCATTGTCTAAACAGCCCAGCCTTATCGTCAACCAAGTAAAACAAGGATCTCAAATCTGGACTCAGCCTCAGAGTTTCAGGTGTACTGCTTGGCACACAGGTCATCCATGGGTGAAGACTGGCCTTTAACAGCTCAGTCTACACTTCAGATGCTTTGTGTGCGTCAAGAGCGTACAAAGCCCTACTTCTAAGTGCTGGCAAAACCCCTGTGGTAGACAGTCATAGAGGAGAAAAGTCCAGTGGGTGTATATGGTTACATCAAAGGTCAGACAAGCCCAATATCCTGTCTCTGACAGTGGCTAGTAGCATATGCCTCAAAATTAAGGACAAGGCAGCTCTGCCATCTTCCATCCYTGATGTGCCCTCTCTCTTCCAGTAGCTAGTGGCTGGAGGCTGCCCCGGCAAGAAGTGGARTCTCACAACCTAAAATTCCATGAATTTGTCTAAATGCTGAATTTATAGTGACATCCACAGCAACCTGACAAGGTGGTGGACAGATTAACTACACAAAGTACCTCTCTTTGCTGTTTCTGAACCTGTTGCTTGACAGGTTTCCTTTTAGATACCCTCTGGTTCCTGTTCTGAGAGATGGTGAATAATTGTTTTGAGCTCACCCTCCAAGGTTGCAGCAAGAGCAGCCTCCTCCTGGAGATGTAGTTTTACTGGCAGAGCTATTCTTRTATGAAAAGGAGAATAAATTACAACTATAAAGTAATTTTTGGTCATAAAGATGCAATCAGCCTTGAAGTTGAACTTGTAACTACTTCAGTCAAACAAAACCACACTTCTTGCCAAAACAGCTCTGTTGGTTCAAGATCTGGCATGTAAACCTGGCCAAATATGCACTCTCCTTCCCTCCCCAAACTACTTCCCAGTGCTGCCCTCAAGGATGACTTCTCATGTAACATCTCTCACTCACAGGAAGCCTTTCTCAGGCAGTAGGACTAAGAACTACTCAAAGTTGGGCAGATTGGTGGGGACCATGGCTGCATTGTAGGACACAACAATCTCTAAGCAAGCTGTGACCCAGCTGCTATGACAAGATGACACAACTGACAGCTGAGCAGAGGAAGTAGCTGGATGCTGGCAGGTGGGGATCCCTTCACYATGTTGTGTTCCCCTGTCACCAAGCCATGACTGACAGTATATTTACCAGACATCACTTTTTCACTGCTGCCTTTTCCTAGTCCTTCCTACAGGGCCCATTTATCCTGTCCCCAATCCAGCAGAGATACTGTCAGGACAGGTTTAGGGAAGAGGTGATTCCAGCTGGATTGCACAGCCTCTTGTGGTCCCCTCCAGTCTCGTTCACTGTGTTTGATGCTCCCCAGTGCCAGGATGTCAGGCAGAGCCACTGGGCTGGTGCACAATGTGTGTCCATTTGCTGGATGGAAGAAGACATGGAGGGAAATTATGTCTCCAAGGAACACCTTTAAAACAATACGCCTCTGAAAGGTTTTGCTCCACTTGTTACCACTGTTCTGCTCACTCCCTACTGTGACAAATAACATGACCCAGCCCTGAAACAAACTGATAATGTCTTGTTGCAATACGGAGTTGGAAAAAACAAGAATGCTTGTTCAAACATTTCAGGGAAGGGCAAGAGAGGTTCCTTGTGGACTCTGACCACAAGCAAAACCAGTGGCTCCTCAAACAAATAAGGACAAATTCTCACATGGGCAGGTGTTTAATGAAAAGCCATGAAAACCAAACACTTGCCATTTCTGAAAGCCAGTCTGTCCTCTACAACTATTGTCACAAGATGCAGACAGCTCACTTTTTAATGCATCTCTTGTCATCACCCTCCCCAAGGTAAGGATGTGTCCCTGAGGACAAGGATAGAGGGGCAGAGAGACTGAGTGATTTGCCCAGGGCCAGAGGAAGTGGGAATCTGAGCTAGGAATGGCCGTGATGGGGCTGCCCTGCTTCAGGCACCATGAATCAAGGTGTCCCTGTGGGGCTCCTTCCTCCTCACATAAACCTTTAGCTATGGCTCCTGCACACAGAGAAAACACAGCCATGAGCATAAAACACAAAATCTCTCTGGAGAAATTCAAATGAGTATCCTGAGAAAAAAAGACTGGCCATCTGTAAAACCCTGTAGGGCTGCAGAGAGGCCATTTGAGAAAAGGCCTTGGCTTTCCTTCTCGTGCCCTCTTGTGGCTGTACGCTGCCAGACCCCGTCCTTCAGCATTATGTCCATGTTCAGGCGGTTTTATACCATMTCCTGCCCAGGCCTCTGCTGCCAGTTTGGCTGATCTAGCTGATGGCAGCACTGCCTGGGACATGTCCCGGGACAGCAGCTTTGCCAGTGCAAACTAGAGGAAGCCAACTCATATCTTGATATGGTTCACAGAGGCTYGCTGAAGACAAAAACATGCCTCTTTCTCCCTTGAGACAGAGTCAAGGATGTGCACCTTGTGCACACCCTTCTATATACTCCATATTCATGGATGTATATCCTCCATGTATATGATAGAGTGCAGATCCAGCCGGGGATCCTGCCTCATCCTGGCACAGAAACAGCTTTGTGGGGGTCAGCCGGGGAGGCGATGGCTTTAGCTTTGCAAACTCACCACAGGGAGGATCCTCACTTATAGCCCACCKGCAGCCAGGAGATGTCTGCTGTGCAACCAATGGATGCACCAACTTTCACCACACACCTTGGCCTCAGGACTGACAAATTAATCCACACTCTCTGTCCTGTGAGAGCATGGGCTGGTCTAGGAAAAAAAAATGCAAAATGGTAGGTTTGCTGTGGCTTTGGAGTTGGGCTGAGCTGGCCTGAACTGTGGTAGCCCTGAGGGCAGGCGGTGGTGCTTGCCACAGAACAGATGGAGAACAAAGCTGCAGATAGATGGAGAAAAGAAAAGCACTMAAGTGTGTGTGGTCCTTTCCACTGAGAAAGGCAAGGAGAAAAGCCCTGGAAAGTTGTAAGCCAGGGTGGGAGAGGAATTTTTTTGTTCCTTATATTTATGCTGAACAATAAGGCTGTCTCCAGAAGGGCTTAGGCACACCAACAGATCTCTCCAGGGACGCAGGAAGCAGCYTCTTCCAGCAGTATTATCTTCTGAGTACTGCACAACCACAGCAGATCTTGTCCTTGCCTCACCCCTGAAAGAGAGAGTCATTGCTTTCCATGCAGGGAGTAGAGGCCCAGTGTAAATTATGTCACCTGAGTTCATGCAAGAGCCCTTTGGCAAACATCTCCCAAGTCCCATGCTCTTTCAAGTCTGATGCCTCACCTTGCTATTGCTTACTAATAAATCGGACCCAGCAAGAAGTCCTGTAGTTGTTGAGGTTAAGAGAAATAATTTTGGTCTGAGAGCAGTTAGAACACAGCTTCTCCTCAGCAGCCAGAGTTTCATAAAGGCCCCAAGACGTTTAATTTATGAATATACGCCAGGTTCCAGCTCTACTGCACTTTCCCTTTGTACAAGGCACAGAAAACAGGAATAAAATCCAGCCTAAAATCTTCGTCCGCCGAGTGGCGCTGGCAGCGGGAATCCTCCGGAGACCGGGCGGAGGGGCTTCTCCGCTGGTAGATCCRCGTGGCCTGGAGCTTTTCCAGGGAGCCATTGGAAAGCCTCTCTCCAGCCCAGCCCTGCTGCGCCGCTCAGGGAAATCCAGCTTTCACAGAGCAGCCTCCCATGCAACTGCCAGCTCTCCCACAGCCGTTTGCTTTCCAAGGGAAAACATTTCTAAGGCGGGTCAAATAGTTTCCCATATATTAAGCCAGTTGCTGAAAAACTCCAGGAGCACAATCACGAAATACATTATCTTAAATGGCAGCAGCGTGTTCCCGTGTTCGCGTTGGGCAGCTCCTCCTACCTCACCTGAGTTTTTGCTGCCGGCTAGCAAACAGTGCACATCGCTGCACTTGAAACTGCGGAAAAGCCCTGAGGAATTATTCTTCCCTCAGAAAGAAGCCCCCAAGAAATTCAGTTGCCTCCAGAGAGMATAAGAGGAGCTACACTTTGATCTGTCTTTAATTAGTATATGGGATTGTTTAGGGAACTTCTGAGGTCTCTTTCAATTAATAACCAGCTCATTTGGAGAGATTAGCTTTTTTTCTGGAAGCAGAGAGACAACTCAAAGCAGTGAAACAGTTTGGCTAATGCAACATCATATAGCCAGTGGGATCATTTTTTTACAGACGTTACTAAACTTAGGCCACACACATGGTGTTTTCCACTCCGTCACACTTGGAGATGTGCATCCTCTGCCTGGCTCATGACCCAAAAGCCTGAAACCAGTTCAGAACTGGTCTGACAAGCACAACAAATCGCTCTCCATGGGCCCGTTCTCTGTCCCTTGTGATCACACCYGAAGGAACAAAAAGATCAGATCTTGGAACAAGCAAAGTTCCCTTAAACTATTCCAGCAGGATTTAAAGTGGCATTGCAGATTTCCTGCAAGGGTTAACAGCTTTTCTGCTGCAAGGAAAGAGGATCCCTGGGATCCCCAATGCATGCGCCTGAGGACTAGCATAAGGCAGCCTTGTCGGTTAATGCCAGCAAAGTCAACGTTTAGCTGGTTTTGGACTTAGAAGCAGGAGGAACTGAAGATTTGGTGGAATCTCCTTCTCTGGAGATCTTCAAGGCCCGCCTGGCTGCAACCCTGTCTACCATGCTCTAAGTGACCCTGCTTAGCAGGGGGGTTGGACTAGGTGAWCTCCGGAGGTCCCTTCCAACCTTACCGATTCTATGATTCTAYGCCACCATCCACAGGACTGGCAACCTCCTTCACTCCTGCTGCTGGTGGGGGGCCATGCTAGCTGACGCAGGAGCTGSTGCTAGCCACTTCATGGAAACTGAGCATTAGAGAGAGCAACATTTGGGACATTAATGCAAACAACTCCAAATCTGCTCAGAAAATCCAACAGCAGGATGCTGGACTTCATTAGGGTAATTCTCTACCAAAGCTTTTGAAAGACTCATTTTGCTGAGTTAAAGTAGGGCAGTTACTGAATCCATTTAATGACTGGTTCAACACGATTTTATTCAGGAGACTTGTCTCCTGAATAAAGACTTTCCCAATTTCTCTTTCAATTATTCTCACATATGTGGTCGGAAACCATAGCTATGCTTCCATGGTGAGATGTCAAAGCATGAAATAATACATCCCCAGAAAGAAAGATATACTGATAAGCAGAACGATGATAATATCAATCGTGTGTCACTGAAAAATGAAGGGAGGTACAATTTAGGGTTTAAATTAATGTCTTCCATGAGACAGATTAGCCAGAAAGATGCTGATCTTGCTCAAAGAACAAATGTGGCTTGAGGTAAACCCAGATTCTCAAAGAAACAAATGATTGTTTATCATAGCAAAGCATAGAGGAAATCATGCATCAAGACCAGAAAAGAACAAAAGTTAGAATTTCCACTGAAAATCCCACAGAACGCAGTTCCTACTCATTTAAATGGTTCATGGAATGCTTAAAAAAAAAGTTAAGATCTTAAATTTAAAATGGCATCAGATGTATTCTCAGCTTCRAAAGCCTAGGCATCTATCTCAAAAAAAGTACACGCTGGCTCGCAGTGAGAAAACTGCAGGAAGCCAAGTCCTGGCACCTTCCTCGGTCGTTCCTACTAGACAGCAATTCCCCACACGCAAGCAGCCTSCCTTTGCGCAAAACATGCAGAGGCTACTCAGCATCTACTATTGCAAAAGTCAGTTGCAGCACAAATCCCGGGGTCACAGCAYGTGTATTATTTCTCCAAAGTAGATATAAATCAGTTACGAACTAAATGCCCATCTCTGCAGAGCTTTGGCCAGTTCTCCTCTCCCTCAGCCCAGTTGCTCTCTCCCCTGGAGGCCGCTTCATCTCCCTCCCCTTCCAGTTTCAGCTCTGCCCCCCATCTCTGCACTGTAGTTGMTCTTCAATAGTGCCCAGGCAGCATCACAGATTAAAGCATGGAAACAAAGTGCAAAGCCAAAAGCAAAGGGCAAAAATGGGRTCTTCAAGCCTCAGTCAGCAATGAAGTCCATTTTCCATCGGCTGAATGCCTGCTTCAGTTTTCCCTGACTGTTTAATTTGGTCAGATCAAGGTCTGTCTTGTACCCAAACCTGCCCTATTTGAGTTTGTGGTCATGTCTGCTTCTAAGGCCAGACTGAGAGAAAGAGTAGACATTAATGCAGAGAAACAGAACAACCTGCTAAAACTTCCCCAAATCAGCAACAGGATTTCAGCAAMTATATCTAGATGATTAGGCTCGCCCCAGGATTCAAGTCACCAATTCTTGACCTCAGCAGGTTAGCTAAAAGGTGCTTCTGCAATGCTGACCACTGAAAACGAGCAAGAGGCCATGCAGAAGAGCCTGCGCACGCACACACGCGGCGGCACGGCCTCCAGATGTCAGCATCAACTCGAGGAAGAGCGAGGCGCCGCCGAAGCGCTGCGCCGTAACCGCTCGTGCAGGCTTTGCCTGCCAGCAACGCTCTCCTGCAGCTCCCGCTCTCCCGCTCGGCACAGACAGGCGGGTGAGAGAGTTTCCAGTTTTCCACCTGGGAAAGTAGGTTCACAGGCGAAGCCGGGCAGCGTGGTTTGTAACCATGCACGCAAACATTTTGCATACCCAGCACGCCGACGTACAGCATACGGGCACGCGCTTGGGTGCCAGCGCGTGCTCATTGCATGTATGTAACATCGGTCTCGGACTTTTCAGCAGATAAGAGGGCTGTTTGCAGACAGCTTTACACGAAGGCAAAAGCAAGGCACGTTCTCCAGTACTTTTTCCAGCATTAGGTATATTCATCTCTGCCAATACACATTCCCGTTGTGCCACATAATGGATGGAGTGAGGAACACGGTGGTCCACCATGGATAAAGAATTTGAGCACATAAGCATCGGCTGCATCCCCAGGTGGCATAAGGCAGYCTACCTTAAAGTCTGCCTAGTAAGGTCAGCATTAGCTGATGGAGGAATTGCTCATCTCCTCTATTGCGCTTGGTCCGGCAAGTTCATTTTCTGTCATCCTTTTAGCAATGTAAATGTGCTTATTAGAAAAAGAAAAGAATTAAAGAAAACCATCTCTGCCTCTTCTTCTCCTTAACTCTGCCCCCTTAAACCTGGCAATTTTTAAATGCAGCCAAAGTTTATCAGGAAGGAAACAAGGTCCAAAATTCTGCACAAAGGGGGAATTTACACAGTCTCTGTCACTGGAGCATGGAGTCAAATAAAGTCACCAGTATTCCAGGTCTGCTCTCGGCCAGGAGAAACCACAGTGGAGCCCATCTTGCACTCCACCCCGCCAAAGCCCCACCAGAGAAACCCCACCGCCACACGGTGACCCACTGCTGTGCCTGGTTACCCTTCTGCAGGGTGAGAAAGGGAGATGCAAGAGGTTGTTCTTATATAAAAATACCCGCAAGATCCTCACGCACCCAAGCGCTCATCCTGAGAAGAGTAATGCATACAACAAAGTTCAAACAAGGCCAGGGTTACTGAAGGGATCATGACACAAAAGATTAATGGATCTGTTCAGCCAAAGGTTGTCAGTTAAGTCAAGCGCTGCTAATGCAGGATGCTGTCCTGAGACCTCTATTAGCACAATGACGAAGCCTTTTTTAAGTCCTCTACGTAAAAGGGATAATCCTCATATGCCAATGGATCATATCCTTGAGATCCCTGGAGACCGGGGCAAATGTGGAAAGAAAGGGAAAGGAAATCCCTTATTTCATAATGGTGCAAACAGACGTGTCAGGAGAATTACATCAACATGCAGCACACGTGAAATTTAATACTCTTCCTAATGCATTTAGATGAGGCAAAATGCAAAGTCTATACTGCCTCTGGGAATAAT
The DNA here is from genome assembly GCF_003343005.1 of Rhea americana. NCBI lineage: Eukaryota > Metazoa > Chordata > Aves > Rheiformes > Rheidae > Rhea > Rhea americana. Next base: position 3,548,473 of record NW_028186557.1, read on the forward strand.
TCTGGTAGGAAGCTTTCACCACTAGGAACCAAGGACTTTCTACTTACTCTGGAATTTGAGCCTTTGTTTTCAAAGCCTTCCTGAGAGACTTCAAAACCAAGTTTGTTAAGTGTACATTACTCTTTGAAGATCTGTTTTCCAGAATGAAACACCCAATACTCTTCCCAGAAATGCTAGTGTAAAACAAAAGCAATGTGTCTGAAAATCAGTAAATTTTCATGGACATGAAAATAATCTGCAAAAACAGAGAGCTGATCCTTTGCACTGTGGAAGACCAAGACAGGCAAGCACACRCAGCCCTTCTCCCTTGCCTGGTGTCAGCCCTAATTGCTGCAATGGTGCACCAATGCTGCATGGATTTCCACCAGTTCTGACTATTGTCTAGTCCTCAGGGTCTTATAAATCCAAGTAATACTTTCTTCAGAGTTTTGCAGACAGGAGGAGCCTGAGATCTTCCGACTACTTTTTTCCGCCCTTAAATCAGGCCATAGGGATGGGATTCAGCAAAGGATATAGCTCCGTTGTGGCTTGAATTCAGACAAGTGACTTGAAGTGATGATTTCCCTCCCCACACCATGTTGCAGATGATCAATGTATTATGCATGAAAATAGTGCCAAGCACAGATGGGGTGGGAGTAGAAGGTGTGAGCTGATAATGGTAGCAGCCAAGCTCTGCTAGAAAAGACTCTGCAACCCACTTGCATATTAGACAGAAAAAGGATGCAACATGCTTGAGAGACTAGCTATGGTTTAAAGGGCCAGACAGTTTAATTGCCACCAACACCAAGGTTTATGCAAAAGTTTGAGTGACATGGTTGCCAGAGAGAGCAGAGGATTAGCCTTGATGATCTGAGGAGGCATCTTCCCATCTTGTATTCTTGGATAACCATACGGGAATGAGTAAAATACTCTTTCTGGGTTTTAAAACCTGAAGACAGGAAATGCAAAATGGTGACATCATGCTGCCTCAGATATTGCCTCCAGCAGGATCCTGGTTCATTCCCAGCACAGTGCTGAGAACTTGGCACCAGATCCAAAGTTGAAGCAAACAAGGACTGCTCCACAGACTCAGTTGGGTTTTGGATCCAAGCCCTTGAAGAACAGRCATATGTGGCCTGATCCTGGAGAAATAGTGGCACTTTGGACAGGTGGCATGTCACTGACTTGGAGCCAGGTGGATGCAGACTTCAGTGGGAGGATGAGGCTGGAGAGTTCCCAGCACTGTCTGCAAAAGGACATGGCACTGCAAGAAAAGAGTTTAGCAAACATGTCATGAATCAGGACCCATGAGGAAGCAGTGCTTTTCCAAAGAAAATCCCACAGCTTCCCCAGGCCAGTCTGGTAGCCCCTTGGGTATCATTGAAAGAGATGAGCTACTTGCCTTGTAGAACCAAACCACGAAGAGAAGATACCCTGTTTCTTAAACAGCTTCTTTGAAGGAGATCCAGTCCTGGAGGATGCACCTGAGAGCCAGCAAAACAAATCCAACCATAGCTGAACCCTGATGCAATGAAATGTTTGCCTTGAGTTACCAGAGGCTGAGGATGTGTTTGTCTGGAGGATCATCTGGGAAGTGACAGGCAAAGACAACAAAGACTTGCTAGCAGCGATGCATTCACCAGTTCTGGGGCTCTGTAGAAGCCTATTCTTGCATAAAGACATCCCTGCAGAAGTCCAGTCCTTGCTGCCTGCACTGCTCATGGTGCCAGTATCACTACCAGGTACAGGAAACCAGCATCTGAGGGAACTAAGGTGCGTGTTCAGAGACATACAGAGATCCTTGCAACATGGGAACATAACAAAGTTTGGAGAAGCCAGGCCAGCAGGCATTGTAAAGAATAGATACGTATTTTACATTGCTTAGGGGCTWAAGTCTTATGACATGTAACCATTTCATTGTGCAGAAATTCAGTGCACACCAGTCTAGTCAAATTTTCTCTGAAGAAGGTTCAGATGCTTAAATTTGTCTGTGCGCTGCCCAGCTTAAGCTTGCAAAGAAACCTTCCATAACGGGAGCTTCCTGGGGAACAACGTTTCAGCTCACGTATTACCCATAGCCCTAGGRGCTGCAACACACACATGGGTTTCCACCTAAAGGCAAGAGCAGATGTGTGATGGAAAGGGTGCTGTGGGATTACAAGACTGGAGGAGTCTAGCCCCCACAACGGCTGGTGGTGGCACGTGTTGTGCCATGCTGACCGCTGCTGGTCAYGGGGCTGGGATCTGCATCACTGAAACTGTCACTGCTCCCCTTCCGTCTCCCAGCTTGGGCAGCTGCCTCCAAAAACTGCACAGACCCTGTCCAGAGACCAAGGAACAGTCAGGATTTGGCCCTGATTTATCCTACATGGCTATCCTTATCTCATGCATTTTCAAGGAGCTCAGCAGCAATTTATAGATCAAAGCTAATCAATAATTCCAGAGCCCTCTCACCATATTGTTTTCACTAAATTACTGTTTCCTTTGAAACAAGAAATCTTAATAGACCGCAGCACAATGCCAGACAGACTGTCACTACCAAATTATGTTTATTTATTCTCTCTCTGGCTCTTGGCTGGCCCCATTACGAGCATATCTTAGTGTCTCTCAGTCATCAGCGTATTTGCCGTCGCTCCCTTCCCCCTACCCCGAGGAGCACGTCTCCTCTCAAGTACAAAGCGGACTGACACGGCAAGTTTTGAGCCTATTTARCACCGGCTTTATCTGAGGAGAACTAGATTCAGTGACAGTGCCTCAGAATTAATTACACGAAGGTGAATTCCCGTCACGGAGCCTGGCACAGTGTCACCGTAAACATTTTAACAGCCAGCCTCTGGCCCTCGGCTGCCTTYGTGCAGCGTAAAGCAATTATTTGTACCTGCTCGGCGAGACGTGTCAGCCCCTCGGAGGGGCTGCGGTCGAGCAAGCACGGATCACCTCCGCTGCTCGCTGGCGGGGCGGAGGAAAGGGTGCACGGTCTCTCCGGGCTGCGTTCAGGCCCTTCAGGACGGGGAAGGCAGTAACTCGTGTGAAATCGATACGGCAGACGCTATCTTGATGCACAAGCCAGGCTGAGCGGTTTGACCAAAAGCAGCGACGGGACTCGAGGCCGGGGAGGCAAAGCGTGAAGCGCGCGTCGCAGCCTCCGGCCCATCCCTTGCCAAGCCCCGCGATCCGGGAGCAAACGGAGAACAAATCTCATCTCTCTTTTGTCAAGTGTCTTCAGCCCCTTCCTCTTCCTTTTCACCTCCCCCGATTCCTCGCAAGAAGCCTTGGTGGAAACCCTTTCCATCCTGCACACACCGGCTCCAATTGCTTCCCCTTCCCGTTGTTTCAGCTGTTGCAGCTGACACATTCCCACTAGTTTTTTTTTTTCCTGAACAAAGAGGGAAGGATTTTTTCCCCCCACATACCTGTATTACAAATTTGCTCAGAGCTGAATTAACATTAGGTTATGCCTGTAAAGTTCTGCAGAAATGTATTATAGGAGAGCAGAGGGTAAAAATGAGTAAAGTTGCACTCCAGTGCAGAGCAAGCATCTCCGGCTTGCAAGGAGAAAAAAAACTTACGCGGGTAAGATACTGCACACTGATCGCATGTCCTCGTAAGTACTGCACAGCATCCACACATGCTCTTCCATACCACAGACCGGCCTTTTCCCAGAGGAAAAGAGATGCCTGCAGATCCTGAGCACTCCTTCTGCCTTGGCCAGCTGGGGCGGTAAGGCTCTTTTACCAAACACCAAAGGCAGATCAGATTTACCCAGGGGTTTKGGGGTACAACCCATGCTCTTCTAGCCAGCTTGCAGCCTTGGCCTTCCTGAATTGGCTGTAGGCTGTGGAGGACCTCAGCATCACGACGGGAAGAAGTGCCGAAGAGCCCAAACTCCTCAACAGCTGTGGGTAAACGGAGAGGKGGCACACAAAACTCATCTCCAAAACCAGAAGCAACAAAGATACCCTCCTGAGTGGAAAGTCACMTTGGTTTTTGTGCAGTGGGCTCCATGCACAGGAGTAGATGGGCTGAGCGTCAGCAAAAGGAGCCCGAGAGGTCCCCAAGGCAGAAAGTTTTCCAGCTGATAGGCAGGAAAGTGGGCTATTCTTGGCGAACTCAGTCACAGTGTAAAAACAAAGTTCTTCCTCATTAGGGAAGAATTTGACAGGCCTCATTGGGAGCAGATGCCATGGCACGCAGAAGGTCAGGTCTCGTTTCTGAAAGTCTCTTCTGCCAGCAGGAAAAATCATTTAAAAATGTCCCCCAAACAACAGCTGCCCACCCTCCCCCCCVGGGAATCGCCTCAATGTGAGGGAAAGCACCGTGGTAGGCATGGCTGATCTCCCTGTCCAGCCCACAAGCCTTAGATCCCTGTCCATCTGACAACCTCATTATTAAAAAGMCAAGTCTAATTAAGATGGGAAGGAAAACGGGTACATCCTGTCCCTGCAACACGGCACACTGCGGAGAGAGTCACGTCCATAGAGACCCAAGCCAACGTTAACAGAGTCACAGCGTGGCTGGCTGTATATGAGACTTTCATAGGTGATGTTCGGCCTATTTAGATGCCTGAGTTATGTCTTTGGTGCTATGGGTGGCCTGTGTCTGTCTGCACCAGTCTGTATAAAGTCTCCTGGTACTCCRCAGAAATGTGTCTCAAACTCTCCTGTTAGTGTGACGACAAAAGAAATCAGCTCCATGAACCCGAGCTGTGTCAGCACACAGGATTCTCACCTTCAAGGTCTCCCACCATCACCTGGTTCTGCTCTCAGCTGCTCCAAAAGGACCAGATTGATCCACATCTGTGGAATACTGCCTGGTGGCTTCTTTATATCCCATGCACAAAACACCTAAACCTTTGTTAAAACCCTTTCTTGTCCATGATACCTGGTAAACCAGACAAAAGTAGGAATTCAGCATATGCGGCAGAACTGCGTAACTCATCTGTGCAAATGTCATTTACTTCTTACTTATGTTCATGAACACGAATTCCCCTCCTGTGACCAAGGCTAATTATTTCCATTAAGACAATTTATGGTTACTCTGAACTCAACATCTTCACTCTCCTGTTTTACTGATTTTCMGATGAACTTGTAGAAAGCAGCAGTCAAATGCTGCCCAAAACTTAGGACCTGAACTGAAGAAGTTTTGTTTCAGCTGTGTCATCCGCTGCAGAGGTCATAGTTAAGTAAAATCAGCTTAAACTGGGATTGCAAAACTGTGCCTGCTACATTAGCAGAGAGATCAGATGACAGATTTAGTCTGGCTTCATTATCTAGCCATAAAAATATAAAAGCCTGAAGTATTTGGGGAATGGGAATAGAGGGAACAGGAGGGATTTCTGGAGGCCTCTGTGCAGTATTTGCTGTCTGAGCAAATGAGACCAAAGTACCCCCACCCAAACTGTCAGATGCAAGCTCTTATCTCCTGTGACAAACTGAAACCAGCAGAATCAGTTTCTTCCTTTTCCAAACAGCCRGGGGAACAGGGGCTCCAATATGTCTACAACATCTCACATTTATTTTTAGCTTCATCTATTTGGTTAGTGAGGTCACAGGAGCCCAGGCTTAAGCATGCTTTAAGCAAATGTTACCTTGACCTGCCAAAGCTCTGTATTGCCTTTAGCTATACATATCCCAAAGAAACAGAATCAATGGTGCAAGCAAATACTATGTTAGTATTTTACACTAGAGTTCAAATAACTATGTATCCTCATTTTTTGCAACRCTTCTTTTTTGAATGTGAGAAGTGCAAAATACACTTCAAGCAGTTTTGGTCCAAAAAAATATTTGACAAAGCTATTTCCTGTCTGAAGTAGCCCTGTGCCTTTTCCAGTAATTCTGTGTTCAGGATTTTATTTATAGAGTTGAAGGATTAAATCATAATTTCCAATCCTTAGTTTAAAAGGATTAAAACAACAAAGTCTAAAACAACAGAAGACCTCCCTCCCCCTGAAGTTAGGAAGCACTATCTGAATCACTGCAAGGAAACAAAAGATACTCAGAGCCACCAGCTCCCATGAATTCAGTATCATCCAGGCTAGAAAAGGGGCTTGTGTGTAGGCGTCATGGGCAAACCTTCTCAAAGAATCACGGAATCATAGAGTCAGTAAGGTTGGAAGGGACCTCTGGAGATCATCTARTCCAACTGCAGAGATACCAGCAACAAGCGCTTTTTGTAGCGAGAGCTTGTTCGGCAAATGCACTAACTTGTTAATGGGGTCCCCAAGCCCAGTGCTGGAAGCTTGACAGGACCAGAGAAGGGTCTGCAGGGAAGCRGGCAATATTTACCTCTATTCCAGATGTGAGATGAGGATGAGGAGCTTGTAGGAGCTCGGTGAATATTAGGTAAGGCAGCACGACCCCAGACCTTGCAGGGGAAGCTCCTGTCCTAACAGGCTCTTTGACTGCTTTACTGGGAACGATGAGGACRCTGGTGTTAACTTGGCCGCTGCACACGCTAGAGGTCCTACTCAAAGGAAAGATGTTCCCAAGGAGCAAAACTCYTCCAGAATTGTGCATCTATCCTTACTTTCAGTCTTTAAGATGACTCATTCTGGAAAAAGCCCTTTTCTAAATGCTGATATAACGATCTCCTCCTGAGGGATATATTCGTGTAGATGCAGGTGCCCAAATTAAAGAAGCTCAGCAGAAGTTACAGCTAATAAAGTCAGCTACAGTGACTACACATGTGCAGACTTTTAGCCTCSTACAAGTGCAAAGCAAAATATCACTGCAGGGTGATTGGAGCTAATATGCTCTACTTTGCATTTGCAATTGGCTAGGAATTGCACATGGCTCCTTGCTGGGGCTCAGCTGTCAAGCGATAACAAATTAAGCCCCAGTAACTCAACTGCTTGCAAGGACTTGCTGTATCACTGGCAAAAATTATTGCAGAAAAATCACACCCCACACCCATACGGAAAYAGAAAATACTGAAGACTTGGTTCAACTCCCCTAAAGGCTGGTCAGCACGTCTGAAGGTCAGAGCAACAAGCACATTAAAACCAAGTTCCCATTTTTCTGCTATCAGACTACACAACATTTCTGCAAGCAGTGGTGTTGATCTRAAGGAGATTGTATGAATCAAGACACTTAATTCTAGAAGGTTTGTGTCCACGATCTTTTGTTCAACCCTTCTGTGGTATATGTCTCCTTTCCTAAATTCATGTGAAAGAACCTTTCCACCTCTAGAATGCCAAGAGAAATGCTACTTATTTTGTGTGTATATACTCATTTGAACTATCTATCAGATGATCACCGGAAAAAAATTGTGAATCATTTGTTATTTAAAGGTTTTGATAATCAAATTAGCCACCGGATGACACAATAAATGGCACACGCTCAATGAGCAGTCATTTGGGTAAACTCACTGTAAACTATTTACAGACMTGTTCCATGAAAAAGAGGCTCATTCTGAATGAATGAGCTCAGGCTCGTTCTGAATAGCTCAAGAATGAGCAGAAAGAAGGAGAGGAAAATCCCCTGATAATTCATCTGCAGAGGATAATTTACTAGGTCTAATCAGAGCAAACATCTCTATGGCTGGAATGTTGAAATAAATTAAATATAGAGCCTTCAAGGTCATAGCTTCCCAGGCTAATAATACAGCATTGCTGAAGTCAGGTGGATATACTCGAGGCAGATGCTACGCTTCACTGTGAAAAATCTTGAGAGGGATCACCTGGAYATAACGGGAATGTTTCAAGCAGCAATTATGCTTGTCTGAAAGAAAATGGGGTAAAGAGGGTAAATTCATATATAGAATTCAARCTTTAAGCAAATAAGGAAACTTGACAAGCTACTCAAAAAGATTTCAGCTCAGGCTGAAAACAAAGTTTGTATAAAAAGGAGTTTGTATTTGAGATGAGGTTTAAAGGMGTGACTAGGGTTTGGAGGGCGCAATGAGATATCTGCTGAGCCATGGCTGAAGCTGTGTCAGCAGGTTACCGTGCCCCCAGCTGCTCCCCTCTCCATCACCGTGTGGCTCCCGGTGCAGGTTTTTGCGCCCTCTGGTCTGCCAGGATAACTGCCAGAATGGCTGTTCTCTAGCTTAGCTTGGACTAGGGAGGTGGCACCAACTGCACGTGAAGTGGGAAGAGCCYGGGAGCAGCAGTGCTTCGTCCAGCTCGGCTGCCACCAGCACAGGACATTCTGCTGAGCCCTGCACACCTGAACAGCGATGCTTCAGCGGAGCCAGGCCTTGGCACTGCCCCAAGACCAGGAAGGCACAGGTGGAAGGAGCACTGCATTTAGTTTTGTACCACTTCTGGGAGGGGATCACAGCACGAGAGGAGCTCCTGGCCATGAAGCTGTTGCTAGTAAAATAAAAGCTATGAGAAGCTGACCTGGGATTGTTTGCTTTACTGCCCCTGCCTCCAAAGCTTGATGCAGAAGTGATCAAATATTGCACTTATGGCCATATCACACATTACTGCTCTTGCAATGACTAGTCCCACCGGTCAAAGGCTTATTACTCTCTCTCAGTCCCAGCTGCTCCATCTAGCTGACTCTAAGTTACCACCTGGCTGTGCAACACAGCCATCCTCTGCCTTTTAAATCACATCTGTGAAAAGACCTGGCTTCAGAAACAACAAATGCTGCCTTAAAGTTGAACAGGTCCAGTTTAAAAGGCAGCTTTGCAGTCATTGATCAGGCAGGGGGAATGTGAGCAGGCAGCAGTGGAGACCCTTGAGCCGGGGAGACAGTAATGCACAACTGGAGCAGGAGGCTCTCCCAGACCAGATAACCACGTGAGCACCCTGGAGGTGCCTGGATAAACTCCTGAGCCTTTGGGGTCTGACTCGGCTGTGCTGGTTAGTGTCATCATGAAATGCCTGAGAGCCTGCCCTGTGCTGCTGCAGTGATGCCCTAAGATCTTGGTTGCTGCCCAGGGCTTTTTTTTTTTTTTTTTTTTTTTTTTTTTTATGACATTTGTGGCAGCAGAGGATCTTTCCATAGTAGGATTAGAAAATTCTTTGTTACTTTATTTCTTTTTCAGTAAATAAACATTTCACAGTCACCTACAAGTCCTTCACACTCACTGCAAGAGCTTTCCCTCTGAATCTTGCTGTTAAAAATGACTGCCTCATCCTAGCTTTTAATCTAAGATTAGATCCTGAACGTGAACACACACACACACATGCACATTGATTTAGCCTCTGCTGTGTATGTTATAATATAGTCTAGGAAAACTTGATCATGGACTTGTTCCCCTCCCCTACATCAGACCCGGCTTTGCTACCTACATAATGATGCACAGCCCCAAAACAGATTGCTGTTGAATATTTCTCTCCCTATTCATCATGCAGCCTGGGGTCCTCGTTCACTTGCATGTCTTTCAAATCCTGGGCTGAGCTTTCCTGTGAAGTACTCTCCTCTCAAGCCTGAAAACCTCACCAGCATTAATGGATATATCAGCAGAGCCCTGTGCCATAAAATGATAATGCCATCTCCATTTTCAGAGATGAGGAATGGAATTGCAGAGATACTAAGGTCAACATTGTTAAAAGCATCTGCTAATTTGAGAAACCACAAGGCCTGATTTTTCAGAGTACTTATTTCCATAGCACTTTACATGGTCATAGCACAGCTCCTCTTCGACTGCATTTGCAATCATGAGAGCTTCATGCTCCCRTCTGGCAGGAGAGGGTCGTGAGCTGGGGACCCAGACAACGAGCAGCACATAATTAGTGCCCCTCTCCAAGAAGCCTGACCCCTCCAGAGTAGCACAGGAAAATTCCCCTCTGGAGTAGGCTGGGTTGGAAAAGCTCTAAGAAACAGAAAGCTGGGTCATCTGATGAAAAATATCTGTGYTAGTTATCATTTTCAGTCTAAGAGTTTTCAACCATGGCTTGTGCATGTCAGCAGGTCTACAGACAGCTTTTAAGTGCTCCACCACAAAAAAGCAATGTTTTTCATGAAAAACAAGCCTATTGTGAAGATGCTTAGATGGCTGCCAAAATACTCATGCTTCCACCAGCAAAACTTGAGCCTGAAAATCAAGGTTGTGGAAAACACCAAAATCAACACAGGTACTATGATGGGAAGCRGTCCAAGAATAAATAAAGTGTAGTCAAGGGGCTTGTCATCAGACAGCGAGGAGCCTATAGTTTGCGTGGTCAGCTGCAAAAAGATGCTAAGCTTCCCTCCCTTCCAGATTATGCATTTCTTTTCCCATAGTCTGGTCCYGATTTGTGTGCAGGAGATATTCCTCCCTTGTGCAGATGGAGGGAAAGGTTTTTTACCCTGATTTTTGTCATGGCCTGGGTAGGTGTCCTACATACTGGGGACACCATCTCTTCCTCTCCTCTGGTCTGTATTTCAACACTCAGACATCAGATCCATTAGATTAGGCACAGCTTTGCTTATCCTCAATATCTAGAAGCTCCATCAGAAAAACCTTTGTCCTTTATGTTCAAGGAAACAATTAAGAACAAATTGATTGAAAAGCAATGGGGYGGGAAGGGAACCTTCCTCTTTCACCTTTCCATAGTCCCTAAAGTCCAAGAATTTTAAAATAGACTTAATGTCAGGTTTTCTGCAAAACCTACCATTCTTTGTCTAAGMTGAGGTAAAATTCTGGCTTTTTTACGTGCATTTCTTTTCCTTCCATGCTCAGCAATAATTCTACCCATACAGGTTTCAGCTGGTGCTAGCGTGAATCATCATCTGATCGAATTTACAATCTAGRTTTGTTAAAATAAACCAAGTCTCATCAAGCTCTGTATTAGATAGGGGCATGTGCACAGGCAAATCAGAAKAATTCAGTTTTCAGGCTTTGAAGCCCGTTGCTGTTCTGGCTGGGGAGGCAACCGAAATCACAGAAAGCAGACTGCATTTTTGATATTCCCTAAACATTCAAAGATGCAGGATTTTCACTTGGAAAAGCTTTTCCTTTCTTTCAAAATTGAAATACAGTAATTTGCAATTAAACAACGTGTGAAGGGAACAGAGCGTCCGGTTGAGGCGGAGGTAAAATGCTCCCACCGACCCGACTCCATCGGACACGTTTCTGCATCCCAGACCTTTTTGGGAAGTGCCAGCTTTGCTTCTCACCTTTTTTTTTTTTTTTGGCGGCATTTTTTGATTTGTTTGCTGCCCTGAAGCCTTTTTCAAAGCCAGCCAGGGAATTTCGTATTAATTCAGGGAGCCTTAGATGTGAATGCCGGTTTCTAAAACCACAGTGGAGGACGGAGGTGCTCGAGGAGACGAGAGGTGCACTCCGGTGGATGGAGGCTGCAGGGCGAGGAGAAGTCGGGAGACAGGTTCAGCCTCTGCCAATGGCCAGAGCCAGCCTTTGGAGCCCCAGATTCACTCCAAAAGCAAYCTTTTAGGCCAAAATGAAGTGCTGACATAGCCGGGAGCCTCCCCACAGCTACAGGAAATCCCAGTTCTGGTAGCTCTGATGGGCAAAAAAAAATCACACATCTTTCAGAGAAAAACACATCCACCAGGGAGAGCTTGACCTTGCCTGGAGTTCACCCAATCCCATCAAAAACTGGCAAACTCGGGAGAATGATCGGATTTTGCCCAATCTGCTCACTCCTGCACCAGCAAAGATGGTGATGAGGTGAGGCAGGGAGMTTTAACCAACAACAAAATAAATGGTATTTTAGCAGCTAATGAGAAACGTAACCATTTGATTTTGGCACGTACATTATTCAAGCCACCAGGAAAGAGTAAGGATTTTGTTCAGCCCTCTGAACATCATTCATATCTATTAAAATGGCAAGCAGTTAAAACACTGCCTGTGTTTCCACATATGCAAAAAAAAAAAAAAAAAAAAAACACATAGCCCATTACTCACATCCCCAGAGAAATCATAGTGAGAGACACAGGGTTTACCACCTTCCAGCAGGAAATAGCTGCCTTTCTAATGCTTGCTAATTGCTTCACTTAAGACTAGTTTGATTAGCTGGCACCGAGACAGTATTTTAAATCTGAATTATTGCTTGGAAGTTTTCTTTCACCTACCAAGAACCCGGGTCATTAAAAACGCGTACCAAAGGTCTCCCTGCGAGATGCAGAATCGCCTGTTAACTCTTTTATGAACCATAAGAGATGTTAGCTTCTGGGACAGCTCCTTGCTATCTTGCCACACGTGCCTTGCAGACTCAGGCATTATTTATTAATACTGCAGCAGGCAAATGCAAGAGTGCTCTCCAAGAAACCCAAGTTGCCAAAGGACTGCTCAATTATCTAAAGTATTTCTAAAAATTGTCAGCTGGGGCAGGGTCACATTGGCACCTTCTCAATCAGTCAAAGCTATCGCTGTAGGATTCAGGTAGGAGCAAATTCTTAACTTGCCGTGACTCTCCCCAAAGGGTGGGAATTACAGTGCCGTTTAGCTTGGAGTAAAGGACACGGGGATGCCAGTTACGGGAGCGCGAATAGTGCGGAGTGACCTGCAGGAGCAGATGGTTTTGTGGGCTTGGCCGTACAAAACGTTGCCATCAAAACTGCCTTTGTCACAGCACTTCGTCGGAATCAGAAATTACCTTGYGTCTTGCACTTGACAGGAAGTTATTAAGAAATCTCCACAGCTACAATATAACTGATGATTAAATTGCAATCTTTCAAGGAGAATTTGAATCTGAATGCAGAGCATCAATAAGGTAAGTAATAACTACACAGTCAGCACATCCCCGAAGTGTCTGTTTCTGCAGCTCTCCCTTCAGGAGAGACCGAGGTGCAAGGAGAGGTAGTGCTTCCCAGCCGGGGACCCGYGGGACAGCAAGCACCCGCAACGCCCCTCTCGGAAGCCCGTACGAGAACCGTCAGGGCAGGATTTTTCAGCAGTCTCCCACACCGATCCGTTATGTATTTGATCAAATTCAGCACCATGTTTCCCCACCAAGACCTTCTGGTGAATGAATTCTGCGTGGCTATACAGGCGTTGTCCCACAGGACGGGAAACAGTTGGGGCTTTCTCCTTTTTTGTGATGCTCAGAAGCTGGGAGTTGGACTCCAACTTCTAACTTATCTCTGAGGAATTCAGCAGCTACTGGTTTTATTTCAGCCAGTGATATGAAACATAAGAGAAAATGGTGATGAGGGAGGTATAAAATACAGTTTGAATCTAAAGCAGGATGTTTTGAGGCAATTCTCCAATACGTGGRGGAGGGTTTTTCTATTATGCCATCACTTATTTAAATAGAAGCCATCCAGAATAAGATGAACGCACAAAAAAATCTTAAGTGCAATGCACACAGAGAAATGGCTTCCAGTTTGGGGCCTGTGCATACATCTATATCCAGCAAAGCTGTATGAAAGCGCACAGATGTGATCYGTGCATGCAGAGATCGTCCATGCACCCGCACTGCATGAGGCTGGGAACATGCGGTCGGCTCCTGCTCTTGCCAGGACGATAGTCACAACAAATTAGAGAAGAACCTCTAATGGCTTGGAGAACATGTTGGAAGGGGATGCTAGCTAAAAATGTCATCCTACTGATCAGGAAGGTGGTCAAAAACAAAAGAAAAAAACAAACAAACAAACCAAAAAAGCACCTGGATCTATATGCAAAGAAAAAAATAACACATTTTTCACATTGGGAAGCTGTACTCGGACAAAATATCAATGTAGAAGAAATTCTTAGCACTATAAGCTGAGTGATGGTTCATAAAGAGTCTTTGCAGCTGATGTTTTTAAGCATCCCTGTAATTCAGGAGAAAATGAAGCTATGGGCTAGTTTTTCAGCTGGTGCAGATTACTGAATATTAGAGATAACAGAGATTTCCAGTYGGCCACTTGCACTTCACTGTCACCAAAACTGAGGGTAGGAACTAAAGATCAGCATCAAAATATCCTGTTTCCGAGGTGATCCACACAACCTCCCATGGAAATGCTTTTGCAAGAGCGCCCATTGTGCAGACCATAAGCACAGCACAGAGAGGGACAGCGAGACACAGGCCACCACTGTCCCACCAGGCTCTTCCCTCCAGTCTGAGCAACAGTCATCACAGAAAAAGAAGCAAGGCAGCATTTAGTAAAACACTGAAAATAAGCCATTATTCTGCACGAGCAAGTGAAATCCAAGCTGAAAGCACAGGTCCAGAGAGGTCTCTCTCACCAGACGTGCCCCAGCCTGGGAGGACGTTGTCACCTAATGCTCCAGGGTCAGCTCCTAGTTTCCACGGGAAAGGATGCCACCAGGCTGGAGGTGACACAAGTGCCACCTCCAATGCAGAGGTGAGCTAAGCCTGGCAGACACAACCCCCACCTTCCTGAGCACGATCTTTGGCACCCAGCACGACCACAACGTGTGTAAGATGGATTGAGCACACCGTGCTACCAGAGGAGCCATTAGCTTGCTACATATAAAAAGTCCCCCTATGCCTCCAGGATAAACATTTGTGTTTTTATGATCTTTTCTCCTCTTCAGCCCACTTCCTGCATCCTTTACCAGTTTCCCAAACACTTGATGAAAGACKTAAAAAGATCATGGCAGGAACTGAAACTTAACGTTTTTGTTTTCAAGCTTCAAAAATACATTTTTCAAGCTTCTCAAACATCTCTTGTTCTTCCACAGGAAATACCTTTTAAAACATTCTCTAGTGAGCAGTTAAGTAGTTGAACCAACACACATCCCATATCAAGTTTCTGCAGATAATTAATAAACAGGCTGAATATCTGACAGGAGGGTAACTTTTATCATTTCTAGATAAATGTTAATACTCCTGGCTACTCCCAGACATTCGCTGATACAACTGGAAAAGCAAATTAGACAGTGTTGTAGTAGTCAGCTTCACATTCCTTCTTTTTTGTTGTTACTGTTAATTTATTCCTTTAAGACATTTTTTGCACTGTCATTCCTGTGAATGTTTTCTCAACAATTTAATTACAAAAAAAAAGAACCCTCTAATGTGAAATTTTTACAGGATAAAAATCAATATTTAAAGTGTCTGCTTAAAAGCAGYTCAATATCTTGTGCGTGTGAGGGGGAATGTGTGCACACACCCATCAAGCCTATTTGAATGTTCAACTTTTATAAATTCTTTTCTTTTTTGCGAGAAAAACATTTACCTTGATGTTCTTTGGTTCTTAGAACTAAGTGTTTCTCGGTTAATTAAACAAACATTTTACACTGCAGAAAATAAAGAGATGTTATTATCCTTTAAAAAAATCCATACATCCGAGGAGGTCCAAGAATTTCTGAGAACTCAACATTTTACAAAGATTTCTGAGCATGCATAATTTTTCGCCCATAAATGCCACCCACTCAGAAACAAAGAACTAAAGTAGGCTGCAATTACTTCCCTACACAATAGATTCCGATTGCTCCTATCAAGAAATATTACATAATTATTATAACTGAGGGCTGTGATTATATATTTGCTCAATGRAGAATCATACATAATAGAATGCAGTCGGACTCATGGCTCTCAGTCTGTTCTGTCAACTCATACATTTAAATTATTTGATTAGAAAACTAAACAAAGACCTTGAGTTCTAAACACTTTTACATGAGCTGTCAGGATTGAAGGAAAAAAATAAATGAAGGTGCACGCATATTCGCATAAAAAAATGGAGAAGATGGAGAAAGCAGAAGAGAGGACACGTTGTGTGTCTGTTGTGTCCATCCATAGGAGGCAAAGCTCTCTGCCTACGTCTGGCAAGGCGTTTGCTCGGAGATGGCAAAAAAAAATCTGCTAGAAAATGTTTTCTGGCCTCGGTATAACTTGGGAAGAGCAATTTGAGCCCAAAGTGCCAACAGCGCTGCTGCTGCCGAGTAGCACAGGAACATAAGGCAATATTAGAGCATTTCTAAGCTGACACAGTTGAGACTTTTTGGTCAGCCACTAAAGTCATCTGCGGAAAACATCAAGAAAAATTAATTACTACCCATTTTCTTCTCAATGTTCTTGGAGACTCACCCCCTCCCGTGCCTCACGCCAGCTGGATCCCTGCTATTTGAACAATTTTCCGTCTGAGGCAGGGGCTGCATGCGCTGTGATGTGAGAGGAAGGGGRAAAGCAAGGCTTCGCTGGGGCTTACAAGTTCTCTTGACAGTTCTGCGTGTTTGATTTAAACTGACTGCTTTTCATGCTCACAACTCATGTGTCAGACAACCTACATGTCTCTGATACTACCAGTGTTTGCAAGAAACTATCCTACTCCGTATCCTTGGATAACCTGCACAAAACAAAAGGCAGATGGCCACCAAAACCAGGGAGAACTGATCAGTTAGAGAGAGCCGGCTTGAGGATCAGATGTAGAGCTGTTCCTGGAGAAAATCCTAGAAGGCTTCCTTCTCCTCGCTTTGCCTTCCCAGACACCCAGTCCCTCTTGGTACTGAACCGCAGTTTTTTAAATGCGGTAACCCACGGTTTATACTCAAGGAAAACACAGCAACGTTTTGCATTCGCGGCAAAGCAAGAAACACARCTTAAAAAAAAATCCTGGTAGATCTGCAAAATCCCATACTGATAATGCCATCGCTAGTGCAAGAGAGAGGAGGACGCTGACTCCAATTTCGGCATGCGGTCAGGACATCTTTGTTCGCAGACATGGCACGGGCGTGCGGCGACTGCTCGCTGGCACCGAGCCAGCGCAACTTCAAAGCAAAATGCCACAAGAAGCTGATTTTTCACTTGTGTGTTCTTTTATTGGGCTTTTTTATATATATATTTCTGCCTAGTAATGGCAGAAGTAATATCACAATTCCCAAAGTATAACAAATCTAACGTGTCGTACATATTGGATGGAAGCAATTTAACATGAGCCCTCTTTAATTTTGCAGYTCTCTATTGCAAACAGTTCCTAGTTAATGATCAGGATTTTGCTGTTTTGGCTTTTCAAAGTCAAAACTTTTAAAGTCCAGATGGAGAAGGTTTATTACAGCTGTGCGGGGAGCAGTGACACTGATATATTCTGAACTTTGCAGATTTTTTTGGTTACTTACAAGGATTTTTGAAAGTCATTTTAAAGGGACATCATCAATTTGAAAATCACTTTGGATCTCATAATGTTACAAGTACTATTTAAGATTACCACAAGAAGCCAGCTGGGGATAGAGAAATAGATTCTCCATACCACTTTGACAAGGGAAAAAAAAAAACAAAAAACAAAAAAAACCCCACAACTTTGCTTTGCATTTTGACATCTTACACAGAATTCTTAAAAGCTGCTCAGTGCTGTACTCCAGTGAGAAATCACAGCCCTGTGAATAGTCATTAATGCCACTATATTGTCAGGTAAGCCCCAATACTAGTTACAGGCTTTTGCACAATGCAAATCTCTTCCAGCAGCAGGTTGAGGGCTGGCACTGGCCTGTTTCTCCTATGCTTCTGAGGATCTTTTTGATGCCAACTAGAAGTGGAGAAATGCCAGCACTTATTTTCAAAGAAATACAACAAAATAGTCTCGGACAGTACGACTCTGTTTAAACCCTGTGCAAYGTGTGAGGAACACCTGGAGCTTCCCATGGAAATGACATCTTCAGCAAGGCACCTGGAAAAGGTCTCACCCAATCCAGAGGGGCATGTAAAGATGCAAGCAGGAGCCCAGCTGAACCCTCTTGGTCATTGGTGGCTAACCCAGGAGATGGCAGGAGGAGAGCAGGGCAGCTGGCACCATGTCTGCATCCGTGAGCAGCGCAGGTCTGCTCAAAACCTCACTGCCGTGAGCTGTGATCCCTCCCAGGGCTTCTCTGGTACCCCAGCACTGAAGTAGATAGCCTTACCTCCTACACTACTGTTATTGGAGCTGTTCAAAAACAAAAAAAACTGCGTTGGAACTGGTTTCCTCTGGGTATTCAGGGAAATCAAACTGTTTGTGGTATCATGTTAGTTTTGCAGGAATTTCTGTTTAGGGAAAGAAAGTAACAATCCTTTAACAACTGCTCAAGGACATGATATTCCTGTTTTGCAATGACTGTTCATTTCTATTTTGGCAACTTTTTCACTGGAAGAAAACTTCAAATGGGTCCAAAGTTCTTTCCTCTCCCTTTTCCATGATTACTCGTTTCTCCTCTTTTTGCCTGTGCACACGTGTGYTTATTGCCAGGTTGCACGTTGCTCTCCAAGCTTCACCATCTCAGACTTGCAGAGCCGGAGCATCTCCAGCCAGAACGTCCAAACATTTCCAACCCTCCTCTCTCAGGTGTGGGATCAGGCTGAAGGGTCACAGCTCCCCTAGAAGGACTACGCCGGACCAAAGCCATGGCRAGCGCTGACCCCAGCACCCACCAGCCCATGGCCATTTCCTCCCTCTGCAGTTGTGGCTGAGGGAGGAGAGCAGCATCTTATGCGACACTGCAGCTCCTCAGTGTTAGGGGAGAGTTTAAAAGATGCAGGGAAGTCTTCTGGTTCCAACTGCTTTTGTCTTCACTGTGGCCTCTTTTCGTTTTTATTAGATCTTGGTTAGGAGCACTCATTGTGCAACCTAAAGGCCTCTAATTTAGAAGCAGCTGTGACTGCGCTTAATCCACAGAGAGCAAAAACACTCCCAAAAGGGAAAGTTCTCCTCACCAAAGAAACTTCTAGAGTGGAAACAATGACTGACTGACTTGGAAACRAAAAAAAGCAGAGCAGGGAACAGTGGGCCAGGCTGTGGCATAGGAAGAGACTGAAGAAACTGAACACTTTGCGACTGAAAGCTTATTTTGAGGGCAGAGAGAGCCAACACATTTTGAACTTCACAATCATCTCACCTGCTGGGCTTCATTTCAGAGCCCAGTGGTTTAATTAGACAAGGCCATCTCTTCCACCTCTGTTTGATCCACAYATCAGCTTGCACAAGGAGTTAACGACGTCTCAGCACAGCCACCCTATCTATGACCAGGACAGGGCTGGATCCACTGTCCCTTGACATCACCCCTGCAATCTCATCCTCAGACATTTGAGAKCCTTGTCTGATTTTCTCTTCACAATATACATTTGGGATATATATATTTTAAGGAGGACAGATTCAAACTGTTGCTGGCTCAGATCCCTTTTATGCTCAGACTCTTGGTCAGGTATTTCCACAGGAACTATAGAAACATAAAGAAGTCATAAAAGAGGCTGCTTTGACAAGGTGTCACTGTTTCAGGATGTGGCAAATTTTGGTGTGTTTTTTCCATTAAGAAAGTGCCAAAGAAGCACGGCCACAAACACAAAAAGTGCTGGCAGAAGAACCCATCGAAGTACAGTTGTCTGAGGATCTTGGGATGGAGCACAAGATCTGGGACTCTCAGTTCATCTGCTGCTAACAGATTTCATCAAAATAAGCAGCGTGTCCTGTTCTTCTGTCACACAAATGCACATGGAGACCACCAACCTCTCACAGCTACAGTGTCCTCCTCAGCTTGAGCAGTGGAGGTGAGATTTAAAGGATCCACATCAGGGAGGCAGCTTTAAGCCTAAGAGGGATACTCACCCACTGAGGGAATTTGCTTTCTGTGTGTGACATAACCCATGTTTTCAACGCATGGGCACTCTGTTTGTCAGGACCCTAACAGGGCTCTGCATTTAAGGGGTGCTGAGTATTCTGCCTATGACCAAAATCAGCTGGAGCTGGGCTCAAAGAGCCAACGGCTGGAAGACCTCCCCAGGTCCCTCAACGTTTAGCACGCTAAGCAGCACATTTGACCTGGTCTGCGACATCAAAGATATGAACCAATACTAAAAGAAGATGTAAAGCAACTCTAGCAACTCATTTCTCTGACCGGATAAAAGTAGCGTGGAGATCACTCCTTCTAGTACATGGAGCTGAATTGGATGGGGATGGATGCCAGCACACAGGCCAAGATAGATGGAGCAGGAGGCTGAAGGTGGGTGCAGAAACCCGGGAGCAGGCAGAGGAGGAGGCCTGCCGGGAGGGCTGCGCGGTCGGAGCTCCCCCTCCCGACGGCCGAGCCTCGGCCCTTCCCGGGCATAACCTCCTGCTTACCTGCGCAGCGGAAACAAAACGATGGCAGCAGCTCCAGGCCTCTCAGCTCTCCGACTTGACATCCACRCTCCTCTCTGGGCAAATAACAAGAAAAAAAAAAGATTTAAAGTAATTCCATATATCTTTAATTAAATTCAATGTAATGATGGTTTTGACTAATCCTCAGAAAATAGCCTAACATTCCTACTTTCCCCTGATATCTGCAATTTCATTACAGTCTAACCAGCTCAYACACCACAGCCATTTATTCATGGAATGGTACATTTTCTTTTTCTTTTCCCTGTGCTGGTGATCTCTGTGTAATTTCATTTAGGAAGGCCACTGTGCTGTGCTGGCTCAAGAGGAAAATCATCGCACTTAAACAGTCAGTTCRGAGAAAGAGTTCCCAAGGAACAGCCAAGCTTTCTTCTGCAACATCTTGACATATTAAGACTTTCTAATTTGGCTTTGCACTTTCTAGAACTTTTTAAAGTAAATGCACGTCAGTGAAGCCACAGACCCAGAGAGGTTACCCAGCTTGTCACAATTTATTTTATGCTATAAATTCATTTGGATTTCAATTAGACTCATCATGGGGTTAAAGAAACAAACCAAAAAAAGAAAAAAAAACAGTAAATAACAAAAGCCATATACACATTCTAAAGCAATTGCATTTTGCAATCTAATTACTTTAGCATGTAGGGATGGRGGAAGGGAGTTATTACTCATAATACCGGAAGGCTTTCGTGGAATAACAAAGAATTATTAAACTGTTCAGAAAAAAATCCAGTTTGCAGTTCCCACTACACATTTACCTGGGCTATTTTCCCTTTTCCTGTGGCCGAGAATCACTTTGTATTACACTTTCCCATCTATAAATGAAGCCCTTGTTCGCAGCTGCCCTAAGGTGCTCATAATGTTATTGGTTCTGTGCTAAGAAGTTGGGCTTGCTGTGAATTCCTGCCTTGTAGCTCTCCGCTTCACAAAATAAATACATTTGCTCAGTTAGCTAGGCCTCACGGTGCCCAAAAATCCCACAGGGAACAAAACGTCCTATCGGAGGAAGCTTTGAAACTCGAGTTGCTCTAAAACGCTTTTCTCCRGCAGGAGAAGGCACAAAGCACGCTTCTGTGCCGTGGTTACCGCTTTTTATGGAGCCAGCGCATAAGGGCTGCATTGAACGATCGCAGAGCGGAGAGGTCTCCCCTTGGAAACGTGCGGGATGCAATGGAAAAAAAAAAATAAAAGCAATGAGTCCCTTGTGCCCYGCACGCAGGTGGCTCCTAAAGATGAAAAAACACTCAAGGGTGAAGGGAGAAGCAGCCAAAACAGTAACTTTCTTGGCTCACGTGCACTTACTGAGAAATAAACAAGTAAATCCCATGCCCTTGCCACCACCGCAGCCTTCCTGAGCGTGCCGCCCGGCACTCACCGCAGCGCTCGGAGGGGCACCCTGGTGAGACGTGCTGCGGTTGCGTGCCCAACACACCGCTTGGCCTTCCAGAGCAGCAATCTTCCTAGGTGAACACACATTGGCAAAAAAGCCCTTGAAAAACATCTGAGGTTGCTTCCTTAGAAGCAMTTTATTTGTTTTCTTCCAGTGCTAATTGGAGCCAGGTGAGACTCAGCAGACCCCAGGCTGGAGCCTGGGGGCATCAGACAGGATGAACCAGGTGAGTGCCCACTAATTTAACCAAGGAGGTGCTGTTAAATTAAAACCCATCAGCTGYAGTTGGGGGCTTTTCACTTCTTTTTGCTTTCTGGTGTCTCACAGAGCCCAGCTGCCTCCAGCAGAGCTCCCATGAGAGACTAGGGCTAAGGACAAGGAAGGACATGCATCTACACCTCCTAAATTGCAAGCCAGCACCCCAAAAGCTGGATGTTCCTCCCCCTCCTGGCACGCCAGTTGACGTGGTGGCAGCTGTGGTGAATGGTCTGGCTGACCGACATGAGATTATCCTGGGGAAAAGGGTGTTTTTTGGAGGTATTTTCTGTGCCATCCCTGCTGTGGGAAAGCAGTAACATGGGCACGTCTGATAACTCGTCTCCTTACAGGAGCCCCACACGTGCTCCAGACATGTCCCAGCTGTTTATCATTTCCTATCATGGTGGATCGCTGGTTATGCTCATGTGCTTGCACACACAAAGCACACGCAAGCAGGCAGCACAATCAGCACGCTGTTTCCTCACTCGTAATGAAAAGTCCTTGCTGCCTTAGGCTCCTTAATCTGAAATTAAATTACACCTCAGCTGCAGTAGAAGGTAGAGCAGGGCTTGCAGTGGCTGCAGAGCAAATCAGAGCTTGGCACTCCAGACCTTCCCGCTTGCTCCTAACACCCATGTCATGTTGCCATTAGACACATTCCAGAAGTCCTCATTTTCTAAGCATGAAAACATTTTAACAATAAACAGAAATTCTTCCGATTACATGGTTATATTGGGCTGCTGAAAACAGACTCTTATTAAGCTAGCCAGAGAGCAATTAATGTCATGTAGAGAGCAGCCTTCCACATGGCAAAAAGCTGAACTAATATATCTTTCCCACCTCCAGCAGCTGGGACCGTGAGTTAAGGCTCCAAGTTTGCAAACCCTTATTCGTACGTTTTCTATAAGCATATGAGCAGCCCCACTAAAATCAGAGCCTGGTGCAAATCTGAYTGTAATGAGGTCCATGGTGGCTCTAGCATTGACTTCAGTGGGGACAGTATTTTATCTCTAAGTTATGGTTTCAGAGGGTTTTATCCTCACTTCAATCCTTTCAACCACTAGTTACCTGGAAGGATATTTTTAYATTGGCACATTGGATGTTGAAATAACACAGAACAGGATTTCAAACCTATTTGAGTTGGAAGATCTTCATCAACTTAAATCTTCCAAGTTCTTTATTTCTACCCTTTTCAAAGGAATCTCGAGGCTGTTCTCACAGGTCTGAAGCACGCTGCAGCTACTACARAAAGTAAAAGCAGAACATAATGAAACTGAGCCGTAAATTGCTTCACAATTATTTTTGCCACCTAATTTGGTGCACGAGGCTGGAGGCCTGCTCTTTGAGTACTGTAATCCTGCCACAAATTCAGGAATAGCCCAGAAGGCTGCAGAACAGAGGAGATATTCATTATCATCTCTCTCACGYTGCAGTTGTGACAGAGGCCCTGGAGAATTTGCCCAGCACGATACTTGCAAATGCCTGTTCGCCTCTGCACGAGTGCAACCAGAGAACTGCTGCTCAGGACAGTGTTCGTCCTGCCACCCTATTCCTGCCTTGAAAGCACAGCCCTGCCACCTGGGAAGTGCAATCTGGACCGACTTCCCTGGGACTGCCGTCTGCCTGCTGATGGTACCCTCGGGACGTGCAGCAACGATCCCGCAGCTCCAGGCTGGAGTCACTCCGGCGCAGTGCGTCAAAGACTCAGGATGTTCCAAGATTTATAGATTTTTGCAGTGAATTACAGTGCTCGTTGATGAGACAGGGAAGTTACAGTAAAACCACTAGCTCCACAATGAAAGGGCTTTTATACGCTCCATTGCAGTGGTGGTTATGGCTGCCAATTTTGCACAATTCACTTTCAAGCACAAGAGYAGCACAAACTGGTTTAAGACGATTTCTGAATGATGAATGCTGACTTGAAAGGTTTCCAGTACGACATAATTACTCTGCATTAATGCGCAATACACAATGGTCTATATGTATCTCAACAGGAATCTCAGTGGGGCTCCGCGGGCTCCGTTCCAAGTAACCTCCGCCGGGAGTCACGCTCACAGTCCCGCAGGCTGAAATGCAAATAGATCCCATATTCATTCCTGAATTATTTCTGTGTAGAATCAGATGCGAGAGATCCAGGGCCATATCCTCTGGTGTATGGCAACATACAATTGTACTCAGCTTCAGTGAATGCAGCCCATTTTATTTTCTCTCC
Organism: Rhea americana; assembly: GCF_003343005.1. Classification (NCBI taxonomy): domain Eukaryota; kingdom Metazoa; phylum Chordata; class Aves; order Rheiformes; family Rheidae; genus Rhea; species Rhea americana. Next base: position 3,572,216 of record NW_028186557.1, read on the forward strand.
TTGGCCTGATGTATTTTGCTTTGGCTAATGTATGCACACCTTAATCTTTAGTCGCCCAGAGACAGGCAGCTCTAATGAATTCCCTATGGCTTTAAACAAAGATACATTTTCAATAAGTGAGGGTGGGGAGGGGAAACTCAACCRTTCGTTCTGAGCAAAGGCCAAACTGCATGAAGAACTCATTTAGCTACTCCAAGCCAAACACTGCTCACTTAAAGATTTTACCTAGCCCTTAAAATGAGCTGTAATCCTCTATAATGATTGTCCTTCTGCGAAAACAGCCCTCGTACCATTGTTAAGTAGGTAATGAAACAGTAAGGTTCAACATTCACATCATCCTGATTAGTTTTCGAATGCCTCAACATTGGGCAGGTCTGGCTTTTATCACTGCTAAAGGCCACTGGGGTGCCCRGGTGCCCTGGTGATGAGCAGAGGACACGTGCATCCAGGAAAAAAAAAGAAATACTACCAATTAATTCTTGGTCTGGAGTTAAAACTTCTYTCTTAAGTTCAGAGCTATTTGAAGCAGAGATTTTTCACCTGGGCTCATTTCCAATATGCAGCACTACAGTTGTTCTCGTTTTGTACCACAGTGCTGCTTTCAGGCCTGGGGTCACGGCAGACTGCTAAAATTTGCTTCACCTGAAAGAGAGCTTCTGGGACACCAGGCAAAGGAAAGAAGACTTTGGCAGCTAGTAAGTCCTCCTTCTGCAGCCAGTGTCTCTGGTAGATGGGGTGGAGTGGGAACATTTCACTAACATTATGGGTGAATCCTTTTCCCTGGTCGGTTTTGCGCAGCCAATGCCTACGGTGAAGGCGAAGGCAGCTGTGAAAGTGTTGCTGAAAGAGTAGAAACAGCAGCACAGATAAGTAAGCTGCAGATACACAGCTTCAAAGGGGTGAACATAACAACAGCTGGACATGTCCCAGGTAGAGCGAGGTACTCTGCCCAGGGCTAACCTTGATCAAAGAAGATCTCAGACCTCCAATACCCCGAAAGGAAGAGTTTGAGTGGGTTGAGCACAACAATAAAAAGAGGCAGAGAAGGAAGAATTCCCTTCGACACAGTCAGGGCAGACTGTGAACAGACCAGTTTGTTACTTGCTGCAAGCAATCAGCTGCCTGACTTATAGCAAGTAAAAGCTAAGTTGATGTAGGATCCATTTTTAGCTCAGGAAGTGAGGTTTATGCAAGGATATGGCCTGTTGGTTCCTCTCCACCCTCAAACTTTGCAACCAGCGTGCCAATTTTAACCACGTTCAAAAAAGGGTTAGATGCATCCAAGATAACATTCCTACTGATTTGTTTCTCACCARACAGACAAAGAAAAAATCATCACCCACAGAAAGAKGAGGGAAACCCAACAGAGCACCTCTGCAGAAAGAAAGAGAGGAGGAACATTTCTTACCTGCTCCCTTCAGCTCCAGGTTGGCCACAGGTCAGCACACCCGTATCTCCTGCCAAGCCAGAACAAGTGTGGTCTCTTATTCCTGGGACCTGCCACAGGGGACCAGATGTTATACTGGTGTGGGAAGAGCTATGGGTTGTGGCTGTTTGAGTCGTGCTTAATCAGTTGCCCTAGGCTCCARCACAAAACTCTTTCCCAAGCTCTAAACCCATCAAATTCCCAGCAGCAGTAACACAAAGTGGTTGGCATCCCAGGTCTGGGAGAGGAAAGATCTGAACCTAAAGCCCAGGGGACAACACCCAGAGAGACCTCAAGGATGGATCACCCTGTAATGAGACAACAAATCAAATAAAATGTATAAATAAAACTTAGTAAGTAACAGACAAAGCAGGACTCCAGCAATAACATCTCTGCGGAAGGAAAGAGGACTCAAGGCCAGTTGTTGTAAGGCAGAAAGAATGCTCCAGGAATTAGGACATTGATGTGGAGTTTTAGATATTYTTGTGTAACGTTGCTGCCACAAACTTCCTAGATGTCCTTGCACAAGTTCCTTGCCCTCTTCCAATCTCCCATCTGKCAAACTTCTCCCCCTCAAAATCATCAATAAATCACTTCAGCCCTTTCTGATACAATCAGACTTGAGATCTTTGAGTTGTTTCTATTAAGATAACAAAACTGGCAACGCAGGCATGTCTCTTGATGCAATCCTATTTCTTTACCAAGAATATGCAGTTGCAATTCCTTGCTTCAATCACATGTCCCTTTGCCCAGAGTTACCAGGCTCTTACAGTCAACACTCAGCCCRAGGGGCTCTCCCCCTTGGCTTTTCTCAGAGCTGTAGGGCCACTGCTTCTTCACCTGCATTCCTGGTTTACTGATGCTTCTCTGTATCCACTTACAAGTTGGGAATTTTTGGYTATTATTGCTCCTTCCTCACCTGTCCCGTTCTCAAAGGTTATACTTAACTGTCCAGTCACCAGGATGCTATTTAAAGCTCTTCTCACATGCACCGTGCACATGGGGAGAGGTCAGGACCGTTGCAAACACTCAGATCCTTAGGGGAGTGAATGAGGTACCTAGGCCAGGTTTATAGGGAGGGATTAGAGAGAAATTGGTACAGTTTGAAAATCTTATTCATTTTTTTTCAGGGACAAGCCCTCCTTCAGTCTTGAAATATCATCATTGCAAGCCATGACAGCTGAGCACTTCTTAATTTTCACACTGAGGAGGCAACCMACTGGGAGAGTGAGGGCTTGTCTGTGGCCAAGGGCTTCCTCTCCTGCCTCATGCGCAAGATGGACACGGAGGGGTTCAGCCCAGTTCCTTAATCCCAGGAGCGGTGACCAGAGCCGCTGCCTCAGCCTTTTGCTGAGGATTTGGGAGAGGAGCAGCCAGAGCCTACATTAACTGCCCAGTTGCAGAAGACGGGACAAATGCGACCTGCTTCTCCARGCCTGCTCACAAGCACAGAGAAACCGGTGCCAAATCTCACTTCTCTGCCAATGCCTGTGAAACCCCCTAATTCAGCAGGATTGTTTGTGCAGACACATGGGAAGTAGCCTTTGGCGGGTGAGAGGAATTATTACTGCTCCCCATGGATTTTTTCCAGCGTGGTTTCTGGCCTGTCTCCACTCTGCTTTTTGTTTAGGATAATCTCCACCAGCACTGGCTTTCCCTTCTCCCTCCGAGCACTGCAGCAGCCTGCTCCAACGTGCTAACTGCCCCATGCCCAGATTTGGGACTGGTCCCACCGACTCTGTCCAGCCCTGCTGAACTCAAACCAATGCAACAATCCCCCCATGCACTTATTTTAAAATGAAACCTCTCARTCAGAATAACACAAAAACACTGGTCGTGCCACCATTACCAAACCTACAGTCAAAAAAACCTGAATGCTGCTATTTTCTGCTCTGTTTGYWGAAGAGACAGTCAAAGATTTGACCYAGGTCAAGCCTGGCTAAGTATTGTAGTGCTGTTCCCAAGTCCAAAGGACCACTGTGTTTTTGACGTCCAGCTCCTCCATAACCCTATTACAGAAACRAGGCCTTCCAAACTGACTTGATTCTGCCCAATTAGCAGGTATATCTTTCTGGGTGCATACATTAATAGTCTGAATGGCAGAGTCAGATCCTTTCTTCGGGTTGCCCACGGCAGAGCAGTGAAGCAGGGTGCAGGAAYGCTGTTTTTGAACTCTTGCATGCCATAGGTGCGAGACAGCCACCGAAAACTGCCCATCCAGGGCCACCCCGGGACCTGAACCGCTCAGCGTGCCGCTCTCCCAAGTACATTTCTGCTGAAGTCACGCTCATGAGTCAWAGGCAGCAGGATCTCGGCTCTATTTTAAATTCTGACAATGCACCCAAATGCTGAGGTTTTGTCAGACCTCCAAAGACTTGTCTCCACTCTTGAAAAACAGTTCAATTTTTTTTAAAAAAAAACTTCGGGGTAGCTAACAGCCAGCAGCTCTCTTAAGGCAAACAATGCAGCCGAGATGGTGAACTTCAGTTTTACTGAGGGTAAACTCACCGAGGTCAACGCTGTGCTCCCGCTTCAAGTTGACCTCTGTAAATTTATCTCACGGGATACTTTAGTTTTGCTGTCTCGTCTGTGTTTTTACCTCAGGATATTGGATGAGCACTGGTCCCCTGGGGTTTAAAAAAAAGATAAAAAATCTAGCAGTAAAGGCAAGACCAAACAATCCTCCTCAAGGAGGAAAGTATCTGTAGAGGGTCTAAAACAGCTGTTCTTTGTATAAGTCAACCAACACAGATGTAATGTCTTTTCCCCACTGGCAGAAAACAGTGTAAAMCAAAAAAAGCAAGTATGCACCGTCTAGGACATACTATTGCTAGAGAAACTCTACCACCAGTAAAAGTGTGTTTAGCTCATAAAAATCCACCAACTACTTTCACAGGAAAACTACGGAGGAGGAATGACTTACAGTTCCAGCAAGTTAACATTTTTATAGGAGATATTCTACTTCTGGTAAAAGCCCAAATACAAAAACACAGCCCTGGATTTGGGGCCAATAAAATTCACGTGAAATTGGAAAAAACAAAGYGCTCGCTGTTTGCAAAATTACATTATGCTTTATTATGTGTAATTACACAAGCAGATTCATTTTTCTAAGAAGCCTGTCTCAAACACAAGACTTAAAACCATTAAGCAGTGTATCTTAAAAGCATGTTTAAAAAGGAAACTAGATCACTTTTTGCTCTCTACACATGTAAATACCAAATGATACAGCTGAAATCAGGGAGTTATTGTTTACTTTCCAGAGCAGTTGCTGAGACAACCAATACTTTTMAGATTGACCCAGAAAGGGACATGGAGGTCCAGTCTGTGTCCTGAGTTTTTAAAACACACTAAGTGAATTCTGGAAGCGTCTGCAGGAATTTTCTGTGGCACCACCATTACACCTCTCCTTGCAATAACAAAAATTAAAAGTTTAGATAACTCAGCCTTTAACCTACTGACTTTAAATAATGTGTAAATTTGACCTCAGAAAAGAAAAACTGTYAGTGAGACTGGAGAACTCCCAGCAAAGTTTTCCCCTTTCTTGTTTTTTCTTTTCCTATATGATAAAATTGCTCTTTTTCATAGAGACTTTGAAGCAACAGAGCATTACAAACACCTCTTGAATTTCTCAGGTGGGTGGAGTGGGAAGTTATATTGTCTTCAGCTAATATAAATGAGCAGAGCTTCCCTGAAAATAACAGCGATCTTTGCCGATTCACGTAGCTGAGTACCTCCCCTCTGACCACCCATGCCCTCCGCTCTTTCCRGATGAACCCCTTGGGCTTTGAATAAACATCACCAAGGAACAGAGAAGATGGCATAAGCGCATTATTTCAGCTTGCGTATCATKTAAGGATTGAGGATACTTTCTTTAACCAGGTTTTTGCTGGCTGTTTGCTGAAGAAAGTGTCTCTTGCTGCAGGTCATTTTCAACAGCACTTTGAGATCTGATTTACTGAGGAAGCGTGCTGCTTGGTGCAACCAGAGCAATGTGAGGAAGGTCTGAAGAAACAGCCTTTCCAAGGTTTTTTTTTTCACAGAGGAAGTTGCTTTAACCTAGATGTCTCCTCACAAAATATATTTTCTGTTCCTAGGTTGTTTCAGGAGAACAATAAATTCCCAAGAGTTCTTACAAAGATCAGTCATGCCTCTTTGTTTTAATGGCATATTTTGAAGTTTTGCCTCCAGAATATTGATAAAAATCAAAGTAACTTTTGATATATGGTGTTAGATATGCTCCAGGAATAAGATTCCTCTCAAGTTAGGCTGTCTGCAGACAACTCAGACCACCCACTTTCAGCTTATACATAGTCTGTTCAAAGTCTGCAGCAATTCAGATCAGAGCGGTAGCTGTCTGCACAAACCGTGAGATCTTGGCATTCATCAGACATGTCCAGCACACATCTGATAACACAGCCTTAAACTGCCCAGGGCCATTTGAAGGCAGGTGAGGGAGAGCTAGGAAATATCAAAGCTGGAAACAGCCTAATCTTCAACTCGGCACACTACACATTTTGAATTTCACATGCATTCCACAAAATTCCCCRAGTCCCCAAAGCTTTAATCCAGTCACTTTGCAACATATGTGTATTTTATTTAAAAATAAATTATTCAGTATTACTTTTCCTTTCCTGTATCCAGCTGGCAACACTTTCGGTTAGTTTTACATGAGCCAGCATAACCTCCTATTAGTTATGGTATTGTCCACTTGTCTACATCTTCAACTAATTTTCTGCAAAGCCTTCGGAAAATGCACACAGTTGACTTTTCAGGCAGTTAACCTGCTGCTCCAGGGACTTTGCACTGACACTACCTTAAAGCCACTTGACTTTTGCCATGCAGAATATTTCCTAGAATAGCTCCAGGATGAACATAGAAGCTAAACTGATCAAGTTGCCTATTCTAGCTAGGAGTTACAACTCAGCAAAAAAATTACCWTAAAATCGACATGAGCTAATGCCACTGGTGTGGGCTAAAATCAGACACACGAGGCAGCCACTGATGCACCACGTACGGATGGTAGCTTCCTATTCAGCAGTCAAATGCCCATAATGTCTGCATTAARCCAGCATGTAAGCGATCCTGCAAAATCAGGCAGCTACAACAGACAGCACTATGGAAACATCAGCTCCAAGCTTGGTAGCTGTCACAAGTCAACTAGCAAGAGGAATGCTAAGAAATATTTCACCAGGAATACAGTGTAATCCTCAAAGCCACATGAGACTGTTGCAGGCCTCCACCTTGCTTGTCACATCCAGCTCTCTTTCACCATCTCAGCAAGATGAGAGTGATCCAGATAAGACACAGCCAAGGGCAACCAAAAGCTCAGCAATGCAGACATAGACAAGGTCTTGTCAGCCCCAGGAAAGGAGAAAATGGAGAAAGTGAAGCTCATGAGGGGCACATAGGAGGTGAATGAGTGTGTTTTAATCACTGTCCTATGCACCGCAAAAAATGAGAGGTAGCCCATGAAACTATTGGTAGCAGATTAAAAGAGTAGTAAGTAACTGCAAAAAACAAAAAAACCAAAAAAAAACAAAAAAAACAAACAAACAAAAAAAAAACAACCCAGTTGCTTCATCATGCTGCATGGGTTTAAYCCATTATCAGTTATCCCAGTTAGCAGTATATACATCTCATGCCCTGACTTATCCCCAGGCACCTGCTGCTGGCTATGGCCAGTTAAATTCAGTGTTGGGAACTTCTCACCCAACCCAGTGTAGCTGTTACGCCTGCCTGCTACCTAGGTCTGCAGCTCCTCTGGAGAAGGGCTCAGCTCTGCAGCCACCACCTCCCCAGGGCTGGCCTGGGCTTGGGCAGCAGCTGCTCGCTCAATGGTGGGATGACTAAGAAGCTGTCACCATTTGCTATGGCGTAAGCAGAAGCAGCTCGCCAAAGTCAACAGGAGCAGAGGAGCTGCGTAAGCAGAATCCGCTGCCTTTTCCAACAGGCAGGTAAAGCACTTTACTTCTTCAGCTGACCAAAAATAAAACATCTTACCTGTTCTGTTAAAGATCACCAATGAGCTAGAAACAGTTTTATGTGCACCACAGAGAGGAGCAGATTTGGCTTCTTGCTTGCTGGTAGCTGAAAGCTGCGTTTGATGTGACTTCTGCAGCCCAGCACTTGMCGGAGGAAAGCTGCTCTCGATGCTGTTGGCCATGGTAATTAGCTGTCTGTCATCTCAGCAGGTTCGCACTTCCCCACCTCTGGACCCAAGCATCCACAAACAGCCAGATGCTCCACCAAGGAAAGAGAACAAACAGCCTGAAGGCTATTTTCTTTTCCGGTGGAGAAGCTTGAACTGCTAAATTGGATGGGTGCTCTGAGGCTTCAGCTACCAGCTAAGCATTTTGAGAGAGGAGGGGGAGGGTTTTCTGCAGGAAGCAGAACTGGAAACTGGAGTTGGTTTTGCCACTCACACTTTTCCCACGTTTGAGAAAGACAGGGAGAGATCTCAAAGGCTTCGGGAGTGAGTGACATGAGATGAATGCTGGAATTGATGCTRGTGCATGCAGACAGGGCTGGTTGTTCATTGCTGAAAGGAAAGCTTCATGGGGCACGCAAGGGGACTGAATAACGACAGTGATGGGCATGATAGAGTACAGCAACAGGCTCTCGGCTAGAGCAGAGAGCACCAGCAGTTTCCTCCACGTCCTCTCCACCCCACAGCTACCCCTTTCCTGATGGCTTCTTCTAATGATCTTGTTGAAGAGGTAGCTGGGAGCTCTGGAACGTAAGGAAAGGCCACTCAACCTCACAAGCCACTTTCCCAGAGCACTAGCCAAGGGTGCCCAAGGCGATGGTGGCTCCTGCTGTGATGCTAATAYTTGTTCCAGCCCCTTTGGACCTGACTGCCAACACACAGTGTGGGGGAGACCTTCTGCCTCTGGCACCGCTTCTCACAGCCAGCCGGAACACAAGGCATTAATTCACACGGCCTTGTGTTTCTGGGTCCACAGTCCACGTCTCGTTTTCAGCCTATCAGTCATCCTGTTACGCAGGTTACACTGCTGCAATAACCTGCCTAAACGCACCAGCCGTGCTCGCGCAGGGGGATCTGTCTGAGGAACGCTTCCCCCACCCCACTTCACGTGCCTCACCTCCACAGCAAGCCATCTGCCCTTCGCATCCGGGCTGCTCGTGGCTTCTTTTCCACGCTCACCAGCCCGCGTTCCCCACGAAAAGCGGCGCACTGAGCATGTAAATGCAACGAGAYGCCCGGTAGTGTGCGGTGATGAAATGACTGCTTCAAGAGGCCAGCAGCAGCACTGAGAGTTATTGCAGATCCAATCCATTTATTTTCTGCAGCTTTGCATATTTTCAATAGCTGCTCAGCCACATCCTTACCTATAACACAGGGCTCCTTTGAGCAGTGCGCCGGGGAGGGAGAGCCTGCAAATCAAATGTTATTTCTGAGGGAGGTCTCATTKCTCCGGGGCAGCCCAGCTTTCACTTACTTTTTAACAAGTTTTCTAAGAGGGTTCCCAGCTGCGTGCGGAGGGAGTTGCAAAGCAGGATTAAAGTCTCCGGAGGCTGGCACACAGCTAACCCTGCAGACACCCATCCGCACCACGACAAGCCACAACCATGGGGCGCTGGGGACCAACAGGCCTTGAGAGAAAAGGCCTTCATGGTATCCTGCACCTCAGTCTCCTCGGTCCATCCTGCTAGACCGGCCAAGGGCTCCCACTCTGGCTCACCTCACATCTCAGAGAGGTTAATAAGCRCCGTTGGGAGCCTCGGCTGCCAGAGCACGCTCAGCTTGCTAGGGGAGGAACAATTCTGGCTCTCCTCATGCAGGAGAAAAAAAGTAAAATCATACAGAAACATGGCCTAGAGTCACCCAAGCATGTAGAAAAAGAAGTAAAAGAAGTAAAATAAATAAATAAATAAAAAAGAAGTAAAAGACCTTCTGCAATATATTTGCTGTGGGGCTTCACACCTGAGTTTTGGACATTTGGCACTAGCAAACCACGTTACGGGAGTGTTACTCATTGCCTTAGCCATCAAGGGTGCCCGCTTGAATATTGCTTTGAATTAAAAGGTGACTGGGAGCAAGGCTGAGGGACCTCGGGGTGAAAGCTGCAATTCTTCGAGCTGTGCTCCCAGGCAACGGATGGTGCATGCAGCAGTTCGCAGCCTCCGCATGCAGGGAAAACCCTCTCCCTGCCCAAAAGCACCTGACGTTTTGCAGACACTCAGCTACCGCTTAGACCCTAGGGCACACCCACAGTCCTCTGTCACAGCAACAGCTCTTCTGCTCTTCCTTGTTTCATCCTCCCCCGTGCAGAGCAAGGGTAATCATTGCGGAAAAACATAAATGCTGTTTTTCCATAGGACAAAAGTACAGAAATGTCACTGCATCGGATTTGAGGGTCTTGCTGGAATGACAAAATGATCCAGCACAAATATTAAACAAACGGTTAAATATCAAAAATAATTTTTAGAAGTGATTTTATAGTATTGATCTTACATAATGGAAAGCAGTTTCCATGTTCCAATCAAAAAAAAAATCCAAATTAAACAGCTGTATTAAACCCCGTATTAAAAAACACTCCACTGTATTTCTTGGTCTAGTGAAATTCCCAAGTGCAATTTTCATTCTGCTCACTTAAATGATCATCGCCTTTTAATCACCAGCAAGAAAATTAACCTGCTGCACAAAGACACTTCCAGCATTTTCATATTCAGCAGCATAATAAATGGCAAACTTATGCTAAAACATCAAAAATGCTGCAAAACCAAAAGAGAGACAAAGACGTTCTGGGGAGGGGGAGGAGGAAGCTCTTTCTCCAGATCAGAGCAATGCACTGAACTTCCCTGGCTCCTCACCTGCCCAGCCGTGCACTTGTCATGTCCTACGCCCACCTTAAACGAAGCAGTCGTTTATCACGGCATCACTTCGTTACTTTATTAGCTGTAAACACAGCAACGACCCACGCCTATAAAAAGCGCGTTTAAGAGGGTAATTAAAGCAGAATAATTGACCAGCTTAAGGCTGCAGCAGGGACCAGAGTGCCAATCCGGTATTTTTTATTAATAAGAGAGCTCACCCCGCATACTGTGACAGTGGAGGCAACAGTGGGGTTTTGAAGGGGATTGCGGGGGAAAGGGAGGGCTCGGTGCGAAATTACTGCAGAACGTGAGCGGAATTCAGGTGCTGGCTGGAAGCGTAAGCTCTTTAATCTTGCCGTGCTTGGATGGGAAGGTCCCCGGAGAGGTTAGGTGGCTGCAGTCTAATCAGAGTCATCTATTTGTTCCCAAGTGCAAGGACTCCCTTCTCTTGCATGTTTGAGCAAGGTCGTTGTTGGGCACCGGCAATGCACGAACGCGCCGCGGCTCCAGCAGATTGCTCATTAGTATTCTGTACATTGCACGGCTAAATTTGCCATTTCATTTAGAATGCCTCTGTTTGCATTTTTCTTCCATATCATAGGCCTCATCAGGAGAAACAGGTGCTACTGGGAAAGATCCAGTAAGCATTTATACATATTTACAGCAAATACCGGACACAGCTTTTTGCTTAAGATTCTGCATTTTCAATGAGCAGTTTATTCTCTGCATTACGAATGAAAGAGAAGGAAAAGAAAGGGTAACTTGAAATTAATTCTGCAAATGTTTGCAGGAAAAAAGAAAATGAAGGATTAAAAATCATGTTAGAAAAAAAAGATCCTGCTGTCTGGTGGGGAGAGAGCAGCCTGACAGCATCCCAGGCCACAGCCAGTGCACACTCGATGCAAGACCAGGCTCAGAAGGATGCAGGGCTGCACCGGGGTGTGCAAAGCAGGCTGCGCCGTGGTGGACTCCCTCCGCCGTCACACAGTAACATGCAGCAGCCCCGTGGGTAAACCCAATGCCAGACTCTTACCATCACTTTTTCCAGATGCTTCATGCATCAAGGTTTGAATGAATTAATGAGCTTATGCATCTGCTYGAGTCCACTCTTATCCAGAAAAGTCCATAAGCAGGTAGTTCCTTTTTCCTACAGCTTCTGCAGGAGTAACCATGGATCCTCAAGACCTCGCTTTAACAAAATACTGCTTGCAGGTGTGTCAGTGCAAGCACGTGCTGAAGCCGTGCTGAATCAGAGCAGATCAGTCCTGGTCCTGTTGTCCGCACTTTCCCTGCATTACTCCTAAAACTGGTCGCTCAGCCCCTTCTCCGTCTTCCGTCTGCAATGAGCCTCTGCCAGGGACTTGGCCGCAGGGCGGTAAGACCTAAGTTGTGCCCASACTGGCACAAGCATGGGCACAGCTCGCTGAAACTGCTCAGCTCCACCAAGGCACCGGCGCAGCTCCTGAAGCCTTGGAGAAAATCCACACTGATTTCAGCAATATGGGGTCTAGCCAGAAGCTCTTCCTCTTTCTTAAGGAATTATTGAGGCCAGTATCTATTTCTAGCTCTAATTCATTATGAACGCAGTGCTGTGCCATTGGGGCTGTAAGCCGTTTTTGCTTTTAATTGCCTATTCCTAGCATTAATGTATGTCCATATTCTTAGGGAGGTTGTTAAAAGGTAAACTCTTAAAGTTCCCAGGCTCTTGTAATAACACAGAAAATATCATTCTGCATGCCAGCTAAACTCATGCTACAATTACCCATTGACTGCCTTGGATTTAACATGATATTGCTTCCTGGTATTTGAAATATTCAGTTTTAAAAATATATAAATAAATAAATAATTGAGTCCCACCAGGAAAGCAAGAAAGAAAAAGTCCCAGARTCTCAGTGCCTCTGAGCACTCCTGACAAAGAACTCCCTCAAAATCCTTCCATGAAAAAAAAAAGAAAAAAGGAAACTCGGCTAATAACACTTTTCCACATAAATAATGTAGATTGTAGCTGGCCTTTGGAGAAGCCTGAGTATAACAGAAGTCTCTTTGTAAGGCTGAGCACCGATTACATACTGCTGAGCATTTGCCTGATGATAGGTTTTCATATTATAGCATCTCAAATGCACTTAAAATTAATAAGTCAAGCTGGTCCCTACAAGGCCAGACCATTCCCAGAAGATATGCCCCGAAATGGAAGTAACCTGGCAGATGTCAAGGGGACCACAGGCCTTCTCCATCRCCCTTTCCCACCGACATTTCTGGGAATTATTGGCTGCCTCCTGCCTGCACTATGTCAGGTCTCTCCAGATGTTCTCCTCTGCCCTCATRTAACAATAATAAAGGGATTAGATGACACAGATACCTGCAATGGCAGGAGACTGGATTTGGTGACCCTCAAGGTCTCCTCTAGTCATATTCCTTAATGAAGCAGTGAGATAAGCTCTAACATACACATGTCTTTGGGAGGGGAGATTGCTATTAAAGCCTCTTGCGAGGGCCTTAATCCCAGCTGTGGCTCTGCCCAGGCTGCAGCAGCACCCCAGGCAGCCTGCGTTATGAGACTGGAGAGGCATTTTAACAAGAGCCCTTCACCCTAAAAAATAGTCTGTGGGACCCCAAGCAGGGAGCAAACCTGACATTTGCCAGCTACTCCAGCTGCACCACCTGGACTCATCATGCACTTTTTTGGAGTACTGGGGACTGCCTAGTCTCTTGTGGAAGTTAAAGGCTGGTCTAGCTTACAGATTCAAGGTACCCCACATGCTCAAGCTTTAGTGAGAAAACAGGCCCTCATCACTTTTTTTACTAATGTTTGGCCAGTGGCATAAGGGTGATGAGCTCTGCGCAGCTCTTCTTGGAGGGCGTAGCCACAGGCATTAAAGCCACCGCCGTCCTGAACTTCTCCCTGGTCCCAGGCAGCAAGGTGCAGCTGCGTGCAACGTGGCCATACTGACTGTCACCAAAGGAGCACAGGTAACGTCTGCAAGGGCTCTGTGATCCTGCTCAGCCTGAAACCAGGGCTGGCCCTCGTGGGTCCACACCTTCAGGTGATACTGAGTCAAGCAAAGGAGCTAGACAGTAAGGTTGAAAAGGACATGTCTCCTTTTAGGCACCTAAGAAATCCCAGGAAGACCAAGTGTCAACTCCCAAATGGAAAGTAGAGCATCCAAATCAGAAGGTGAGGGCTAAAATGCACCCAAAGGCCCAGGCTTGAGTGTTTGGCTTACAACTGCCATCCTCAAGGGGGAAAAAATGTACATGTCATTAAGTATTTTATCCTTCTTAGAAAGAAATCCATGGCAAAATCACCTTAATTTTCAACCAGAGACAGATCAGACCCTTAGATGCATGTTAAATGGGTAATTAAAATGTTATTGCTGTGAGGATGCTCCAAATGTAAAAGCTAAGATTATCCCACTTTGAAATGCAAGCACAAATCTTAAAATAAAGCATAATATTGCTTTGCTGAGAAAGCTGCCACTGAAGAGTTCCATTTTCTGATAGCTGACATCTGACATTAAACAGCTCCACATGTGTCAATAAAAAGCATGGGCTTCATTATTTGCAGTCCCCCAGTGATAATTTCTAGTCCCCTTTGGTAAATGTCATTACAATTCCAGACAGCCATCTGTACCATGGGTAAATTGACTGATAAATGCTCCTGGTCAGGAAAGCAAATGGGGAAGGATGGTAGATGCCCAGCAACAAGATTCAGACCATGTGTTCCAGGCAGGAGAACATGGTTTGTTCAACCATCTCAGAAATGACATAGCCCTCTTCTCTGTCCATCCCCTGGCATGTGACCTTCACAGCACTACACAGTATCTTCAGAATAAAATGTTTTAAACAGGAGAGAGTGAATATATAATTTTGGTCCAGAACAGCTGGCAAGACTTTTGCCTTTTATTATGAACCCATATTGTTTTAAATAAATCCTTGCTTCGGCATCCCTCCCATTCAGACAAACCTGCACTCACTAAMTCTACCTCAGCTCTGGGGGTGGAGGGGGAGGAAGAGAATTTACTTTGTTCTCCCTCAGACCAATTTGGTAATTTGTGCAGATTTAGAAATATTAATTGCAAACGGATTGTTTGGGGTTGCTAACTGGTCAGCAGAGCCATCATTAAACCAAGTATTTTGCAACAACGGCAGCACATCCTCCAAATCTGCTGGAAATCCATGCTGTCTGCAGCACAAGCAAAGCCACAAGAAAAGCAGCAGGACTGACTCCAACCACCCTTTCTCCGTTGGCCCACAACAGCTTCCAGATTCCATGTGCAGAACTAACAGCAAAAGYGGGCCCAACACTTCTGTAGCAAAACCGTCTCTGCATCAAAAAATTACCAGCTAAACCCTTCTTTCCGATAAATGCCAGACTGCTTTTAGTTCATTCCACCTTTGATGGTTTATTATTTATGTCTTCACTCAGAATTTCCCMCCTGCACCATCTCTATCAAAGGGCATGAATAAAAAAGTGTTAAACATCCTTGCTGGTACGTAAGACTAATTACACCTTTTTTTTTTTATCTCTGGAAGACCAAGGGCTGTTTATTCCCTTCCTCTCCCCTCTTATTCAGTTCAGCTTTGTTATGTACACGGAGATATTCGCTAGTGCAGAGTCTGCAGTGAGTGAACTCTTCCTGTTGGCATCCTATGGATCAGTCCCCCATGACAGCTGGAAGGCTGTACCTCAAGGTACAAGATTAGGCTGGCATGAAATTCTAGTTCAATTTTGCAGAAACATTTGACAAAAAATACTGGCAAGAAAGAGGCTCCTAAGTCTTCAAAAGCAATGATAATTGGATGTGCATGTCCTGCATAGAATGAGAAAGAGCAAAAGCTAAATTTGGCTCCTATTCCTATTGGAAATGTCCAGAGAATGAATTAGTTGCCTCTGGTGTCTCCAAGGTAGTATCCAACTCATGATTTCCAGGAAAACAGCAGGAGTGGACTCTCTGTGCATTTAAATTTCAAATCAATCTGCTTCCCACCATCTTCACCTCTTCTTCGCAGAGAAGAACCAAGGGCAGTGCGGTGGGTCRGCAGGCCAGTCAAATGGTCATGGAGATGAATTGCCCAAAGAGTTAAGGGGAGCAGAAGCAAGGCACCTGAACAGACCGCAGGGAGGTTGTTGCAACCTCCTGATGAGACTCAGGACTCCAGCAGGCCAGCTTGGCTGAAGAAGGATATGATACAATTGCTCCAGTCCTCTGCCAGAAGCTGCCACCTCCATGGCATGTGTCCAAACCGCAGTGAGTCTCACCACTCTGCACAAACATACCTTTCTTGCTGCTGAAGTCTAGGATGCCCAAGAAGGGGCTGCAGACTCCTGTACTGTTCTTGGTTCTTGGTCCAGCAAAGAGTCCCAACAGCTGCAAAAGCTAAGGTCTCCAGAGCTGRTCTGTCAGAGCCTTTCACATTCAAAGCTCCACCCATGTGTATGTTCTTCCAGCTCTTTATTTTTACAGACCCTGCTGGTGGCAAGCACTGTGAGCCTGAAGGTTTGGAGAGAATCAGCCACTCCACGAGCCATCYTCCAGCCAGGGAAGGCTCCCTGCCGAAGCATCCCTCTCCCAAATCACAAGAAGCTCCTCCTTGCAGTTACTCTCTGCTCTTTTTCCATCGGTTTAATCTCATTGTGTGTCATTTTGCCTCCCTCCCTGTGGCCCAAGCTTTATGATTTGGCAGGAATGAGCACAATCCACTTCAGACAGGGAGTGGTTCACTGAAACCTAGMACCTCCTGTATTAATTGCATTTATTGTTAGGCACCGTCAGGTTCTCCTGAAAGTAGAGGAAGTAATATGATTTCTATTGGCCTGCCAGCCTCCTGCTGCCAAGCAGCCCTCCTGCCAACAGCTTTCTTGGTCCCCATCTTCACACTTCACATGCAACTGTCAAGGGCTTCCTCCCAGGAGGCAGCAGTTTGCCCTGTTTCTTGATGCTTGGTAGTGAAAASAGATTAAAAGGGCACCAAACCTGGGCAGTCCTCAACACCGCTGACAGGCAGCAAAAGAGCTGTAGAGCTGTGAAGAAAAATAGAGGAGAGAGCCATAAAGGGTGGAAATGAGRGGCTCCATCCTCAGGTGCAGGCAGGCGCCTTAACATCAGTCCAGCAGCACTGGGAGCCTCCTGGGTATAGACTGTGCATAGGCTCAGCCCCAACCCCTGGCGTGGATAAAAGCAGGGGATAAAGGAGAATACAAAGCACAAARTACATGAGGTGGCATTAAATCATATCTGAAGCCAAATAATTTCTRTATGATAGAGGGGACCTTTGGGAGSAAAGGCAGCCAGCCCATGGCTCCTGACCTGCACCCTTCCCTCCGAATCAGGACACATATGTCCCCTGATTCCTGCAGATGGAAAACTTGAATTATAGGGTGAGGAAGGAAGGAGGGTGGCCTCTTTGCCACTTTCTACTCCCAGGGCAGGAATTGAGGGTGCAAATGTYGGGCTCTGTAGGGTTAGTATGTGCAAATTCAACAGCCCCACATGCAGCCAGCGGGGGAGAAGCTTCCCTCATTATCAAAACGAAGCACTTGGGTGTACAGCTGGGCTGAAACAAGAGAAACGTAACCCGCAGGCGCCTGATGCTGAAGGCACATCCTTCCTCTAGCACTTATTTAGAGTACTAATAATTAGTATAACAGACATTATCCTCCTCCTCCTCCTCACACTTACTAGCAGCGAAACAGAAGAGCCTGAGAAAAGAAACTCAAATACAGGCAGCATGTATTGGCCTGAAAAACATCCATGAGGGTTTGAAAGATGATGGTCTGACAGGCTGTACTTACTGCTTGGGGAATTTCTCCATGGGAGGAAAAGGAAACAACACCTCTGAAAGGGGCAAGGAAAGTATCCAGAGATCTATCCATGAAATGCGATAGAGTAGCRCAGACTTCCAGGGCCAAATCCCTCCGTGGTGGCATCTCGCTCCCACTCGCCTGTTCTGCTGGTGATGGTGCGCTGTGAACTGCAGGCAGCTCTCCTAGGACCCCTATAGAAGCAGCATCCTCTCTCTCAGTCTTGAACTTGGAGAGCTAATCTAGCGACAGCAGACTCAGGCATCTGTAGTTTGTGAGCCATAAGTGTCCTCRAGAGTTAAAAAATTATTTTTGAAAGATTCATTCTTATAAGGCAAATGAATAGTACAGTTGGGATCTATTTCTTTTTCTTTGTGAAAAATACTCCTGCACTTTGACGTTTCAGCCTTTAAGATAAACCCCAGCTACATTTGTAAGACTTCCTCTGTCATCACAAGGGAGGGAAAGGGGAAGACTCGAAATGAAAGCTCAGGACTCTCACACAAATCGCACATTCCTAGAAGCCACAGTTCAACGTGAGAGGTAGCAACTCCAAAGCTTGCAAGAGCAAAGGSAGACGCGGACAGTGTCGCTCCCGAAAATGCCACGTGCATTCCGCTCTCCTCAACGACTTTGTCCCAGGTGAAGCACAGCTTCAGTCCAGGTGTGATGAGCCCTCGGCCCTGGCAGCTCTGCCTGGCTGCCCCCGCGCTGCTTGGTGCCCCTCTGTGCATGAGGCTCAGGAATTACCCCAGGGCTTTGGTTGATATGGGAGAGCACTGCACGTCCCTGCTGAAACACCCCCTGATGTCCTGCTCTTGCAGAGGACTCTGCTGCAAGCTTTTAAGCCAAAAGCCACAATTTCCAATCTGAAGGCCTGGTTGGTGTGGCTGGCAGACAGCAGAGCTACGAACTGAGTTGTGGGGAAGGAGAAACTTAATACAGAGAGATTTTTCAAGGGAAGGATTAGCATTCATGGCAGAAAATGGGAAATAGCTACAGTTTCCTAGGTGTCGAAGCATTTCTCCACACTCTTGAAAAAACTCCTTTTGCCAGATACCTCGCCCATTGCAGATCCTCCTTAAATATACCACTGAATGCTCGCAAACTCCCCAGAGAACGCATCTGGAACAGGATTAACACCTCCTTTGCAGTCCCTGACAGTGGATTACATCTAGCCTGGATCACTGCCCAGGCTCCTGTCCCCATTCGTGGGAGGACAGRACAGACACAGCAGGACAGAGCCCAGCCAGGAGCAGAAGGGATGCTGCAAAATCATGTGATAAATGTGCAAAGCTCTTGCAGAGGCTCCCCGGTAACAGTAAAGGGAGCTTTGGCTTCAGTGCTAACAGGACCAGGATTTCATCCCTCTGAGGGAATGATCTGTTTAACTTCTGAACTCTGAGCTAAAGCAGCCAGAGAGAGATTTGTGGTCCGTGCTGGGGACTGGGGGGAGGTTTGTATAAAGACTCCAGCCAGTCTGTAGAGCGACAGTCCAAAAAACCAGCATGCTACAGGACARCACTTTGTCTCACTCTTCCAGTTTGTTATGACGCGTTGGCCTCTTCACTACTGATATGCTAGGAGTTTTGACAACTCTTGTACAGTCCAGCAGAAACCCTGTAATTCAATTAACCAAAAGAGATGTCATCCTTTCCTCCTTCCATTCCGTAAACCATCTGCAGCAGCACCAGCACCACTGGGGCTGTTGGTCTGACTGTTATGTCAATATTTCTGTCCAGTCCTGCATAATCAAGAGAGACCCAAAAGGTGGGACCAGTCATGACCTGTCTGGCCTGGCAGGAGCTGAACATTAGCTCAATCATTAAAATTGCTTATACAAACACAGGAAAAATCCACTTGAGGACTAGGAAGGAGTAAGGATCTGCTTCTTTAGCTCTCGCTACTCCTTGAGTAACATCAAGCTATCAGCAGTGCACAGAAAACTGGTTACAGCACCACTTAATCTAGGGATATATTTATAGGAAGTGCTTCTTCATCCCTCTGTTGACCAGTCAGCTCTTGTGGTTTCTGCACAAAAGACTTGAACAACAAAGAAGCTGCTGTATCCTAAGCTGCTTTAACCATTTCCATGTCAGCTCCCCYATGTGTGAACCACAAGTCTCAATCCACCTTCCCCAACACACACCACTCAGAACTAGCAGCTGAAACCCCAACCCTGCAGTCCACATCCAGCCCTCCCTGTACAGGAGAGTATGAAAGCGATATGAAGCCAGCACATGGCAGATGTTAGCCACATCAATAAGCTCTCAGGCTCTCTGATGCTGAGAGGAGGAAAAAGATGTAGACAGAAGAGAGCATCTCTTTTCTCGGAGGAATTTTGTCAAGGCAGAGGTGGGAGTTTACAGGCTGGTTGTACCTGCCAGACTGCCTCTTTGACATTAATGCATGCTGAGGTAGCATCCACTCGCAGCATCCTCTGCCCTGCTATATATTCAACTCTGACCAGTGCRTCTGAGGTTGGACGTTACACTCAGGGCTGTCAGCACTAAGTAGAGCACTGAGTTTAGGACAGCTTTTGAAGCAGAAGATTTGGCGATAYTTGTCAGGAAGAGCTGGGGTGCACGGCAGCTCTGCGAAAAAGATTTGTCTAGTGATAAGATTAGGGACTTCAACTCCATTTGGAAATTTGGAGAGGAGCTGCTGATTTCTGAAGATACGGTGTCTGAAAGCACAACATCTACTTCTATTCAGTATTTCTTGAAACAGCTTTCCCCTGATGGATTTATTTTTCTAGGCAGTGCTTCAGCTCCTCCTGTYTGTTTGCAGAGTCTCCAGACCTGGGTATATAAGGTATGTATGGGAAGTTCTTTACACCACCATTAAAACTACATCATCCCTACTCTTTATACCTGCAACACACAGGAGCCACTCTCACTCTTGGGCAATGGTGGCCAGTTCAAGAGCAGGTCATCAGCCCAGGTCTTAAGAGAGCCCTGGGAAGGCAGCAGGGTGGACAGCAATGGGGTGGGAACATAACAGTGACAGAGCAAACTACATTACACAGCTGGTAAAAAGATTATAAATCAGAAATAAAATATGAAGCACATATGAATGTAGGTCCTGCTGCCAACAATTTCCATTTCTGGCTTAATTACCATTGCTCTTTTTGCAGCTGCACACATGCAGTCATTACAGAGCATTTTGGCTTCACACATTATGTCTTCTTTATATGTCTGCCAGTTGAATCAAAGGTCTCCATGCAAGTAGTGAGCTCCATGACACAATCCATGACGTTTTCCTGGGGAGCTCTGGTTCCCATAAAACAATAAATTGATTACAGCAGAGAAAGTCATGCAGGATCTTCATCTGCTGCTGGTGGAGCAGAGTCACAAGTGCTGTCCTCATGGACGCCTACACGTCTTTCTTTAAAAGGAAAAGTGAGAGGAAAGTTACAGAATGACAGAACACCAGAGTGACCATAGCCACCAGACCACTGGTCAGTCTGCGCCTTGTCCTGTTTTCAACAATGGCCAACAGAGGATGGCTAGCAAAGAGCACGAGTGCCGAGGACTGATCAGTGGCATTTCCTCCAGCTTCCAGCCATTTTCAGTACAGGGCTTCCCAAGACAGATACAGTTCCTGTGTAGTTAACAACCTCGCGTGGATCTCTCTTCCRTGAGCTTGTTTAGTGTCTCCTGGAGCCCATATCAGCTTTTTAGTAACTGCATCCAATCTTGGTCAAGGGGCTGTAGCAGATCCATGAGCACTAACCTGTTGTGTGAAAATGCTCATCTTTTTGTTTGCTCTGAACTTCTCCTAGCTTCTTTAGATGCTTCCTAGTTTTAGTAGTGAAAAAGACAGTGAAGAACCAATTCTAGTCTATCTTGGCAATGCCAATGTATGAAAAACACTTGGGACAAGAGAGCCACTCCAGGAGCTCATAAAATAGAGAGTGGATTAAGGAAGTCTTGCACAAGAACATGCAAGGCTCTGCTGGCCACTTCTTGGTTTTTTTCAAGATCTCATTTTTCAAAGCAACATGAGGAAAATCTACAGTGGGCCCTATGTTTTAAAGCTAAAAGCTGAATACAGCAAAAAATCTGAGGACAAGCCATGCTCCATGTCCCTACCCAAACCAAAGGGCCAATTTTCCTCTACAGAAAACTGTCAGCATCTGCTTCTGGAAACAGTGTTTTGCAYAGAGGATTTCTGACTGCATTTACTTTACCAGGAGGACAGCAAGGCCTCTTGGGAAGGCAGCACTACAAACCACTAAGCAGAATTTRTGCCTGAAACAGAAGGATACGCTTCTGAAATCCAGGTCTGAAGTCCAAAGCAAGGAAAAGATTTACATATACATTTGTTACAGGACTTATATGAGCAAACTGGAGCAGTCCGTACGGCGCACGGAGCACTGATGAGGTTTATGGCTGGAGCGCTTCCTTCTCACAATAAGTCTTCTGAAGCAGAGCCTTAGGATTGCCCACTATATAGAGCTAGAAGACATAATCATCCTGACACTAATAAACACATTTGTCAGTGTAATCCAATTTGCTCTGTGACCTCTCTGATATTTAGTCATGGTAAGGCCTGCTGCTTTAGAGTTCCCCCRGATAAAACTGTATCAACCTTCTAGTGAATTACCGTCAATCATGTTGAGCCTTTCCCAAAGAAATTCTTCCACTGCCAGCAATGAATCTCAAATAATAGAACAATACAGTCAAAATTTTGGTGCATCTACCCCTGAGAAGCAAGTCTATTTGCAACAATTTTAAACAAAACCATCCAAAACTGCCCGGCCACTTTTGAAGCAAACCTTGGCCTCTCATCTCCTCCTCTTGACACTCAAACATCAGATGTGGCTAGTAAGTGRATAGATGACCCTGAATGAATGTAAACACGTAAAGCCCCATTCCAGCTGCAAACCAGATTCATGCAAACCAGAGCAAAGTGGTTCCCTGCAGAGCACTGTAACATTCGCTGCATGGTGACAGCCCCATGCTCAGTCACCTTCTCCACACACGCTGGTTGGCACAAGCTACAGGACGCTCTGCAAGCAAGACTGTGACTTCATGCATGCTTGGCTCTGTAACTCCCCATCTGTGGGCGCAGAAAACCAAAATGATGCAGAAAAGAGTCAGTCTAGAAATGTTTCTATGTACACTAGAAATCACACATAAATATACGGCTCTTTTTTCCAAGCAAGCCAAGGAAATTTCCAAGAGTCAGTTGCTGAAAACTGGGAGAGCATGCCAGAGGAAGACTCTAATACAGACCTGGTCTTAATGTAAAGCTTAGGGATCTCTTACTGGCTGTAGGATGCACTGTTCTTGTACTGCTGTTGAAGTTTCTTGATTCCCAGAGCTGAATTCACGCCAGCTGTAAGAGCAAGTTGTCCAGACTCAAGCTTGGAAATGTTCTTGAAATTTCAGCTGTGTTCTGGAAARTGACTTACTAGGGAGGAAAAAAAGTGGTCCTACAGACACTCAGGGACGTAACTGTTACAGAATAGCCCCCAATGCCACAAACCCACCATGAATAAAATGATGTCACTCAGAACAGATCCGAGCCCAGGGTTTTCCCCTGACTATTCATGGTTGCAGGAATTGCTGCAGCCGTGGTGCTAATATTTTTAAATGGATATTAATGTGGCTATCAAGCTTATCCAACATTATCCTGATCAACAATAAACGTTTTCAAGGGGATTTTTACACCAAACAGCTTAAACCCTAGAGAGCAGAGGGAAATCAAAGACCGRAAGATCACAGCTGCAGATGAACGTTCAGGTAGTCCTGTGTGGTCTCCCAAGCACGGATGAGCGGCTCACAGCAGAGAAAAAACATGGGTGCCTCGAAAATGGCAGGCTTTTGGTTCCTCCGCTGCATAGATTTGCCTTGCGCAGGTTCAGTGGGACCGTTGGGTTCTTTTTTGGCTTGCAGTCTCCTTCTGAAATGGCACATTTCATCTTTGGGTCTTTCTTAGGAAATACTGTGCTGCTTCCAAGGACCTGCACTGACTGGTACCCAAGTCACCTGTTGTGCCCTGCTCCCTTTATCTTTTGTCTGCTCATCTGTTTTCCAAGACTACAAGCACCTTGGTGCAAAGTAATCCTCTTCTTCCTGATTGCTTGGAGAGCAGCTAGTTTCAAGGTCACTCTTGCATATAAGTCACAGATATTATCATATTAGTACTACTACTGAGGCACTTAAAACCAAATCTAARCAAGTGAGCTCATCAGTCTAGCTGTCTCATGGCTAAACTTGACCATTATTCATGGCTTCCTTTCCTTACTGATTACAGTACAGTAGATTCATTATTATTATCTTTAATTTGGTTAAATACAACTGCATGGTGTCTTTTAAT
This sequence comes from Rhea americana, assembly GCF_003343005.1. Lineage (NCBI taxonomy): Eukaryota > Metazoa > Chordata > Aves > Rheiformes > Rheidae > Rhea > Rhea americana. The sequence continues at coordinate 3,595,609 of NW_028186557.1, forward strand.
TGCCTTTTTTCTCCAACTGATCTGCCAAGGGATGTAAGCAAATTATATGGCTTAACAATTCTGCCTGCTGCAGACAGACTTGTGTGGCCAGTGTACCAAAGAAACTGTGAAAACACTACCTTTTACTGGAAGTGTAAACTCAATAAACCCCCAGGAGAGCAATAAAAATGCAGTAGCCAGCAGATTTAACAAGGACGTGCTCAGTGCACAGTGTAATCTTATTATGTGCTTAATGCCCAGTGGAATTACAGGAATTTGATTTAGCAACATCAGATTTTGGTTTCTCAAATTATACTGACTGCTTGTAAATTAAGACTGCGATTTGAGATAATTGCTTTTCATTTGCATTGGCAAAGCCCATATATTATATTTATTCTCGCTACACTGTTTATATTTTTGAAGTGTCACAGAGCACTGCCTTTGGGACATAAACTGTGGTGATGGAGAGCTTTTCTTTGCATTGGTGACACTTACCTTCCTTTCCCATTAAACCTGGATAAACCTCTAGCCTAGTGATCTTCACATGCCTGGAAGGTCTGTTTTATGGTTTCCCAAAGCTGAGTGAACACACAACTGAAAGATGAGAGTATTTCTGGTGAAAGACACTGTCTTCTTCATCCATTTGAGCCGGGACAACATCCTAGGAAAGGTAGTGATCTGCAGGTGCATGGTGAAGAAATAAGTGAAACAGTGTCCTYGTGAGCACCACGGCATGACTCCAGAGCGTTCACTCTTCGCGTGACCCTTTCTGGGCTCTTCCACTGCAGTGTGAAAGTGAACCAGAGAGAATTAGGCAGAGGTTGATTAGTTACTGCTGGGGAAGGGGAACCATAACATCAGAAGGGGCATCACTGCGCCGGCTTGCAGCACTGTGGTGCGGATCAATGAATCACTATCAAACTACATAAGGACATTATGAACACAGGAACTTTGGAGCAAAAACTATCATTTCATTTCTAGAGGAATAGATGAAATAATTAAAGTTGATGGAATGAGCAGAGGGCACAGGAATACCTATAGAAGAAGACAGGAAATAGAGCATTCAAATGGGCTTATTTGGCAGGACTCTCRTTACTGCTCATTTACAGTAATTTTCCAGGATATTGACAAATCCTGGGCTGCAAAGCCTTTACTGCCCTGAAATCATTAATAGATTTTCATGAGTTTATTAAAAAATTGACAAGGTAACAATTCAGTTAAGTATTGACCATTTGCAGTAACTGTAAATGCGATCGGCAAGCACGTCAACAGAYTGCTAAACAAGAAGCGCTTCTGTCTGCTTCCCGCATGGCACATGAATGCAGTGTCTCACCCCAGCCTGAGGGAAAAGGTGTTTTTAAGCATTTTGTGATAGGCCATGGATTTCTACTGCGATACACAAATCTCATTCTTATTCTGATTTCCAGGCCTGTGCCTCCAAAGTAAAACTGAAACAGYAAGCCCTTTAGACTGTGAGCAAGGCACTAGGTGGCAAGTGAGATGTAGATAACTCGCAAATAGCTGCAGATTATCTCTACCTCCAGACTCATTTGGAAATTTAATTCATTCCTTAAAAAATATCCCCTACACGGACAAAGAGGTATTCTAGCGTTTTCCCTCACTTCAGTCAAATTTGCCCAATGAACGAAAAGATTTACAYGCTATCCCAATAGCTACTGTGGCAATGCTGCCCTGAGAGCCTAACCAGATATATTCAGAGAAATATCTGCTCTGGAGCCAGTTGCTCAAAGCATGGAAGGATTCACCCAGGATCAGTGAGAGATCCGAAACGCCACGCTTCAGCCGGAGCTGCTCCTCAGCACTTCCCGACAGCCGCAAGCCGGGGGATCTATTATAGCTTTTTTCCCATTTCGCCAGTTCTGGTTTCCAGCAGGACTACGTTCAGAGCTCTGTTTCTGGCAGTATTTTGTGCGCACTTTTAAGCTGCCCCATCTGCACTTTGGGATGTGCTGTTCGGCTGCCTTCTCCAACGTGATGCCMGGCAGATTTACGTGCATTGGTTCCATACGACTGAGCTACACGGTGCTGTTAACCTTCATTAAGACACTTTAATAATTGGATAAATGATTCACCAAACATGTAGATAAATCTCAGAACATAAAGAAACAGAGGACAACGACATTAACTGCAGCCTTGGAATAAATATCACCATAAATATCACCAAGCAAGTATCACATGAAAACACCTGCCCTTGACATTAAAAAAAAAAACAAGCACAGCCACTCTGAGAGGGAAATACAATACATAATACATTMCATCTTATCTGCATCTCAATATAATTAAATGAGCATGGTTAATGCTTTAATAATCTGCCAGGCAACACTGCAGGGTCTGCATTTGAGATAACCTATGAAAGAGGAAACTCTCTCATGTGCTGCCCTGAGCAAAATGAAATGTCATAGCCCCCCCCTTAGCAAAGAGGGTTTTTTGAGCAATGATTACGCAAAGGTTCAGGAGGAGCAAGCTCTGCCGCCAGTGACACGTCAGCGAGCGATGGCAAATTAGGGCAGGGGGAAGGACTGCTAGAGATGCCTACTTCTCCCCATCAAAGGAGGAAAAGGGAGGGCATCTCCCAAGCCTTGTTTGCACCCGAACCACAGTGGTGGCCACAGACAGGCCTTCCTCCCGTGAGTGTGTCTAATGACTTCTGAACCCGTTTGTAATCTTTGACCTCCGCAGTTTCAGGCTGCAGGAATGCCCCTGCTGAGGGACTCRGTGAAGAAATGCTTTCTTGCGTTTTTGCACCCCCTTGATAACTTTGTGGGTCGCCAGCGTGGCAGTACTTTGTGAGAAATCATGCCTAGAGAAAAGCCATGCTCCACACCCTTCATGGTTTCTCAGACTTCCACCACATCCCTTTCCCAAACTTCCATCATATGACAGTTTGCAGCARATACTGTCTTTTAAATTAGTGAGACTAACTCCCTCAAAGGCATTCGAAGSCTCCTTGCTTACCCCAGACCCAGATCCAGACCCAGGAAGGTTTGAGAAAGAAAACYACTTTGGGCTGGGGTGGGTTTGCTTTGATGTACAAAGTGGCCAGACAGGACAGGTCAGGAGGATGCTCAGCCTGCCAGAACCCACAGGGCAGACTGGAGATTAGTTTTCCAGTTTTTAATTTATCTACCTCACCCAAGAGTTCGGTGTTTTGCCTTTTTCAAATAAATATTTTTTCTTGAACTTACAATTTTTGCGTTGTAATAAACCAGCTTCAGAGATCAAAAGCTCTTGGGGGGTCTTTCAGCACCTTCAAGGAGCTAAAGAAAGCGGCTGGGTTAGAGGGGGCAGCCCTGCTTCCAGACAGACTTACACACACATGTTTCCAGCTGATGCTTTTGTTTTGAAAGAAAGCAAGGAAACCAACTTGAAAGTCAATGATTTTCTAATTTTCTTCCATGGGAAAACATCTCTAATGAGGAATTCTTGTTGGAAGATTTGAAGAGGCAAAATCCACGGCCCAAGTCTAGGTAAGATGCTTTCCTCATTTGCATTTGCACCTGCTAGCAATCAGACTGGAATTTACTGGTATCTAACATTTCCTGATCCCAGTCAATGTGCTTTAAAAGAAATTCCAGATGTAGGCATTAAATAGATTTAACTTTTCCTGTTGGCAGAAAGGTTTGGGGACCATTTCTGTTTATTTGCCCATTGCTAGGGCTACTGGTCCTGCAAAGGGAATCAACAAAAGCCATCAGAAACTAGCTGAGAGACTGAGGAGAAGAGAAAAAAAGAGTCCTGGCCCCCTTGGGAAAAATATGCTGGTGCCATTGAAATCCACATCAAAACTCCCAGTGAGTTTAATAAGGGCATGTTTAGGCCCTGTGCCCAGTTCTGCTGGCAAAGGAGTATTACCAGTAAAATGCTGAACACCCTCACTGGGCCTGATTTCAGCAGGAAACGAATATGCAAGGGTCCCCACTCTAGCTCTTACTTTGGGTACTGCAATCCCAAATTGATTTGATCCCAATCCAAACTTGGACAGATAAATCTAAAAGTAAAAAATATGTTTCATTTGACATTTACAAAGAAGCTTACGCTTCTAAGGCAGTACTTTAGATTAAACTGTGTTTATCCAAAGGAATTCTGCATTTTATAGGCTCCAGTGTATTTTCCATCAGGACAAAATCACTTTCTGTGTAATCTTTGGCCAACACGGAAAGGCGCGACTCAGCCAGCATTTCTGCCACCAGCTCGGAGAAGCCCAGACCCAGCTTTGGCTCCGATGGGACACATTTGAAGGGACTTCAGCTGGATTTCATGCGCTCGACAGCCTGGGAACTGCCGCTGACCTTCCCCCAGCAGATGCAGCAGTTGTTACTCAAAGATGTTAGAAGATGGAAGACCAATTACTGGCCCCAGCAGTCATCGCCTCGTCCCACCACAGCAGGAGACGCCGAGGAGCCACTGCGGTGGGYGAGCGGCCCCCTCCGTTATCTCCTGCATTGCGGCCATGTGAAGCAGAGAAAACAAAACACTCACTCGTCTCATCTCCAGGGGGCTCAAATGTGAAGTTTAGATTAAACAAACCGTGTAATGAAGTATCTTACGTTCCCATTAAMGGAAATTATAGATGCAATCAGGAAAGGCAAAACACCGGGTCACGTTTCCCCCTCCGGCACCGTCTCTTACATCCGTCTTGGTGCTCACACACACACGACCACACAACCACCCAACCGCTCTGCTCTTAGACCACTCCCCAGGCATTTATACACCAGCTGCCCTCCCTGGGCAGCCACAGCGTTGCTAAGCCCAGCAGAAGGAAATAGCCAGCTTGGRCTTGCCAGGGCTGAGGATCCTATCACACACTGAAAGGTTAAAATCCAGGTGAGAACATGTTCTTCTCTTTGGCAACCAGTTCTCTAAAGGGGCCAGGGAACGGTGAGTTATTGTCCCCCTCTGACCATCCCCACTGCCCTCTGCAAACCCCTGCACCCGTTCATCCATAAGCCCCACGAGGGCTTTGCGTGGGACTGGCCTTCACCTTCACCCTGCACCAGCCTGTCCAAAAGGCTTTGAATCGCTAAGCCTAAATGCTTTACTGGCGCAAAGCTAGGATGATGCTTTTACGTTAGAGAAGGCTCTGAGGAAGAGGAATTGAAACAGGAGGGTCTGCAAACCTCTGTCCCCACCATGCCCGATGGCCACAGCATTGCAAAGTATCGCTGCTCCCCATGTGCCTCTCTCTGCCTGTCTCTTCCAGAAAAAAAAAAAGAAAGAAAGAAAAAAGAAAAAACCTCTCCTGCAAGCACCTGGCTGCTCCCAGGGAGGACATATCTCCTTGCACAGGGCCATAGGACGTCCTTTCCTCTGATGGACCCACATCACCCAAAGCACTGCCAAGCCCAGGCAAACAAGCAGCCGTCCCTTCTGCTACCGAGCTGCAGCCACCCGAGAGCAAAGCGCAGCCTACGCGCGYGCTGGGAACAAGCCGAGTTAAACGAACACCATCTGCCACCGCCGCCGGGAGACCAAAGCAACGAGAAAATGCACTCCACACTGCAAACACTGATASGGCTGGTGAAACATTGGGAGGTTTAGCAAGACGGCGTTGCGTTCGCTAGCTGTAATCTCATTACGCCTATACCAGGCAGCTGAAAAGCTTTTAATGGGGAGGGGGAGGGGATGCAATTCCCCATAAAAAAAGTCTTTCTAGGCATGAATTTTTTTTTTTTTTTTTTTTTTTTTTTTTTTTTAAATTTTAATTTTTTTTTTTTTTTTTTTTTTTTTTTTTTTTTTTTTTTTTTTTTTTTTTTTTTTTTTTTTTTACTTTTGAAACTGAAATTCCCTCTGCAGTTCATTAGCATTAAGTGGTGGTGGTTTAGGGGAGAAAGTTGAGAATACCTGAAAGAAGCTGATTTAGTCAAGTCTATGAATGAAGTAGGGGTCAAAAGATGTTATTTAGCCCAGGACAGAAATTAGTAAAACTGTGCATTTCCACAGGGGAGCTTTTTACAGGTTGAAACAACAACCTCAGTTGTCATCTCCTAACTTCCAATGTTCAGAGAAACTGCAGCCTCTGTCTTGCTCAGTGCTACAAATATGACACACGCAGGCCCTGGATGGATGAGGTATGACCTGAAGAGCAGTTCAGACAGCTAGAAACCACTCAGCCCCATCTGCCTCCAGGAGAAAAGGACCAGATCCTGCCAAGGCAAGTGAGCCCAGACACAGATCCACAGAAAAGCAGCRGCTTTTATTGGCAGCTGTTTATCAGGAGCTCTAATTCCCAACCAGGTTCCCAAGCCAGACCCAAATAGCTCAATTGTGCTGAAAAACAAAAAACCCTCAAAAATTCAGAAGAGAACCCGTATTTCACAGGAATAAAAACTGGCAAAGWCATATTGGCAATAAATAAAGTGCAAATAAATAAAGTGTGAAAGTTATTTGAATTAGCAGGAGAAGGAGAATGTTGTCCAGGTGCTACCCTCCTTTCCTGGCATAGCTAGGCTTTGTTGAAGTCTTCCAAGGGCACAATTCCCAAAGGAGACCTGCCTGTGCCCACCTGTGGGTCTCTGTCTCAGCTACCCAATGTCCCACAGCATGCAGCAGCCTCTCTCAAGCTCAGAAGATCCCTCAAAATACCTGTGAGACATGCACCACATGGTAAGATGCCATGGAGGAATTTCCTGAAGTCTGAATCCAAGCCAGAGCCTGGCTCCAGGGTTTTGACAGCTTTGTTTGCTGCTTAACAGAAAAATGCATGTTTGAAACCATTTGTGGGCTTCCTCACCACTCCAGCTCCACAGCTGGCATCAGGCAAGGCCGATATCGAGCCTATGTCTGCCTAGCAAATGTGAGATATCTAATGCCAGGCCCTCTCCCGTCTGCCCCATCGCCACTTCTACCTGACAGCGTTGATGAACGCTGCTGCTCAGAGCCCTTCCTTCAGCTTTCAGCCCCACTGGGCTGGATCCTGAATATCCCATCACGGTTGTTTCTCCCCTTCTCTTTATTGGACTCTTTTTTTGCGTGGATAAGAACAAAAAATGTGGTATTTGGYCTGCTATGCACCAGACTCTGCAGATTTTGAATCAAAGCATTTAGGAGAACTGTCCTCCAGCTCAGCAGGGCTTCRCAGGTTTCCATTTTCACCACAAACACAAACACACCCAAGTGCAAAAACATCAGTCCCCCATGCCTGCCTCTTTCTAGCTGCCAAACTCAGAGGGGAAGGCGAGATCCGGTGTGGCAAGCAGCTCCTTTTAATCATCTGATACTGTATTTCCTAAGACTTCAGTGGTGCTGTTACACATCAGTAGCAGATCTGTTCAGCTGGGGTTACAGGAAGGTGGTTGTTTGCAGGGTACAAGGGCCCTTCTGCTTTCGAGCCAAAAAGCTACAACTAGMAAAAACATTGCTGGTAAGCCATGTGTTAGCAACATACTCCTGATATAATCTAACTAATTTATTGTTGGCAGCATGAAGATTTCAGCAAGAGACAATATGATTTTTTTAAGGAGCACACCTAATTAGCTGTATTTAAACTCCTTTTCATTTGTCCTTTTTCCACAGCAGAAACTAAACAAACACACACACTGAGCAAGCAGAATTGAGCATTTTCCCCTTGACTGCTTTCTGTGTATTCAAGCGGTTGGAGTTTGCCTTTTGTGGTGAGTAAGTTGAATTTTCTCAGGCTGCAGCAATCCTTTTTTTGACTTCACATCTCTCTCAGCAGCTCTCCACGCAGCAGCTCTCCGCCACTTCCATAGGGAGCTCTTCCAGGCATCAACATGCAAACGCTGAGATCACACAACTCATAATCAGCTCACGTACTTCAGTAAAGGGAAGGTGGAACAGAAGCAGCCTCAGCATCCTACTTCAGTACCTGGCTTGCTGGGTCAGGGTTAACCCCTTGCAAGATTTGTTGGTTGACCTGGAGGCAGTCTGTAGGGCTAATCCTTTACTTGCTGGGGAGCTCTGTCACCCAAGTCCAAGCCTYTCTCCAACAAATCCTACATTGCAGCTTGTAGGAAATGCTACAGGTGGATGCTTTTGTCACTTCACAAGAAGCACCAATTTGCAGAGATAATTTATTTAGTTCCAGACAACAAACAAACACCCCACTGCTAACATCTCTAATAACTCTTTCATTCTCCAACAAGTTACTAAGCAAACACTTGTAGACCATCACTTCTGTCTAAATCTCATCTAGTACCTTCATTGCTTTTCTTCCTAAAAAGCCCCTGGGGCTCTTTAAAAAGGCTAATTTTTCTGTAACTAAATGTCTTTTTTTTTTTTCATCAAACCACTCTTGCCACTCATTCTTCCTTATTATTCTGTTGAAAACAAGACACAGCTATGCTCCCAACAGGTAAATGGAAAAGACTTCCTAACCATGGTATCCAACTGGCCCACAAGGCTCTTTCCGTCTCTCCTTCATGCTTGTTTTGTGCCAMGATGCTGGTATATGACCCAGACATTCGGACACTTGTCGTGGGCTGAGCAGCCCCACAGCCGGTCTAGCTCCACCTTCCCTTCACCGAATACTAGGGGAGCAGCAAGAGCTCTCCTGCACTGCTTTCAATTTCGATGGAGGCCCCATGGGACGCAAACACAGCGGTGTAATTGCTGTTATTCAGATGCAACGCAGATGTCTGTAACCATTTGGGATGCTGCTTTCCCTGACACAATGCAAGGTCCTTGGCCAGCTGATAGCATCATAGCACGAAGAGTATAATCATTTCTGATTGCTGCAAGGTAACGCAACAAAAGCCGTCTCTGGGCTCCTGTTCTATTTTGGCGTCTGTTCCATGCAACATTACTCATCATCTACAGAGACCTCATAGTCCATTAAGAGGGGAAGTTGAAGACTTACTCTTTTCTAATCTCTGCACTACCAGTGAGGCTTGAGGAATGAAGACTCAGCCCAAATCCCTGATCCCCACCCAATGTGTCCTCTGCTCCTCATGCTGAATACATTAACTCTACCAGAAAATATTTGCGTGGATCAAATTTGGTGGGGGCTGGAATCCAAGCCCCTTAAAAAAGAAGTTAAATATACATTAAACTACAGAGAAAATCAAGTGTTTTGCAGCTTGAAGGCATGCAGCATTCGCTCATTAAACTTTAAACATCAAATAAATTAATTATATATGGCAACAACAGGAACTAAGCCTGGTCTATGTTTTTAAGGCATCCTAATTGAAACCAGAGCTGGGTTTGCACTTCCTTTGTGGTCCAGGTGAACAATCACTGTCCTACGAGCATAACAGGGGTGTAACAAAGGCTTTTCTCCAGCCCCGCAGCCCCTGTTCAAGATCACAGCGGCTTGCTCGGTTTGAGAGCTTTCTTCCTCTTGTTATACAATGCAGGCAAAGGAAGCAGAGATTGTTATTGCTGCAGTGAGCTTCAGCTTTTGATAACATTAAACTGTTTAGGTTGGATTTGAAACCTGACTTTGTCGAGAACCATATGGTGCTTAAATGATGTTGCTGCCTTGCAAGTCCACAGGGTGGAAAACAGGGCCAAATTCCACAATATCTGTAAATTACCAAAGCTGTGAATTTAATGAAGAAAGAAGAGGGGTTAAGGAAGTACTGGCTTTGATGGCAAAGGTATAACTGAGCGCAGGAATGCCCAAAGGGGCGAGATTACTTGCAATAAATTACAGCACCAGCTCAGGTATAGATTTAACTATCACCGTTAAAGAATGAGGATACTCAGAYGAACTCGGAGCCCGCAGGCCTTAAACAGACACACTCTCCTCTCACAAGCTGCAGGGAACATCATCACCATAAATCTTTCTACACCAATAGAGAATGATCCTCTGTGATATTTTCAAGCTTCCCTTCTATTATAACATGGCATTTGCTGCATCAGGGCTGTCCATCCAAAGGTAGCATGCTGTATGTGAGGGATCTCATCTGGAGCTCTATGGGACCAGCACACAAACACGATGATCTCTCGGAGTGCTTGCTGCTCCCTACCCCTGCAGCAGTGCTATATGTAGTTAATGAAGTGCTTCAGCATCCTTCAGGACGAAAAGAGTCATGTAAGTATAAAATAATATTGTTAAATTTGAGAGGAAAATATGCACTTGTAGCCTGGAAACATTCTCCATAATGGCAGGAATCACCAGTCCAGACTTCCTCGGAGGCAATGACAACCATGGGAGCAATTTTTTCCCAGTGTGCCCAAGATCATATATTACTTTTCTGTCATATCAAGGACTCTTTTTAAAAACAACAACAACAAAAACTGTTTTYAAAGGCATTTTAAAACTTCTCTTTTAATTTATTCTACTCATCTAAGGAAAGGCAGAACTACTGAACAAATGTGTTTGATGTAAGGAAATCTCTATGAGGGAACTGAGGCTGGCAGCTGAATTGGTACTTGGATCACTGTGAAAGCCCTCATGAGAAATGGTTACGAAAAGACAGGGAGACAGGGATGACTTCTTAGGGGCCAAGCCTTCCGAGAGGAGGCACAAAAGTCTACCATTACATTATTCAGATAGTCTCATTAGCATCAGCATCCAGCCGTGATGATACGGCCAATGAAGGCAATACTTCAAGCAGGACGCACCAGCTCCTACCGAGCCTCCTAGTTCATCCTCTGTCACTCTAAGTCACATGATATGAACTCATGAGAATAGTCCACCTAAAACCAGGCCAGATATTTTGTGCTGTTGCAGTTCTCCAAAAGTTAAAAAAGTCATCTCCTGATGTTCAGCCTAAATTATTGGTGGTCTATTTGTGCCCACTTGTTCCATATGTCCAACAGTTTTAACACTCTGCTGGCATGCTGGTGTCCAAGCCCAGATACATTTGCAGAATAAGCACGTCACTCCCTGGCTTGGTTACACAAAACAAGTCAGGTGCTTTCAGGCTGCTTCTGCAGCTTGCAGTAGAGCAAGTTGCCCAATCCCCAGCCAGCCAGCTGAAAACAGCACACATGCACCAGCATCATTCATGGTACATATGCTCATCTGGGTTTATTATTTGTGGCTACAGGTGACCAGACTTGTGCTAAGTATTCATTAGGTCTCAGTATCATCATACACAACATTAATMAGAGAGGCTTGGAAGGAACTTAAAAGGCCACCACAGCTACCTTATGGCCTTTCCTGACAGCTGGGTAAGCAAATGTCCCAAGTACTGGGAATTCCTCACATCCCCACTCTCCTACCCCCTCWTTTTGTTACCCTTACATTAAAAATGGTCCCTAACATTCAACAGATTTCCATTGTTGCAGCTTGTTTCTTCTCTCTTCTCAGCAACTTTGCATGTTTGGAGACCATTTGGATACTTTGGACTTGTCTTCTCTGGACCACAGGTTTCCCAGTTGGTTTGCTGATTTGTTTTCTGCATTGCCCCACGTGCAAGGCTCCCATTTGAACAAGCAAAARACGAGTTACTGTGAACTAGGTAGACACCCTTGTCCTTCGCTAACACTGAAATCCCTTTCCTGTCCCTACTCTTGTTTCCCCTCCTCACACAGTTTGAACTCTGCTCTAAACTAAGCAAACCAAGCTCTTCCCATTGTTCTCACCACTTTTGTTGTCCAAAGCTCCAACCACCCCTGTTACTCAAACCAGACTTCCTAATATTTCAGGACAATATTAACCACAAACACACACAGGCTTCTCTTTTCCCATATCCATCCTAACTAGAGAGCTTGTGCCTTACAGCAGAAATCCTCGTGACCCTGTGCCCATGTCGTCATATCCCAGTTCTCTCSCTCCAGTCTTCAAATATATTCAGTTCTTCCCAGAAGATACTCCCGGACTCAGGTCAGTGACATCTCCCCAGCACGTGTTGTTCAAGGAGTCACTGACTCGCTGCTAACTAACTGGAGCTGGTCCCAAGGCCAACCCTTGAGCAACCTCCCCAGGAAGTCTTCTTTCCACCCCAYAGCTCTCCTTTCAGCAAAATCCATTAGCTTTCTCTTTTAGATATTTTTACATTCCCTGCCTCCCACCCCCATTTTTTGCATTATTCTCCTCTCTTTTAGCTCACCTAGTCATTTTTCACATGGCACCGTACCAATTACTTCACTGAATCCAGCTAGGAAATACCGTAGATCTAATCTGTGTGTAGAAAAATCCATTATTTTATCAGATATATCAGATTCATAAGGCACAACATGCCTTCAGTAAACCCAGACTGCATTCTCTCCAATTTCTTATTTACCTCTGTGCTTTATTTTTCTCCCTGAACACTTATTTATAGCCTTGTGATTGGGGTCATACTGACAGGCTCCAGTCCCTCCCTCTCCCTTTTGTTGACATAGGCCTCTYTTTCCTACTCCTTCAGTCATAGCCTACTTTCCTCCAATTTGATAAACTTACGAGCCACCCTTGCAACCAGATTTGCAATGCARTATTTTTCGTGCTCTGGACTGGAAATTATCTAGCTTGTTTCTATCCCCTCACCTCCAGCTTGAGTGCACTCAACTCTGAAATTGGCTCCTTTCAAGAACGTGGTGATTTCTGCACCCACAGCCTCATTAKCATTGTCCCATCTGATTTTGCCTTAATGCGTACTTCACTGCCTTGCTCGTAACTGAGGGAAGCAATTRGATTTGCTTTCAGGGCACGTTTAGAGTTATCTTTAATCCCAGTCTCAATCTCACTGCATGGCAAACTTCGCTCCTTTCTATTTAAAACAGARCTATTGAACAGTACTGTACTTGTTTAAATGTTCTCCATGAGCTCTGAATTATCACAGTACTAGCAACACCTACTCCTTTTTTCTAGACCATCAGCACGTAGACCTTTTTACTGATGAGCCTCATCTCCAGAAGATGTTTAGGCAGTCTTTTCTTTGGAGATATCTCCCGGAAGTAAAAAAGTTATGAGTAGAGCTATAATAACCCAGCACCTTTGCCAGGGAGACAGAGGTATGAAAAAATAGGAGGCATGCAGTTCTCCTCCAGCCTCTCTGGCTTCTGCTCCTCCAGGCACCACAGAGCAGAGTGGTGGCAGGGTCATTTGTTTTTCCAAGTCCATTTGAAGTCTCCTTCTCCTTGAACAATCAAGGTAAGAAAGGGTTGGACTTGATGATCTCTAGAGGTGCCTTCCAACCTCAGCCCTCTGGGATTCAGTGAAAGGGACGCCACTGGAGAATGGCTTTAATTTCCAATTCTGTATCAAGAGCCTGAGAGAAGACATGTTCCCTCCTTGTTGTAATCTTAGTATTACCAATTTCTACTTCCAATTTCTATTTCCAAATCCAATTTATAATAACAAAACCCTGAGGAGCAGCAGGGTGAATGGGGCCTGCCAGTAAACCAGCAGGTAATGAGGAGCAGGGAAAAAAGGGGCAGATGGGAATAGAAAGATGGCTCAACATGACACCRTAGGGAAAGAACTGAGAGATTCCTCAACTAATCAAAGCAGAACTGGGCAGAGCCTGTCTCTCTGCATCCCAGACACCACCTTGGCGAGCAGATGAGCTCCCAGAATAGATTAGATCATCACAACCAGCAGCTAGACCCTTCAGAGGGTGCTCGTGCATGATATAAAGGAAAAAAAAAATGCTTCCACTAGCGCAGAAGAGGTTTGCCAGGGGAAAAAACAACTGCTGGCAGTCTAAGCTCCTGAACATGTCAAAATGAGCGTTCAAACCCTGTCAGAAAGACAAATTAAATTCCAGATGGGCTAAATCTGCTCTATTGAAATGAATGGAACTGTTACTGATTGATACCAGTTATGAACATGGCCCATTGCCTACTATTCAGGAAAGGATGGGTGTTCACAGTTTCTAGGAACCACAAGCTACAAAATGAATAATCCAGAAAGTCTCCTCCAAATTCAGAGTTGCTGTATTTTTATTTCTAAATGTTTGTTGAGGAAATAATTTACACATTCTCTCTGCTCCCATTAGCAGCAGATTATGGCATGAAAGCGGTGCTTTTTCACACATAGAGCTAGCACTGTGTTTTAGCTTCTGTAACACTGGAGAGCAGTTATTTCCTTCTGGCAATGGCCATCTATCTTCTACAACGTTTCAATGTCAGATGGACAGAGCAGTGTCTGACAGCAGTAGGGGAACGGAGCATCAGACAGTGCTAATGCTCACTYCCTCACATAGTCAATACACTTAAGCAAGAAAAAAATGAATCTACTTCAACTGGAGGGGCCTATATCCTCCTTGATCTAGTCCCCAGAAGCACTAGCATGTGCTAGTTGACCAGAGCAGGGAGGTCTGCAGCAATTTTGGCTGTCATTTAAGATTTTATTGCAAAATAACATTATAAAAGTACTTACATGACTTCTGCTATCTGCATCGCACAGTCAGCCAATCATCAACTATGCCTCACTGAGGTCAATGGAGATAGCAGCTCAGAAGCCTAAGGAACAGTGATACACAATTAAWTGGGTACTCTTGGGAGACAGACACATGTTGAGAAATGGGACTTCAACTTCTCARGTGACCTTATGCTTACACCACCTGCTCCTCTTGGTGTGAGCACAATTCCCCTTGACATGTTCATCTAGACTTCTCCTGMACACAGGAAATAAATTATTTCTCTAGCAATAGTCCAAATCAAAGCGGCAGCACCTCTGTAACCATACAGGAAGTATTTAASTGGGGGCCTATAATTCAGACATTGGTCAGCTTCATTTGAAACGACACTGCATGGCAGGAAATACATTAAAGGAAAACATAAAGCTACATCTCCAGCTTCTGAGGTCACCTATACGAACAAGCAGACTAATTCACACCAAAACCACCAAAGCTGGACCTGCATGCTTCACGCAGGAAACTCTCAGGAGAGTGTCCTACCCTGCATCTGCAATCTCCTTCTCTGCCATCTGAAATGCCCTCGATAGCCCAATAACAACAAGAAATGCCTTGCAACACAGTTTTTACCAGCCTCTTTCACCATTTCCTATCGTTTCCAAAGACTTGCAAATGCTGTGGAAATTCCCGGCATTTTAATTTAATCATGAATCTTTGCTAAAGAGACTCTCACGGTTTACTATGACTATATTTTAYGAAATGCATGTGACAGTAGTGTGCTAATCAATATCTGGCTGGAATTAAATTAGAATGACTTCTAATGTTGCTGCCTTCGTGTCTGGTCGCTTCTTTCAATTCAAGTGTCCTCTATGAATCAGTTAAAACTAAATTACAGAAATTCAGGCTAGAATTTGATCAAAAGGTGCACTAAACCAAGACCTTACTTTGGATGGCAGAAGAAAAGCTGCTTATCCAGGAAGGAGATGTTGAGAGGACAAGTGACCTTCCCAAAATCTTCTGTGAGTTTTACTCAATTATACATCTGGCAAATGTGGAACATTCCCTRGGTAATTTCACATAATGCATTTGAATTTCTTTTAAGCTAGCAGAACAAAAAATACATGGGAGAAAGAGACTTAAATAACAGCTATTAAAAGAAAGACAAATTTTGCCTTTCATACTCCYTTTTCTTTCTTTTCCTRTTTCTTTTTCTTTTCTATTGTTTTGGCAGGTGAATTTGAAGTRCTAAATCCATCCCTGATGGGACTATACCAAACCWGTACTTATAYRTCAGGAGAAAAGCAAGTTTGGACAGCCAGCCTTGGTTACAGGCYCCAATGACACTGCAGATTTTCTATCTTGCTGCAATGTATGCAAGAAAGACTAGCTTAGGAAAGCAGATATAATCGGTGARCTGAGGCAGTCTGAATAGGTACTTATTCACCCTATGGTAATCAGAATGTGTTCTCTAAATAACGTGTCCTGCATCTGGAGAAAGAGCATCTTTTGTTTCCTTGACGCTGCATCAAAAGAGCATCTTCAGAACAAAATTTACACAAAACAGCCTTTGCAGCTGTGTTTCAATTTCACAAGGGCCCAAATTTCATCCTCAGTTCCTAATCAGACTATTTTGACCTTTTTAATAAATGGCAATATTCATATAAATATAACTGATCCTAGTGGATACCTGTGAGAGTGATTAACCAAAAGAAAGAGTGAGCGTTAGGACTGAACTAAGTTAATTTCCCATGGAAGTAACTTAGTATTAGAGTACCCAAACAGGGAACACAAACAACAGCATGTGAATGAGGTAGAATAAAGTCCAAATACTCCAGCAACCTCACATTTGTTAGGGACATTCCCCACCTCTGAAGTTACTCCTTGTGTAATTTGTGATAACAACTATGTGCATACAACCTCTGAGTAAGTTAGTGTTGGTTAGAACAAGACTGCGCTGGGAGATTTAAGGCCAAATCTGTGCAAAGAAAAARATATTGTGCTAGGAAATACTAAAGACCTTAAAATGCCAAACAGTTTTTGATACAACTCTTCTTCACTCGCCTAAATTAAAGTGCCAGTGGATACATTTMTGTAGTGCAATGATCGTTCCACTGTTTCCAAATTTCATCAAGCACTGAAATTGCAATAGTGCCAACTGAGAAATCAGAAGAATCCAAGTATAAAGTTGGCATGGGCACTTATTTTTTCTCCGAGTGCACAGTTGGGTGGATTGMTTTCTTTACACTCCCTCTATGCTCCCTCTCTTCGAGTCCCCACCTTCACAAGGGCAACGCAACGTCTCTTGGCTTACGGAATGCTATTTCTGGAACTTCATCGTGCAGAAAGTCATGGTATGGAAGTTATGATTCATACACTTCATAGGAGTAGAAGTGTTACTGAATTTGGGCAGGTGGCAAGGTGGCAYTGAGGACTTGAGATGGCATGACAAATGTCAACAGCTAGGGAAGTATGCTCCAGAGGTGCAAGACTCAAAGAGTTACAGGTCCTTGGGGAGTTATGTCAAAGGCACAGAGTCCTTCACTTACATCAGACCAGGGAAACTAGACTTCATAARCACACTAAATTTTAATGTTTTTCCTGACATTTTTGCTTCTTACGTCACAAGAAACTGCTGTGTCCTAGCCATCTTCAGTGTCTGTAACTTTTCCCTTCCTGGCTTCTGTTCAACTCCGAATTCTGCCTTCATCACCTCTCTCGCTCCTTCCTGCACCAGCTCCCAGCCCGGACCAAGACATTACACCATTTCCTTCGCAGCCTGCTCCCATTCCGGCCTTGGCCATCCCTGGTGCTGCCCCTTACACCTGGCACTCTCTCCTCTCCCTTCTGCCAACACGATCACCTTCTTGAATTCAGCTCCTTCCCCTAAATCTATTGCTCTCTCCCCATCTAGCTCCAGCAATTTTTAACCCATTTAATATAAAGGTGCTTAATTGGTCAATCGCAGCCCAGTAACAGCAAGAAATGCCTTGCAACACTGCATGATCCAAGGCATTTCAAATCTGAAACACTTTTTTGAGTGATAAAGTCCTCAGCAGGCCTTGCCCAGCCCTCATATTGCTCTATACAAGTTCTTGAGGTTTGTAATAAATCACAGCTTCCACTAAAGCCAGAACATGGCCCATTCTCAGAAAAGTGTTGGACCAGCTCCACAATCAGTTTCCAAAGCATCCATCTTCATCTCACACTTCGTGCTGTGAACAGGGCTTTCAAATTTCTTTTTCAAACTGCTATAAAAGAACTCTCTTATTCTGAGGAACTTAAAGACAAACAGTCTTAACAGGGAACTTTTCTTGCATAGTGGAAAGAGTGGCTGTTCCTCTGTGGGCCAGGGGAAAGAAAGTAACTCCTCTCAATGGCATTAGCCCCCAGTCTAAGGCTCTTGACCGCACAAAGACAGGGAGATCCAAGGAATAGGAAAGGGAGCCTGATTAAAAAAAAAAAAAAAAAAAAAAAAAAAAAAGAAAAAAAAAAAAAAAAAAAAAAAAAAAAAAAAAAAAAAGTTGTCCAGAGACTGTTCGTAAGCCTGCAAGAAGAACCAAGCACAGGATTGAAAAGGTCACTAGCCACAAAAATTTGTGAGCAGCTTTCCTAAAGAGAGGAGCTGTTGTTACTGACCTCAGGATCGCATACAGAAATGGCAGATAGGGCTGAGACAGCAATGAAGGATGCTGAGCACTGCTTGGTCCCTTCTCTGCTGCGCCACCAGCATCGCAGCCTGTCCCAGGGATAGCACAGTTGAGAGCTCCGAGGTTTCAAGAACCAGGACAGCATAAGCCAGCTGGACCCCGTTTTCTGGTGACAATCCACAAATCCTTCGCCTTCACGCGTATGAGCCCATTCATCTCACCGTTCTTTGCAGCATTGGCCATCTCTCGCATAAACACTGCGTAGTGTGTGTGGCGCACTGCAATACTTTAAGGACATTGGAATGCACTTTATCAGCACTTTTAAACACTGCAGCTTTATGAGGGGAGTCTGAAAATGTATTTACCATTCCAGACTCTGCACAGATGTGCTTTTAATGTAACATTCTGATGTTTTTCTTCTCTTCTCATGACCCCTTGCTGTCCAGGCAAGGGCGCTTGCCCTTCCTCATGCCACCAGATGCTCCAGGAATTCTCCCTGAAGCATCAACTATGAGAAATTTCTCTGAATAAAGCAGCTTCCTCACATCTTCTGCTGACAGTCTTCTGTCGGCGCTGTAAAGATTGCTTTCTGGGGAACCTCCCCAATGAAACACTCTTGCCACATGGCTGATTCTTAACCAGTGTCACAGGTATTTACATCTCTTGAAGGATTTTCTGCCCCTGCATCGACATGTGCAGAGTCATTTACTGCTCAGCGCGTTGCGCGGCAGGTACACAATTTGCCACGGCAGCCCTGACAGAGGGCCAACCCGTGTCTCTTCTGGGCCCTTCCCAAGAGTAGACTAATACRCTAGGGCTGGAAACTAGAGCTTTAGGGGACTGAAGGGAAACGCCTTCTAGATGAAGGGGCAGAGAAATTACTCCTGTGGTGCCAACGTCACCAAGAGCTTTGAAGGCAGAGCTTGCAGGAGGCTCTGCTGGTCTCAGGAGCATGTTCAGCCCTCTCCTCAGGTCTGCAGGAGCGAAAGATGAAGACAGAAAAAACAGGATCAGGTGGTTGTAGTGGGCCAAGGGAAAAGGAATCCTTTTCAGAAGGAGAAAAAGAGGAAAAGGCTCTAGAAGGCAAGAAAATATAGGGAAAACAGAAAGGGAAGAGAACCCACAAGAGGACTTTCCTCAGGAGAAACAAGTATTTAATCCATTTTCTCTAATCTGAGCCACAACTTTTACAGCTCCATTCARTGGAAACCATTTCTCAGCTCTGTTCTCCCACTTTTGTGACAACTCTCTTCAATATTTACTTGGAGCCTTGGAGATAGACAAGTGCCAGGCCAGCAACGGCAAACTTACCTGAATGCCTCTCCAGTACTAGGTCTTGGTGACTAATAGCGAGTTGCTTGCAGGGAAGAGGTTGTTACCACTCAGGATCTACTCCAACATGCAGAAAGGCCTCACCCCTYCATCTCCACATTTCGGAATAGGGCTCACATACATCCCCAGATTCATCACTTACGGKATGTTATTTCTGGAATTTCATCTCGTAGAAAGTCATAGTGTCACCCAAGTGACATCTCCTGTGAAACTTTACATCCAGTATTTTCCTTTTTCACTGATCTAACAGTGATGCTGTTTCATTTTTCTCACTGTCCAGACATATCACCCTTTTAGATCCTGACAGGCAGAAAAGAACAAGTTAGGAAAAGCATCATACCAGCACAGCTATAGCAGAATCTGTCTCGCATAGACTTTAAGAGATTATTAGTTTTCAGCATAATGAGTATCTAAGAGCTCAATACTAGGACTCTTCCTCAGGTAGATTTTTCTTATGATAGTAGTCTCATTTAGACCAGGTTCAAGATGTAGTGTATCTTTCAGCTAATGAGTAAGTATTGTAACTGGGGCCCTAGGAGCTGAGGAGAGACTTGGCAATGCAACCATAACTCAACCAGAAATAGTTGCATGAGGCCCAGTGTGCTGCTGTAGCCAACCACAAGCAACACAAAACAAGACAACACGAAAATCCACAAGGTTGACAAATTACAAGTATTTAAAATAAATAGCTCAGGAGGGACTGACTAAACAAGAKCATGATTTGTTCCTATGTGAAGATCCACCTGAGACCCCATACACTACTTAATCCCTGGAGCTGGAGCCAGTTCTCATTTATGTCAAGTGATGATTTTCCATTTACTTTAATGGAGCTGGAACAAGCCCAGGCAGAACTGCATAATAAGCAATGGTTCTATTCAACAAGAGAAATAGTCTTCTCCCTAATTCTCTCCTACTTCTTTGCACAAGCTTTAGGTCAGAAATAGGTGTACATACTTTTCAAGCTGTCTTCCACTGGGAGGTTGTATATTTGAAAAAAAAAAACAACCAAACAAAGTAGAATTTTTGATGAAGGAAAAGACTTGTTCCATTTACAAAGACGTGAGCTTCAGATGATGAACTGGAGTGTGCCTGACTCAAAAATTTAATTTTCTGAAGAATGTTAATTTTATATGCCTCTTAGTTTCTAACCTGGGAGCTTCATACCTCTTGCTGTGGTTACATTTTCCTTAAAAACATTTCATCTTGGAGCGGTAGCAGGAGCCCACACAAATACACAAGTTGAAAAGACAACAGAGAGATTTTTGCCAAGGAAGGATGGATGTAAGAGAACATGACTTTAATAACCATGGAAACAAAACATGTGTTATGAAAATGATTCACACTGTTTCGAGGACTGTTCTACAAGGCAATAACTTACTGCCTTTGAGACTGCACAGCAAAACACCGCAAGCAGAAAGGCAGGAGAGATGATTCCCAGAAGGAATACAACTCACCCTTATTTCTCTTAAGACACAACCTACAATGTAGTTCCCTGGACTCTGCTCTAGTAAAACTTCAGAGCATATCACTAAAGCTGTCGTGGTCTTTGCAGCTGACCTGAGTGTAGGGACTTGTGTGCTGTCAGAAGTGGGGCTAAGCTCTTTCCCGTAGAGCTGCATTCATTCTGCATTGATCGCTGGACACTGCAGGCTGTGGGTGGAAACCAGGTGAGAAGGTCTGTGTCATATCTCCATGTGCTGGGACAGACTGCTGACCTCGATGCCGGCTCTTGGCTCTCCAGGTCTCAGCTGCAGGTTTTCCCAGCTTGCCAGGGTAGTTCATCCTGCAGGAAATCATTCACCTGAACCAGGGCAAAGATACGCAGTCTGCAAGCTTTGGCCAAATGATGATATACAAAACAGACATGGTAACATGCCCATTCATTTACTGTAAGGTTTTCCCACAAGGTCCATCAGCCCATTGCCCCAAGGGTCACCTTCCCCTCACACTGTGCACGTGCAGGACCTCCTTTGCTCTCCTCACTTCTTATGCTAACTCCAAAACAAGCAAACAAACAAAAACCACATGTACYGCCCCCAGCTCACTGTAAACTGACTGCCTGGAAACACAGTGATAGCTCTTAATCCTCCTGGCAGCACATTATAGAAGCTTTCAAACTCCAAACAAGCGTTGCAATGCCACAGCCTTACTTGTGAAATTATTTATCATAGATTGGTTTATAGAGTCTTTTATAAGCTTCATATTGGCTAATAATGGCCTGGAGGTCTTACATTCTCTGGTTTGACTGATTCCATGTTTATGAGATTGGGAGCTTGACTCCTGGAAGAGATTTGCAGTCTGGAGCCATACTGTCTGGCTGACCTATATTTACGCAATAAGCCACTACGGGGTGCGAATCATACTGGTTAGGCTGCAGGCTGTGGGGGGTCCACATCCCAGGAGAAGAGGTGTCATACATGACCACGTTGTTGGCAGTCACTTATTTTCATGAGATGCAAGTCAGAGAGACATGTTTGCATCAGATGGTGCCCCCAAAATTAAAGCGAGGCTGGCAAGGCTCTTTGGAGCAGCATTTTCTTAGCTTTGGTTTGTGAGCTTTGGGTAGCAGCCACCTCTTTGGAAAATACTGGAGACATTCAGATGTTTTCCARTTGCGATCCACCAGTGAGATCCATTTATTCAGTCACGCAGCGCTTCTGTCTCACATCAGCCGGGCTCCCACCGCCTAGGGCACCTCTCCCCTCCACTGCACACGGGAGCCCGCGGGCACACAAGTCTTCCTTCAGATCCCCAGGAAGGTACAGGCAAAGCCAAGCCTAAGAAAATGCACAGTTTGTTTATTATAGTGTTCGGTTCACAACAGATATTAATAGATGGGAAGAAACATAGCATTAAAATGTGCTTGTTGGGTAACAAGATGGTAGGTTTTCACTCAGTGACCTAAAATGTAGGTATCTTAATGACATTAGAGTCAATACACTGGGATTTTGGGCTTAGAAGATAATACTCAGCTACGAATTATACATTAGCTATAAGATGAATAATCCAGAGGTACAGGTAATAGCTTTGTTATTGGATTTTTGAGTGCATCTGTTTGTGTAAGCTTATATAAGTATGTAAACCAAAAGCCATGTGAAAGAGCAGAAAGCCTTTCTAAAATTTCAATTTTTATTGTCTGTAACAGGAAAGATCCATAAGGGAAAAGGAAAAAACTCTTGTTTTGTGAAAATGACTACCAGCTTTGGAGAGACCTAGCTGGCAGGCATCAGTTAATTGCTATGGGTATTAAAAGGACCTTCTGTTTCCAGTTAGATCTTCAAAATAAAAAATAAATAAAAGCAGCAAAGAGGCACCTCATGGGAGTATCATTTTTTATGGTGAGCTTTCTCTAGGCAAGCAATGAGAAGCAACTAAATTCTTCCTCTTGATTCAGCATCAAGAAAAATCTATTACGGGGAATGAGCGGCCACAAACACCCACCACAGACATTACCTGAACACAGAGATTTCTCTTCTGATGCTTGTGGGGGAGGGAAGGAGGCAGCGTTCAGGGCTGTTGGACATGATCCGAGGAACAGCAACCAGCCGGCCAGCACGACATTAAACAGCAAGAGGCAAACGGATGTAAATGCAGGCATGCCATGGCACAAAGTCAGGCACCTGAGATCAGTCATGGCTTGAGCGCCAGAGAAGTTTGCTGATCTGTACAGTCTGTGGTGTCAGCTCTGGTAGCCTAGAGCATCTGTTTTATCCTCAAAAGGGAGAGAACAGACTGTGGAGCAGTCGCAGGCTTGCTTCTGAGTGTCTCCTCTGTGCCAGCTCTGCAGCATGGGGAAAAAAAAAACAACCCACAACACAGATACACCTAGTGACCAAATTTGTGAGCTTTGTGGCCTTTTTATACTGCCAGAGCAGTAAAAGGAGGTGGTGGTGCACTTGTTCGTCCTCCAGCTGGCCGGGCTGACACCAAGCACGCWGTGGAGGGAGTTTGTTCAGATGACCTGCCTACGCAAGACACCATCATAATTTCTGCCACCTGCCCACCACTAGTTGCCAAACGAACTTGCTGACACAACGCAGGCGTTGGTGAGGTTTTGCATTCACTCCCTTCCCTGGGCTTTTGTTACCAACAACAGTATTTCATATTAGCCACAGAAACCAGATGGCCTCAACATGAAGTCAGAGCATGACAACCTCTGTTCTTTCCATTTTCCAAACTTTCCCTTGRATCCATTATTCATGCAAGTCATTCGCTTGCAAGGTTAAATGAAAGGCCTCAGTATGCTCTCTACCTGCCAGATAAAATCAGAGTTTTCATTGCACAGCATCCAGCTACCCTTCCCTTTCACCATGGGAAGTCATGAAATTATCACCAAGCTGCTTAAGTGTGACAAAAAAGATTTGGAAGAGACATTTAGGAGGAGAGCAAGATGCATTTACTGGAAGCTTGTTCCAGTGACAAAAGGTAACACAGTCTAAGTTTCTGGGTAAAGAGTGCCAGTTTAATAGGATAACCTAGAGCTGAGAGAAGACATTTTCTAGGAGCCTAGAAAATGTTTGGGTACCAGATCACACAGCACACAAGAGCATAAGTTTCAGTCTAGGAGATTTAGGGACTCCTGAAGTGCCATTCAGCTCAAGTACTTGTCTCTTGTTTGACAGCCAGTGTGCGTTGGAGGCTGCACTTTTACAAGGCACTCATCAAGATGAAAGAGCTCTTCATTTTATTCCTTCTGAGCACATAACAGGTTTCTCCAAACTCTGAGCCCTGCCMCTGTTCTCCTTCAAACACAGCGTCTGAAGTCATAGCTTCTCTGCTAATGCTCTCTAGCGTTCAGCCCATTTCTCATTTCCATTTCCATAGACAGCTTTTCCAGAGGTCTCCAAGTCACAAGCTCTAGAGCCTTCAGTCCTGTTCTTTAGTTTTGAGAGCTCTGACTCAGTGCTTAAGGACAGCATCCTGGTGCATCCCATCCTGATATGGAGGTAGAAGAAGTAGCTAGGAGTCAAGTTTGCTTATCATGCTTATTTATACGGAAGTCAGTCCTGAAATCAAGTTTCTGTATTATTCCCGACTCCACTTTGTGGGTAGCTGTCTCAGCTCTCCCCTTTGACTGCAGATCTCAAGAGAGATTATTTTGGTTACCTTCCCTTTGCCCCCTCTTCGGTGCGGACTGCAAGTACTGAAATCATTTGCTTCCAGAGCTCCCAGTTTTGTGGAGAAAGACAGAAGGTCTGAGCTGAAATAGCTCATTTACTACGTGCCAGTGAAAGTGAGACAGAAACCTGGAGCTCACTGCTCCTAAACCTCTTAGAAWTGGAGTTTGCTGGAGGCACTGCAGGCTCTGAGGTCCATGTATTAGCAGCACTCTGAGAACAAACCACAAACTACTAGCACAYAGTGCGTATAATACAAATGTTCATGCAGAATTTAATCAGAGCACTTAAGCTAATGGCTGAAAATGGCTAATGTCTAAGTGTTAGATGACCAAGATAACATGATRTATTATTTGTGTTACTACAGGGCCTGTTAAGGCTTTGCTCTCCTCCATCTCTTGATAGGCACAGCCTTTGTTGGCTGGAATTCAGTGTAGCTGTGCAAGGTATAAAACAGTCATTAACTTGGGCAGGAGAGGAAGAAGAGCAGAAGGAAACCACCTGTCAGTGTGCAGGGCACAAGCACACAAAAGCAAGATAACATCGTTGCCTTCACATRGGCTAAACTTGCAAAGGAGCTGATGAAGAGCTCCAAGAATTGAAGCACAGGCTGATGTAAAGACTCCTGTTTAAATATGTACATTACGACCACAGYATGTTGGGTTTGTCTCATGCTGGCTGTTCGGAGCCTGGAAAATTACCTAGAAGGCAACAAGAACTGAGCCTTAGTGTCTTCTTTTTGCCAGTTTTCCAGGAAATATTTACTTCTGATTTCACAGTTTTAAGCTCAGGCTCTTGTCTGTGTGTAGCACACTATGAAATGAGGATAGGATGTTCTCACACTGCTATCAAAATCCTTTGGGGAGTGAGGAGAATGGAAGACAGATCTTCTGGTAGATACAAATGCTTCAATAACTGAAAAATCTTCTTCAAGATCCTGACAGACCCCTGACCTCCTATTCTCCCACTTGTGATGGGAGAGAATTTGTTTCTGAGATCTGCTGCATTAGCCTGAGGACTACACAGTAACCACACTGTGATTGCTGGCTGCAGCCACATCCTTCTCCCAGTTATACCAGCAGCACTTTGGGGTGAAAGGCAGGGGCATGTTTCCATTATYAGTGAGGCTACAGGACAGGAAATACCATGATAGGAACAAAATCCATCGATGCTGTCATGTGAAAAACACTTAATAAGTAAGTAAGCCTCTGACGCTCAATATTTCCTTTTATCTCAGAAGGAGAGRAGATTGCTTCCTCTTGCCATGCCCTGACAGGCACACTCTGAATCAAGCCTCTCTTCCTTCAGGCACCACTTTTGGCTTCATGTATTTACAGGGACACATTTAAAGTCAAATCTATCCTCCAATGCACGGCAAGAAGACCTGCCCTGACACCTAGRGATGCACACAAGGGTTCTCACCTGCATTTCTGTGATATAGATGTTGCCAGAAGCACTGATTAGCACCAGCAAAGACAGGACAAAGGACATGGGGACAACTGTGAAATAACAACTATGATTTTTCACCCTGGTGCGAGCCATCACTGGCTTCTATTCCAGACTTTGCAGACGATGAGGCACGCAAAGAGGAAATACCTGCCTTGGTYACTCTTTCATCCTGTCAGTTGTAGGCAAGACAATCGGATGACCAGTGCTTTTGTTTCTCTAGCTGCAAAATGGAGATGGGTGATGTCTCTGCATGCATTTTTAGTCAGAATACAGGTACCAGCCATGATTTCCAGACCTTGCCTTGTAATTGGTTCACTGACTGGCTTGCAACCTAACACAGTCTGGATGGTCTCTGACCCAATAGTGTTGCTGAGATCTCCATTTGTAGGACAGGAAGACAGCTCATTTCTTGCTGCGCTCCTGGCTGGGAGCTGGGATTTCACAAGTGCGTTTACACTACTACCACAGTTTTAGCTTGGCTCATTGGTGTTGCTCAGGCTGAGCAGCACAGAGCTCAAGGTGSGGTTTGAGGCCTGACCCAGAAGTAAGACTATTGGTGGGGCTGTACTAAGCCCTGCTATGGCCCAAATACCGGTCTTGGAACCTGAAAGTCTTAGAGCTGCGAAAGAGCTGGGCCAGACTATGGACAGCCCCTGCCTGGCTGCACCAGGACCTGCCRCACTTGCTCTGCCAGCACCTGCGGAGCTTACCTGGGAGTGGAGATAGGCATGGAAACACCCAGCACTGGGGCGGGTGTCGAGGAAGAGGTGTGGGGCTCACATGCACATGTGTCCACCAGTCAAATAGTGCCCCATTTGTGCCCAAGAGCGAAGAAGGAGATGGGAAACCAACACTCAAACAAAGGAGGACAGGGAACACCTGAAAACAGCAGGGTGGATGCTCATGTGCAATCAGACAGTCTGGAAACCCAGTTCATTCATGCTGCAGAGATACCATGACCCTGGTTTTGCTTCCAGAATCAACGAAGTCCTTGGAACACCTCTTTCTTTTCCATCCAGCATGCCACGTGCCCAGGCACAAGCAGCAACCCATCTCCAGTCCTCCCCAGGGCTGCCTAAGCACAGAGGAGRAAACAAACGCCAGCTAAACACACAAACGAATTGCAGACACAATTTAGTCACAGAGATTAAGAGCTAAGGCCATATCAACTGACTGCTGGGCAAGATGTTACCATGTAACAGCTGTTCACATGCTTTTGGTCCCACACTGATAAAAGAGAAGTGAGTGAAATTACTCTTCTGTCACAAGCTCAGATATCGCGCTGAGACTTATTGATGTTCACCTTCATGAGAAGGAGAAGACTTTTTTTTAGTAATATGTTCTATAAGAGATTGGCGTAGAAAAGGGCAAACTTGAACTAACGGACGTAATTCTAATTGAAAAAATAAAAGAGATATTTCCAGATTTCTCTGGAAGGGATTGTAAAGTCAAAAACTGGTTCCCAATCTGAGTCTAGTTACAGGTGAGTAAGTTCCATGGTCCCCACTGGGATGTTGTTTAAACTATAGGATCCCTCAGTCTCTTGTGCAATTCAGAGAGATGACACATAGCTAGACCTTTCCTGGGAGTATTTATCACCATTCTTGTGCACTGACCACCTGGTTTAAGCACCAAAATCAGAATAACTGAGATGGGAGATAACTGAAATGGGAGGTAACATCTAGAGGTCTCTGGTCCATCTCCCTACTCAGGGCAAAGCCAACCTAGAGCTGGTTGCTTGGGGCCTTTTCAAGTTAAATTTTTAATATCTCTAAAGATGGAGGTTTCACAGTCTCTTTGGGCTCCTGGTCCAATGTTTGATCATCCTCACGGTGAAAAARTTTTTCCTAATATCAAATCAGAATTTTCCTTATTGAAACTAGTATCCAGAGGAAGCAACCTGGAAGCCTAGGTTGAACATCACCATTGTTGGAGATCACAAGTGAGGTACACCACCACAGCCTCAGCTTAGTTCATATCCCAGTGCAGGGCGAGGACAACAGCTTCCCACGCTGAGCAAACACACACCTTCTGCTCTCCCCGGCCCGCTGGGTGGCTCGGCCATTTCTGCTGATCGTAGCAAGCTGTTGTGTGGTCTGCGCGGAGAGGTTGCAGCCTGCCAACACTTCGCTCTTTCAGCTGGCTTGATTATTCTCTCATAATAACTCTTCCCCTTTTCCTATGAAGAACAGATGATCAACACGGATTGCACGGAGTTTCGAAAGCTGCTGTGTGTGCACTGCGGGGGTGTCTCCCAGCCACCTTCCCCTGCCTCCTCCCAAATTCACAGCGGCTGAACTCGCTTAACTGATTCCGGAGTCCTAACTTCGGTAATGACAGTATTGCCAATACCGATATTAAACTAAATGCTTTCCGTGGTGGGGCACAAGTAACAATAGTCAATATTTTGATGAGGCTGAATTACAGGCAGCAGTTGTGACAGCTGCCTTCAGTTTTGACTCTAATACTCTACTCCTCGGTGAGGTACAGGACACCATTTGATGAATTCCACACACTGTTCTTCAGTTACAGTTTATTAAAAGATGGATTAAAATATTGGCACAACAGTGGCTATAGGAATATTTTTCCAGTCACATCATCCTRGAAGCCTTTGGAGATGCAGAATTTTGTCTAAATTGGGACACCATTCATACATAGTTTTAATTGGTGTTTAAAAAGCCAATTCTCRCTACTAATTTTTACTACAAAAATAAATTTATGTCCACCATGTCCACCAGTATTGACCTATATCATTACAGATACTCAGCAGAATGACATTGTCTGAGACGCACCTTGTGGGTCAAAGTAAAAGAGACCAGCAAGACCTGGAAAYATTGATTACAATCAGCTGGCAGGCACTACATGTAAGGAGCAAGATCTGCACAAAGCTGAACAAGTCACTATTCCCACTTCACACCCTGGATTCGGAATTTAAAGCAAGCTGTGCAGAAGCTGAAYTGCCTTTGCAGGAGACTCACTCTACCTGTCCCATATGCAGGAATCGTGTATCCCATGTTATGCAGGGATTTAAAAGAAGATTTTTTTAAAAAAAAATGAGACTCTGTGATTGAGATCCAGGCATTAATATCTTGGAAAGATCATCACGGGTAGCTGAGTTAGAGCCACTCAATGCCATGACAAGTTGCAATTCAGGAGGTGCCAGGGAAAAGATGGGAGCTGAAGCTGACACAAGCCAAGAGGCAGCAACAMCCCAAGTTCAGCTGTCTCCTCACTTTACCAACCTGATAATTCAGCCACTATCGAAGACGTAAGAGAATGTGTTTGTCCCACTCAGCTCTCTGTTTCCCTGCAGCTCAGATACTCCATCTTTCAGACTGAGCAGACATAGGCATGAACAGAGGCATGGGAGACCCTGATACACTTCTGCCCATAGCACTAGCCCTCATGGGCATTAACTCTTTATATTAGAGCTGCACAATTCCAGTGCTTTCAGCCATTCAGCTTGGGTCAGACACTGAAGAGTTAAACAGTATCCTGAGTATATTCCAGATTTCAAATTAACTGGCCAGTTTGAAAAGGAACTTGAGTCCTAAATGCCTTTAAAATATTCCCCATGCAGCTTACTCACCAACATCCCACGTAGCCTGAGGACTGTACAGAGCCACTGGAACGCACTGGCTATTGTGTCCTGGCCAGATTTCCTGGAGAATATTTGCTGTTTCTTTTTCACTAGGTATGTCTCACAACCTTCATCCTGTGAAAAAAACACCCGAAAAGAACAGACTGAATTTCATAGTATTACATTAAGCCCTGAGATAGAAAGACGGTGAGGAGACATTTAGAAGTTGTTGGGCTGCCATTTGCTGGCACACATGAGGAATGAGTTGTGGTCAGGCATGAAGGTCTTGGGCGCAAATTACATGATGGTGACAATGACAGGRTTATGAAAGCACTGTGCACGCTGCAATCATGGGCAGCAGAAACCATCCCTTCAGACSAGCAGCAGACTTGTTCCAGATGTTCCTTTTAGACACTCCCTGCTTTAGCCAACAAACCGAGGCTGAGCCTTCACTTGACCCACCACCTCCACGACAAAGGAAAGAATGAAACTATCACCCTGGTACCTCTTGTCCTCCCCACTTTTAGTTTTATTTTCATCACTAACATATGCAGACATATGCTAACACCTTCTCCCCTTGGAGAGGTGACCTGGATTTTCCAAAATATGTCCTCCCACCAGCACATGTCAGAAGCGACTGGCAGATGTGGTGTGGCAGAAGACAAACAATTCTGCATTTCATCTGCCCTTGTGCTTTTGCATTTGTTGCCAGGGCATACAAGCTGGGTTCAGTCCCATTGAGATATTCCCCCTTAAAGAGAGGTTAAAAATAAGTTTATTTTTAACTATACCTCCATCTCCAGACAAGCTTCCAGCCTACCATGACAGCCCATCTCCTGCATCTGTTTGGAAATTAGCTTGCACACAAGGGATCTTAACTCTGAAATAGTATGTGTGTCCAGAAGCAGGGTTGGCAAGGGGATACTGCCCTCATAAATAGGTAAAATGCTTTTCCTAAATGGTACCAGAGGAATCCTTACTACACACAAACTAGACAGATGTACACACAGCTGCCTAAATAGCTCAGTTCCAACATCCACAAAACTCATGTTTCTGAGAGCTGCAGTGGAATGACGAAGACTAGCCACTTTGAATACAACCAAGGCATAATTCAAGCTAGCAGCAGTAACAGCTTCCAAAAGAGTGACACAGTCCTAATCAAGACAACCCCAGGTAGTGTCCATCCCAGACCAGCAAAGCCTGCTCCTGCCAGCGGGCCAGTCCATCAGCAGGCCCGCTTTGCAGGCAGCAAAGGCAGCTGGAGCCCACGCTCCACCACAGCAGCAGAGTGAGGGTAGAGATATCCCTCCAACCTGTAACAACTCTTCTTTTCCACAGACACACTGAGCTGAGASTGCCAGATGTGTCAAGCAGAACTCTATCATATGGGCTTTTAGCAAGAGGAACAAGGACTTGTCATTACCATACGAGGAGAGAAGTAATTTGTTTYGCTTGCAGCTTAAGCCAAACTGGGCCACACAGGCAGAAGTTTGGGGTTTACATCAGCATAACTCCACTGGTTTCTGCCAGACCGTAACATATGTCTCCAGTGTCTATGGCAGGTTGAGTTCAAGTCGATCCCCAAAATAGCACAAATCTTTAGCAGTCAGGAGACAAGAGTTAATTCTTCCAGTCCATTTACCATATGTTCTATTTTGGTGCACGGCATCTTGAAGTAGAAGAAAAATATCTTATGTGCTGACATAGACGTTCCTTATAAACATTTCAAGCATGTCAGTCAACCTTTCATCTTACCACTTAAGGGAGCCTGCACAYAGGACCTCACTCAGAGCTTAACGTTAGTATGGGAACATCAGTGAGAAAACACCTGCAAGTGTTCACACCTTAATGCAAACACCTTCTGGGGAACCAGCAGCATTTTCTGTTTAATAGTATAACTGTTGGGAACTACTCCAGGCTTTCCAAAGAGGGGAAACTCAAGGAAAGAGCAGTTTCAACCCACCATATAAAAGGTAATATTTTGTTGTGAGAGGATGCTACAGATTTATTGCACTCTGCTTACTTCTCACTTCACACCTATCTATAGTAACAGAGATCAGAGATGTTTTCCAGAGAAAGATGTTCTTCTACAGCATTTTATTGCCCTTATCCAGTCACAGTGACATTTCTCTGGTTTGAAGGTTTATATTTTTTCTCCATTTCAGCATACTCTAATTTATCCATACAAGAGGCTTGACCTCTGCAGGAATTTGCTTTCACATCAGAAAGCACTTTGGGATGTCCCAGGCCTGCTCAAAGCCTGCTCTTCCCTTTCACCTGCTGSTTACAGCATCGACTGCACTGCAAAGTGACATAGATGTCAAACAAAATGGTGACATTCACATCAAGGAAAGGTGAAGTCCCCAGAAACATAGGCRTCTGAAATCAATAGCAGCAGATCCACCTTGAGTGCCAAAGCCTTTTTCCAGGCAGGCCACAAGAGAACAGCAGACATTTTCGTTTCCCAGATCTATCCAACCTCAGCCTTAAGCCTCAGCTTCACAAATAGCTGCACATCAGCTGAGCAGAGCCCAGAAGTGCCCTTCTACTTGCAGCAGATACTAGGAAAAATGCATCCTCTTATGCTAAAATAAATCTCAGATCGTCACAGCTCATACTCACCATACGGGAAGGAAACATGCCTGGGCAGCTGCCACAGCTCAGCTGTGGCTTAGAGAGCTGCATTTTTTCTCAATCGGCCATTCACAGGCGCTCGGTTTCCAAATACAGTTGCAGTTCAGAAGAGGAAAGCTGGAGGAAGCGGCCTTTATCACAAGCAGTCACAACGAGTTCGTTCAGGGAGCCGAGCATGCTGCCTCTGATTCAAACGAGTGCTGCAGAGAAAAGCTTAAAAATGAAAGATGAGATTGCTAATAAGCAATTAAAAAATTGCCCACTACAGAAGATCCTTCCTCACCAATAGTTGCTATCTTATCTCCAAAAATCTTGGAGATTTATAGCCTGTGTATCATTCAGTCGTACAAGTCTGTTCTCTCTTTTTTCATGGTTGCTGTTTTAACCATCCTTAGTACCAGCCTCYGCAATAGCTCATGGCAAGAGAGATAGATCTTCCCTCTCATTTCCAGCTCTATGGTCCTTCCCCACTGGCTTCCTCCTTCCCACCTTTCTCCTGCCCCCGTGATGCCTTTTCCCACTTTCTACCTGGAAGATGACCTCAATCCCRAGCTGGGCTTCCCTGCAGCAACCATTTCTCTTATATTATCARACAGTGATTCTCTCCATCAGCGTTKCTGGGCCACTCACAGTCYCAGATTTCTGACACTTCCACCAACAAAACGTCCTTCAGTTGACTGGTAGCTCTCCACAGGGCCACCCCACAGGCARTCCCACACGTTACCAAGGACCAGGTCCAGCACAGGGTTTACTGACCACATGCTGAAAGCACCACGCAGGAYCCCAAACCCTTCCCTCCTCCAAGCCATCTGCTTTTATTTGCCYGTTACGGTAACAGCAACTGTCATCCTAGGGAAAGGCGAGAGCTCCTCCTCATCCGAGGGTGTTGCATGTTCCCAGAAGAGGGTCATTATCACCAAATACGAGGTAGCACATAAATTTGTGAAAAGGTGAAGTGGTTTCCCAGGCAACAGAAACTGTGTATAAGCAAGCTGGAGCCCTCCGCTGTGCCTGCCAGAGCGCATATTGTTGCACTGATAATAGTTAAAGCAATGAGGGAGTCATAGTATAATGAATATCCTCCAGTGAGACAAGGTAAATTCATGCTACAGCATTCCATCTGAATAATTTTAAACACAATCGGCCCTGGATTTCAGCCAAGACCATGTTCAGCTGACAATAATTTGTGATTAGAAATGAGGCACGATTTTGTTTTAAACAGYGGAACCACATCCTCAGGGCTGTAGTAGATTTTCCATCAGTGGCATCGTTTAAACTGAGATTGGAAGTCATAAGAGACATTAGACATGAGAGCTGATTGTACAATCATTTCTTGGCTATATAAACTGGTACCTCTGGTATTAAAGGCTCTTACAAAGGGATCTCTTGTGATAAGAGCAGAATCTTGCCTTTTCTGTTTTAAGAGTACCTTTCTAGTCCACACAAAAAAWGAAACAGATAAGCTCAGATAGCAACTTGTGTTAAGCGATTCATCAGTCCTCCGG
Source organism: Rhea americana (assembly GCF_003343005.1). Taxonomy (NCBI): domain Eukaryota; kingdom Metazoa; phylum Chordata; class Aves; order Rheiformes; family Rheidae; genus Rhea; species Rhea americana. The sequence continues at coordinate 3,629,059 of NW_028186557.1, forward strand.
TTTTCAAAGAGTTTTCACCTGTCCCACGTGTCTCAGTGCAGCGCAAACACTTGCCATCACGGCTCTAGGCCCACCTGCGCTATCGACGCCAGCCCAGTGGGACTCTGCATGTGGCAGTGGAGAAAGTGGAGAGCTACATGCACACACTCAATAGACCCTGACTGCTCCCATGTCCTCTTCTTTGGGGATCTTGTTCTACTTTCAGGAGCAGAAAGGAGCCCCCACAACTATGGGTAAGGGATGGATGCTACAGAGAAGAGATCATGGAGATGGACCAGACACAGTGTCCCAAAACTCCAGACCCGGGCTTTTTTCAAGGGCAGAAGAGGAAGAGGGTTGTCTACAGAGTCCCACGTGGCCCAGAATACTTCACTCTGTTTCCATCAAGTTATTAGTTTTGGCTTGCGCTCACAAACCAGTCTAACAGAAAAACAAACAAATAGTTACTCCTCCAAACTTTCAAGTCCCATGGTCTCYTTCCAGACACATGCACCCAAGTAATTACACCCCAGTCACCATCATCTTCTGTTCTAGCCCTCGACTCCATCCCTAACCTTGCAAAGCTCCCACAGACAACAGAGCCTCCTTGCACTCTGACCATGCCCCAGCCACCCAGTCCATCAGTGCTGTGCTGTGCTCCCACGGTGTGCAAGCCCCCACCACACAGCACTCATTTCTCTGGCCTTGTACCACCACTGGTGTTTCAGGCAGGGTCCCGGCTGTGCCCAGGGAAGTACCAAGGGTGCCCTGGAGGCAGAGCATGTCCTGGACTCTTCTCCCTCAGGAATCCTTCCTGGGTCCTCCAGAATAGTCTCCAAGAGAGCTGGTTAAAGCTCAGGCCACATGGGCCACCACCTGACCCACACTTCCCCCAGACACTCAAGGAGCTCAGGAACTCATTTCTAGGCTTTGCACACAAAAAGACTTGGAAGAGTCTTTTACAGCACCTTCTTGTTCCTGCAGAGATCCTGAAACTGTGTTATTCTTGCTTTTTCTTTGTCCCTCAACCAAGGTACCTTAGCTGGATCGCAGGTGATAAGCCTAAGAGGCAGAGCACAAGAATATGTCACCCCTCCAGTGAGGACCAAGGGCAGCTAAGCTGCAGGAGGCAGAGGCCCCAGCTTGGCCTCAGTCCTAATTGCAGCACTGATGGAGCAAATGCATATCTGCCTAGAAGAGGTCAGTCAAGTGCCTCCCACTTAATATTTAAAAGCTGTTTCTCCTTTCAGTCCCAGGTCTCTGGAGTGCTCACAGCACAACAGACCATATTCACATTTTTCAGATGTGTATGAATGTTAAAAATAATTCACCGGGTTTCTCTTCAAACGCAGATGAGATCAAGCCTTTGAACAGCCCTTTGCAACTCTATGTCAATTTGCAGTGATCCTTAAGGGAGAAGGGAAGGGCAGGGGGAAGAGGAAAAGGTATTTTGTAATGGAAAAAGTAATGAAACCTTGTGTCCCCCTCCTTGCTGCTCAGCTCACCTCTGCCCAATCTGATCGCCTGTTGAAGAGCTGTGTTGTAGGAAACGCTCCATAAAATCCTCCAAGAAATTCCCATCATTGCTGAACAAGGGCGGCTGGTCACAAAAGGCAGAGCATTACCACGCTGTGCAGCTCGAGAGATGGGACCTCACTGATTCATGCTGCAGAGAAGCTTTTCAAGGGCTCTCACACAATATCACTCCTTTAGCTGATTAAGCAGGAATGCCATTTACAACGAGGCAGTTATGCTTGAAGTTCTGTGGGGAAAAAAAAGGATGGAGAAAAAAAGAGATGTTCTGATTTCTCAATGAGACTCCAGGGGATGTGCATTCCTGGCACATGAGGCCAAGACTGGGGCTCCCAGGCACTCTGGATGAACACTACCACTGTCTGGGTAGGTCTAAGGAAGCACAAGAAGGTGGATTACAGAGACACAGGGTTTCGACTGGAGTCGAACAGAGCTSCAACAACCCTGAGAAAGCAACAGACACCCCAAGGCGAGGGCCTCGGCTTTGCACATACCCCACTCCTGGTCTCACCATAGGGACCTAGTCATGGCAACAGGCATCCAGCGAGTGTCACCTGCAAGGTCACTAAACCTGCCTAAAATGTGACTTGGGAAGTCACAGTTTGCTGTATTCTCTGTGAAACTGAGGGGGAAAATAGCCATCATCCTCCACACACACACCTCTATAAAGGGATTTAGTAAAGCTTTCTGAAAGTTGGAGGGCTTCAAAAACTGGGTTTTTTGATTGGGTTGGGAAGAATTTTGAGAGGAGCTCCCCTTTCACGGTTTCCATTCCATTAYTTGTTACATATATCTCATCACTAATTAACTCAGGCTTAAGCTACCCAATAAAAGCCTGAATGCATTTCTGCACTAGAAGCCTGACTCAGGGGCTATGCGAGAAAGGGGAGGATGGTGATGGCAAGACTCAYGCAAAATGATGCAAAATGGAGCAAGGAGAGGTGCTACCACATGCTCGTATTAGCAGGGCCTGCTCCAGAGCTGCCTCCAGACCAGACGCTCCCCGCTCTCCGTCACCAGTCGCTAGGCACAGCTGGCACACGCTGCCTGCCATGTTCACATCCCTTGCAGATAGCAGCTCTGCAAGGGAAGCACGTACAGGGACAGGTTGCACATGGCGCTCACAGGAGCTCCTGCAGCCGCCTGTCATCTTGACGGATCAACCATGACTGACCACCACCAAGTCTCTGTGTGTGACAGCAAGTGCACAGAGCAGGAGGAGACACAAGAATATCCCTGCATTTCAGAGATGATCCTTGGAGAAATAATCGTGCAGACCTACCAGGCAGCACAGACGTCTAGTGCTTGTTTGTTTAGTCAGGAAATATCATTCTCCTTGCCAAGAGAAAGCTTAGAGGGTGTTTTCTTTGTATTGGCTGGGTGGAATGAGAATTTATGGAGGATCCAGAAAGAGGCAGGAAGTTTGATGCTTTGTTTTTCTTCTGTATTTTTCCCTCTAGATTTTATTTTTCTTTGATTTTGGCCAGATAAATCCCCCCTCTTCCCAGGCCCTCGCCCCTAGATGGACAGAGCAGGAGCAAAGGACAACAGACACAGGAGAGAAGGAAATTGTCTCACAGCAAGACAGACAGGGGTAGGCCAGGTTCAAACTTCTCAGAACAACAATGTCCATCAGTCCTCCAAATCTCGAAGAAACAATCCTTCTCTCCTGACCCCTGCCACAACCCTCCCCTAAAATGTGACAGATTGGAGAGAGGCCAGTCATTGCCTCATTCGCATTCAGCTGCAGCACCACAGCACATGGGGAAAGTGGGAGAGTGCAGGGAAAAGGCAAGGTAAGTTTCTGAATTATGCTTGTCCTCTGCAGACCTGGATCCAGCCCCTCCACAGCATTGTGGAGCTGCTGGCAGAGGGCTCCTACCTACCACAGATGGCTCCAGGAAGACATGGCAATGTGACACATCTGCRTTTGCAAGTGAGCCCACACCAGCTGCAGGGCTCAGAAAAGGGAAGGGGGAGGAATGCTGCCTAGATCAGCTGAACTGTCTACTAATCCTCCTAATGGCTCCACGGGCTAATAACTTGACCCCCAGGTTTCCTCTTCCCTTTCCAGCACCAGCTCACTGTTTGCTCTTCTGCCTCACCTYCTAGCTGGGTGGGAGACCAGAGTGCACATGCGAGAGGACAGAGACAGAGAGAAGAGTTGTTTGTGCCAAAAACATTGATATGCAGACACACGCGGACATGCACAGACACACAGACCACATGCAGGATGCATAGGTATCATTAACCCGAATGCTTTTAGCTTGGGGCTTCCCTGGCGGTAGGTCCTGCTGGTGGACCAAGCACTTGCTGCAGTCCTCGTGCAGTAAAGGGACTGCTTGTGACACCTCTTCTGTCATCCTCGTGCTGAGATCCCAGGAAGCAGCAGTAAAAGCAGGAGTGTTGTTTTGGCTGATTGCATGATTTGAGCAAGTTTAACACAGAGGCAGCTAGAGCTAGTCATGACTTTACCTCTTTCACTGTGCCTGAARAGACTTACCGTCCTCTTTTCGACTCAGCTACCAGTAACAGAAGGGTCAGATGGGACATTTCAGCTCAGTATGTGTCTATGGGCTGGTAGTGATCTACAGTAGCCCTCAAATACATCTGCAGCACCCGGATTTCCAAGCAGCTTCCTGTCTAAGTGCTCAGTGAACCCAAGATAGTTTGGCTTCAAGGTCAGAAAAGGTCAGGTACATCAAATCCTCTGTAACCAAGGCGTGGAAAACCTRTTTCACTACTGTGTAGCTGTGACACTAGAACTGGAGCCACTTGCCTATCAGATCAGCCACTGGACACATCATGGTAGAGGAATCTTGACTAGATCTGTGGGGAAGGTGAGAGAGGCCACACTGAGTACCAAATGCTGCCCCCACAGTAAGTCTACACAACTAAAAATGGCACTTTGCAACATGGTGAAAGAAATTATCAACCTGAGATGAGGYTCCATCTTCATAAATGTCTCATAAAAGATAGAGAAGTTCCTTACTGATGTGTTACTCCACCATGCTCACTAGAAGCTCTTCTGCATTATAGACTTCTTTCCCTTTCTGCCTTACTCACTGGCTCTGTATTCGCTAYTCTGGTACCTTCGTACCTTTACAGATTCCCGTCACCTCTTTTTACTCACCTTCCCTTCTTTTCCCCATCCAGTGAAATCTTAAGTCCCACATCCCCGCATCTACTTTGTGTCCTTGCAGTAAATCTTTCTTCACACCTGCTGTCTTCACCTCTCACATGGACACCATCCTGGCCACTCTCTCAAGCCCTCAAACCAACCTCAGGACCAGCCCCTTTTCATAGCCTTTCTTTGCCCCAGGAACAACACCACATATTGCCAACTCTTCTCCAAAAYTGTTATAAGTAAGATTTCTTCTTATTTTGCTCTCTCACAATGCCTGGATCTTGGAGATCTGACATTGCCCATATCTCTTCTACACAATTCTTGCTGAAATGTAGGTACCAGCCATTTTAACTYTTTTCCTTTGCACCTCCTCCTGGTTCCCTTTTTGCCTGTTCAGTTGCCATCTCTCTCTCATCTCTCACCTATTCTCTAACTATAATGACTGCAAGTCCTTCTCCTCCAAATTCACTCCAGTTCAGCTTACACCCTTCAGTCTCCATTTCTAGAGCTGGTTCCTCGTCTGGCCAGTGCTCAGGACCAATATTCCAGCCACATTCTCTCAGCTGCCTTTGAAATTTCCAGCTGTGCTCTGCATTTTCAAATCTTTCCTCCCTTGGCTTCATGATTCAGATCTTTCCCAGTTCTCTTCCAGCTTTTTAGTCACTCTTTATTCTTCCCAGAAACATCCAGAACTACTTTGTGAGCAGTGTCAATTCTCTTCTGAAACTGCCCTTTACCAGGATCCCTACAAAAAGACATGAATAAGTCTAGTCATGTGCTAAGGCCTCTGGCTTTTCAATACTTTGTCAAAATTTAATTCTACTCCTCAGTCTGTCTGTCATCATCTGAAAGTCTCTTGTCTTGAGCTATGATGGGGCTGCTTTGTGGCACACAAATATCCTTTCATTTGGAGCAGTTTGTGACTGGGTCTCTTTAGCATTAGAAAAATCATATATAAATAATGCACAATACACCTCACCCCTTGTGATTACTGCAGGAACACAAATAGTGAATAAGTTCATGGTAAACAAAGGTACATTTAGATTGTGACTTTCACAAGCATTTAGAAAAAAAGTTCTGTGCTGTCTGAACACCATAGACATGACTGACAGGATTTACCTTCTCAGTCTTTTTCCAGCAGCAGTTTCCATGACCCTCCAAACATCCATCAGCTTGTTATGATGCTCTTGGTTGCTATTACAAAAGACAATTTGGACAGCAGCAACAACAGTGGATTCAGCATCGATTTTGATGTATGTGGAGCAATGAATGTTGATTAAAAGAACCAGATACAGGAAAAAAAAATCAAGGCATAGCAACTGTTCATCTTCCAGGTGAGAACATGTTTGGTATTAGGTCTCCCTGCCCCAYGACCATCTACAGAGGAGGCAGAATAGACCTTTCTTAAAACAACTGAACACCTCATCTTGCATAAGACTTACTAGCATTAAGGCAAGCACAAATTATTGCATCCTGGAAAATATTTAACATTTTATTGTAGGGAGGGGGTCAGCCTCCYGTTGCTTGATGAACCATTGAGTACATCCTGCCAACAGCTGGAGAGATAATTACAGTCCCACGCCTACCCCATGGGAGCTCATTCCATTTCCCAGGAATGGGGGGAGAGGTCCCTGTTCATACCAGTCTCCCTATGTAGGAATGGGGCTTGGTTTGTTTTTCTGTTCTACGTACACAGAAAGAAAGAGCTAAAACCTGGGAGTTCATCTGCAAGTAAATTGTTGAAAATGRACATTCTCCATAAAGTCCATTAAAATGTTACTAGAAGTTTGTATTGMCCTTTTAGTCTCTTCCAGTTTTCATTTCTAATGGATTTTTTCCCTATTTTTAAAAACGTATTCTCTGGGACAAAGTCAGGGAAAGGAGAATACTGGTTATGCAGGTTWAAGTGGTGCCTTGGGAATCCATTAAGTGTCAGGTCCCCAAGACTCAGGCAAGAAGAAGGAATGGGTTTTGGAGGAAAAGATTTTGAGTTTCAGAGAGGATCTGTGAACTCCCTCTGAGGGATATGAAACAGATAATGTAGAAAACCAGGAAGTAATGTGGGTGGAGTTCCCTAAGAGGTCCTCACCTTGACAAAAACATGACAGGTTTCTACAGAAYGGTCACTGTCATCCTTTTTCAGCCTTGATGATCTCTCCGGGCTCGTTCAAGTGCTGTCTTCTAGGATTATGTGACATTATATACATACACATCCTCATTCGCACACTATCCAGAGCTAAGTTTCCACCACTCTGCCATACAAACGTCTTGACAGCAAGCTACAGTGTGCAGAGAGTTCTGTAGCAGCATTATAGATGAAAGGCAATACCGTTCCCAGGTGGGCAAACATATTAACTCCCGGGATACAGCTCACTGACTGATCCCAGGGTCTCAACACCAGGGTTTTTGACTATCAAGCAACCTAAAGCCTCCTAGTGTTCCCAGTATGCTTCTGATACTGTTGTCTTCTTCTATCTTGTGCTCAGTGAAAAGACAAAAGTTTGGGGGATTTGAGGTGGAGATCAGCAAAGTGCTCTGTTTAGCATAAACATCCCTCAGTACGATCTCCCTGAAATACTGGTACACCGCATCGGCACACGGGGTTTTGTTTGAATTAGATAACTGACTGAGCCCACCATGCTGTAGGGATTTTTAATGCTATTCTTCTATCTCAACAGCGTGAGACTGAATTTCTACACCTCTGTTTCTCTAAATGTTGCCCATGCTCAGATGAAGAAATGCCTTTTCCCTTAAGGTCTGTGCACAATTACAGCCTGCAATGGCTGAGATCAGAASAGGTTAAAAATAATCCCGGCCCTGCTTTGCGAAGTCTATGCTTTAGGAATCAGAAATTGCTTTCCATTGGCCAYAATAGGTATTTCAAACCACCATCAGAAGCTCAGATAGTAGCTATTGATAAAATATTCAGGTAGCACTACAGAGAGCCTTCTCCAAGGGTCCAGCTGTGAGAACATTAGCAACTCTAATACATTGCACATCTTTTGGAAATAAATGCATTTCTTGAATTTTGAAAGATCTGACTTAACAATATGGGCATTAAATGGAGAGGTACCAACATGACACAATTACTGCATTTTGAGCACATTAGATTAGAAGTATAGGCACTATTCATCCAAATATATTGAGGTGACAAAATCTTACTCACTTCATCCATTCCAGGAGTCCAAGGCCAGGCTACCATCGAATTACCGAGCATTACACTCCTTCATTTCCTGCTACCTCACAGTGAGCCCAGTTCCTTGTGTTCAGCAAAAAAAAACAGACTTCGAGAGATAAAGAATCCATCACTTTTTTTGTTTTTTTATTCTAGTAGCTAATCACTTTACCATGACATACGTGCTGCTGAATTCCAGCTTGTCTCTCTGCCCTCAGCCACTGCTTCTTGCTCTGTCCACCCTGTGAGTACCCAGAGTGTCTCCTCAGGGAGATACCACTACGCAATCGTTAGGTAACCTCACTATCACCCTTCAGAGAAAAAAACAGCTTGAACTCTCTAAGTYTCATGTTGCAAAGCATCTTCTCCAGTCCTGAAGTCACTTTTCTGTCTCTTTTTTTGCAGACACCAATAGCCCAAGCTGGCTCTGGAAGGCGATGAAAAAAGAGCCRTGTTTTCTAGCTCCACAGTCCAGACCAGCCCTTCAGTGCTGCAGCACGGTCTCTGTCACCACCTCCATGTCCTGGAGAGGTTTTTGAGATGACCACTGTGTTTCTAGGACACAGTGCCCATCCAGTACTGGATCTGGAACTAGATGTTCAAATGCATGCTGCATGAAATTTTAAGGSCAATAGGTGCCTTACAGCCTGTAGCTCCCATAAAACTTGTGTACCAGGTAGGAGGTAGGTAGTGGATTGCCCTGCATGGTCAACACAGCCTTTGGAGTCAACTCCTATGGCTGTCCCTCCATCCACGATGGATGACCGTCCCTCCATCCATGACAGAAGTCCATCCACCCTGCAGACCCCACTGACACATGGCAGCACAGGAAGACCCAGGACACTGTGCAGTGATGCTGAGACGGGTGCTAGGAGGGGGCCGAGCGCTCTCCTGCCGCGCTCCTCCGTGAGCACAGACGCGCTCTGTCGGAGGTGTGAGAGAGRGGGGGTCTTTCACTCCTTCTGCTTCAAAGCTGAGGGATGTTTTYCTGCAAGGCTGCCACGGAGACTTTTAAACAGGGTTCCCATTCATACAGAGGTTAATTAATGTAGGCACCTTTGGTGGTATTTTCAGAAGCCCCCAGACACTCAGATAGCTTTGAAACGCTGGCTGCAAGCACAGAGCTGGGCTCTGTCAATACCTGGACCTGCACAGCAGCGCTGAAAGCTGATTAGCTTACAAGCCTCAGGTTTCGACAAACACTCATTTTGCTCTACTTTACATATACCATCACCCTGCGTGAGGGAAGGGCTAGTATAATTAGGGTCGTCTAGGCGTATTTGCCAGCTGATATATTATCCATATGCAGAAACTCCAGGTCATTTTTTTCTCACRACCATAGTGTTGAAAGAGCAACACTGTGTGAGAAACCAGCGGTGGTTGGGGGAGACAAGGAAACACTGTAACGCTAAACCTATTTTTTCTCATAGTCCGACCTCAATCATCTGCTGTCCTCTGGAAGCTGCTTGCTCTGAGCACCAAAGAGATAGCATCAGAAAAAAAACAACTATCATTTTAATCTCCCTAAGAAAAAGGTCAACCCCCCTCCACRCACTCTCTGAACAGTTTACACAGAAAAAGAAGAAACCCAAAACATCACTTGACTTGGCAGGTCTGCTCCTGGGAACCCAGAAGGCTGTTTGACCTTCTCCAGGCAAGCATGGGGCTTTCTCTGCACTTCCAAAGAAAACCTTTGCGATTCTGGGAAGTTTGGGGAGGCATTCGGAGAGCGCACTGAGCCCTCCTGACAAGGAGATCGGAGGACAGACTGAAAAACTGTTCTCTCTGGAGAAGCCTGAAAGGAGAGAAAAGAAACAACACATTTTTCCTGCACTGAGACTAACTGCAGCTGTTGGTGCTTCCAGGCAATAACCGTTTTGGGCCACGCTCTCACTTGGGCCTTGTCAAGAAAAGAAAGACCGACTGAGACATTAACACATCTACCCGCTAAGCAGATCGGACAGTCCCCAGCACGTCGAGAAAGCAGACGAGAGCTGCATTTCCTGCTGTGATGCTGATCCCTTGGAAAACGCCCTATATGCAGATTTGGTACCAGCTATCAGGGCGCTTACGAATGACAGGGACATTTCCAGCAAGCTAAGACAAGGAACAAACGATGTTAATGATAAATCCATCCCCCGCCCACTGCACGGACATGGATGTCCGCAGCTAAAATAAACAAATGGTCTGGGCAAGCTGTCAGGCTTGTTTAGATTCTGCTTGGGATGAATCTCAGTGCCCTTTGATCCCATGATGTTTTTGGCGCCTGTGTTGCYGTCTAGCAGCAGGGTATATTTTTCTATCCCAAGGAGCAAGTGGATGCAGCTGCCTATAGCTGATTTATAGGAGGAAGTGATTCACAGGAAATCAAAGCTTCTCACACAGTAAAATTGCTGTCTTTTCACTTCCACCATCAGTGCAATGATTAGAGCTCTGGGGACTTCAGTTAGGAAGATCAGCAAAGTGTTTTGTACTTAGCATAAATCGCTGTCTGCAATGACTCACAGAGGATGCTCACAGCGGGCTGCACCTGTCTGTACGTCCTCACGCACCGGCGGCGATGGCATTTTCACTCAGCGCTGTTCCAGAGATTTTAAATTCACACTTTGCTCACTGCAGCGATGCAAGGCAGCTTCGGGACTTTGCTTTCCCATACTAACCATGTCATTCCTTGGGATTCAGACCTYGTGCACAATTTGCAGATCAGAACGGGTGTGAGTGCTGCGGCGGGGGATTTTTACGGTCCRTATACCTCCATGAGCTACGTCAGGCAAGACTGTCTTCTGTCACATGCCTGTAGATCATAGTAAAATGAGGGGTACATCAAGAATACTATGCCCTGCCAAAACTTGCTTATCACTGATAATGGCTGTGGATTACCAGACACATGATTTAGGAGCTGGTTACTGCTTGCAGTTTCCGATAACTGTTCACATCGGTCACAGAAGCTAATGAAGCAGTTGTTTATTACTGCAAAACTTCAGACCCCACAGGACATTCAGCAAATATCTCTGTGCTTCTAAAAGAAGATTTGGCTCCTGCTGCATCCCTTGTGAGTGCAAAGCTGAGTCAAACAACGAGGATTTGYTATCAGCATAATCAGAAACAGGGAGAAAGGGAAGGATGGGATTAAGACTTGGCTGCTGGTAAACATATGTTGCTTCAGTTAATTGTGCAGAAATTTCTATGCTCAAAATAGTGATAAAAACAATTGAAAGAAGTGTGAAAACTCAGCTCTGGAGCTCATGCCTGGCTCATCAAATATGAAGGTGTCTACACACATACACACAGGTCCATGCTGAACCTTTATTAGTATAAATATTAATTTATATCTCAACTCACACACTAGGTGTTCGGCCTTTTCTAACACATCTCCACGCTCCCTTGGTTTGAATGGGGCTGGTCCTCAGGCCAGTGGGGCAGCATTTATCTTCATTARCTCATGACCTTGCACATCTCACATCTGCCCAGCATCTCCTGTGTACAACAGCAGAGGGGCAGACTTACTTACTCGGCTCAAATCATGCTGGGTTTTCCCATCCATTTTTACCCSCTGCCACAGGCTGCAGTGCCGGGAGCTTGGAGGAAGCCATACACCATGGAGAGAAAGGGCAGTCAGGGAACAAGTGTGCCTTACCTCTAAATGCACCATTACGGGAACCGGACTGCACACACGAGCATTGGGGTAAGGGATGTTTAAAACCACATCCCTGGTAGGGCCTGGGCTTCTCTGGGAATGGGGAACTTACCTAGACAGYGAATCTGTGCTAGTGAATTCATTTTGTGGATCAAATATACGGAAAATCACAGCTTTCAGGAGCTGAAACGAGACGACAGCAATCGCAGGGCAGCAAAGGTGGCCCGGTCACACCAGGTGCATGGGCAGACTGAGATATGCCACACAGCAGTTTCCACACATAGTCATGGTGACACCCTTAGCTGGAGATGCAGTGACAGAGCACCAACCTCTGAACAACACAGAGGCTGTGTTTGCTCCATCCCACCCTGTTACATTTAAGACACATTAGCCACTGGTCCCACAGTGCAGACTAGGGGCACCTTGCAGGGGTGGGGAAGAAGCCAGTGGTCCAACCACAGGGAAACAAAGACAATTTGCTTGGTCTTTCATCAGAGRAGGCAGGATCTGCCCCTACCTGAAAGCAGCAGAGACAGCGGGAAGCAGCAAGCATTATAACATGCTCCATCTTTCCTCTAAGCACTCAGTGGTTTGCTCTAATCAAGGCAGCAAGTCTCTCTCCGTCTTTTAATTTTGCAAACCACTTTCTTTGTAGTGGATATTGGTCTGAGGAAACTTTTCTGTAATCATTGCAATAAGTTATATTTATTGGTTGCAGTAGTGAAGATTCAAAACAGCTCAGCAAACTAGGATATTTCTCTAGCACAGTAATGATAGGGATTTGAGAAATCTTGTCTTGTGCTTTGTCTTTCATCAGCACAAGACCAAAGGTCTTTCAGCCTGGGATAATTCCAGAAGATAAAATTGCAGCAGAAAGCCTTTCTTATGTTTTGCAAGAGTGCCTCGTGAAAAGACATACTTATCCCTTTCCATAGGGAAGCCTTCCTATTCAGGGTTGTTAGCAGTAGGTCTTTCCTCCAGAAAGACTGTTTGGGTCTTTTCTCCATGATCTGTCCCCCTCACTGACAATATTGTCTAACAAAATGTACAGTATGTTTATTTGACCTTTCTTTATTTTAACTGTAGATTTAGTTTTCTTTCATGATTGAGTGGGATGCATTTAATTAAAAGCAAAACCTCATTCATCCTCATGACTTTGTAAACAAGTCTATAGTGTTAGGTAGATACAGGCATCCTGTTTTTCCCTCTTCATATCTGATGAAGCGAAAGAAGCAGGAGGATAATCATGTCTTCAGGGCTGAAAAAAAATATGAATTTTTTATAGACCAACACATATTTCTCCTCTGAAATATATGGCAACATTGCCAGCATGAGGCTAGGATGGGGACCGAAAACAAACACTCAGCAGCTCTTCCAGGGCTCCTCTGGCCACATTCTGATCAACAGATCTGGGTTCCTTTAGCCTCTTCGGCATTGCTCCAAAATTAAAGGGAACAGAACAACTGTAAAACACAGCCCTGAGACTCCATCTAGTTCTCACAAACGCACGCAAGTGAATGTATTTACTGAGTAACAATTCAAATGCTCTGACTATATTTTATACTTATACTCCATGCCAGCTCTGAAGCAAACAGACAGACAATGCATGTCAGCTTAGCCTTCCTATGSAGAGCTCTCTAACACCTCCTCAAGTCACAACAAGGACCCTTTCTGAGATCAGGAGACCTAAATTTACCTGTCTACCTGTGAGCTAGGTGCCTAACCTCCTCTTATCTAATCTTAAGCATTAAAAAAAAAAAAAAAAAAAAGGATTTGTTATAGAGGAACTCATACTGAAATATAAGGTTATGTTGCCAAAAGAGACAAGGATGAGGATAGCAAATAGTCAGCATCTCCAAATGATGGAAGAGCATCAAGTTAGACACTAAGAGTTGAAACAAATTCAAGAGAGGACCTCTAAGAGTAACTGGAGATTGTTGAGTCAAAATGATTCAGTCTACTATTTTGGGAGATTTTAATTTGGACTGCAGAAAACCCTCCAACGTTTGGAATATTGTTTGGAGTCCTTCTATTCCAACCATAAATCCTTCTATACCTAAGAGACACAACTCTTGAAGAGGTTAAGTTCTTGGTAAGTAAAGTTCTTACCAAACAATCTTTTCCCACTGAGTTGGCCTCTTCAGGTTTCTATTTGTGCTGCTAATGAGGTTCCCACAATCTCCAGGAAGCTGGTCAGAGTTCTAATTAAACAAGACTTGAGGAATTATTCTGCCAAAGTAAGCACTGGATCTGCCCATCCCACCGACTGAGATACGCAGACTGTATGGGCGCAGGATGGAAATGTAAATCACAGACTGACACGTAGAGTTATACTCTCCAGTGAGGGTGCTTTCTACAGCTGCAGCATTTATTAAACCTTTGCCATCATCCAAAAACAACACTCATAACTTGAACAGTCCCCAAGGCTGGAGAGCCTTCCAGGACTCTTCTGGCCTTGTTCAGATTGGGAGATTTGGGTTTCTCTGACCTCTTGAGTACGGTCCTAAGCATTAAAGAACAGGACTCTGGAAAATACAGCCCTGGGACTCTATCCAGTTCTTTACGTAAAAATACACATTTACTGGGCATTAGCTGGAAGATCTGTGCAGAACTGCAGTATTCCAGAAAAAGACATGGCATAGACATGAGGACTACTAATGCCAATTTGGCCTTAGGTACAACATATCTCAATGAACTTTCCAATTCATTTTAATATTTATTATATGTATTTACTTATAATCTAAATCATTTTAATAGGTGAATTCCAAAATGCTTTTGCTCTCTCCAGAYCAAAATGCCAAGATATCTGTATTAATGGAAACCACAACCGTGTCCTCCCCATTAATGCCACTRTAAGAAAAGGGACTACTTGGAAAATGCAGAACCAGCTTCTGTTCCACTCCCATGAGAAAGAGTTTTAATAATATTTTATACAAGGCCCTATCAGGGCCAGCAAAAGAGCAGAGACTGGAGTAATTCTCCAGAGAGACATGTAGCAGAGACAAGATTACTGTCTGTTCATCCCAGGCCAGTACAAACCATCCACTTTGCAAGCTAAAGGCTATCAAAGCACTCTGGCATCTGACAGTCTGTGCAGACATCAGYCAGATGTTGGAGGTTTTCTAGCCATGCTATTGGAGAATCTCATAGTCCCCAACCTCTCCATCCAGATTTTAGAAGGCGCAACTTTCACCTAGTCTGCAAAACATAGGGAAGGCAGCATAAACATGTGTATTAAGGGAAGATGTTTTTATTCAGACTGACCAGGGCCAACAATGGTGTGGGATATGTTCACTAAACTATTCCATATGGCCACCTGACTGCCTCGTCCCTCACAAAATGAGAAGAGCTCTCTGGGATCCCAGCAGAGTCCCTGCAGTGAGCACTGAGCAGGTCTCTTCAGGCCTGCAGGGTGTGGGCACACTCAGACACAAGGGGAAGGAACACCTTATGGTAAAGGCATGSAGAGATGCAGCCCCAACACCAAATGGATTGGCAAGGGGGTATTACTTGGCCATACCCATGTTATGTGGGTGGGAGCTTGCTCATCCCAGCTGAGGCTGACGAGGGGCATAAAGGAGAAAGTGGGCATCCTCCCTTCTCACCATTATTCCAATTTAGTGAGTCTATGCCTGGCCGAGGTCTCAGGCTCAGAAGACATRTCCAGGCTGTGGAGTTAGTGACCTCTGCACATGTCCTCTCCCACATGGGAAGTGGTTGCTCATAAGCACCTAGGAGGGAGGAAACCCTTCCAGTCCCACAGATAAGGCATAAGCAGAGGGGCTAGGAGCCATCCCTTGCTCTCAGCACAGGCTTCACGTTCAAACTGAGTAGAACTTACTCTAAGTAGTTCTCACTCCWATAGATCCGTTTCAGTCTTCCTGGGTTAACGTGTGCCATGATTTAGGGGACATTATTTCCCAGGAAAGGGGGAAGACAACGGCTCAACATCAYCTAGGGAGCACTGAAAGGATTTAACTTAGATGTCGTTTCTCCTGAGATCTTGCCCAAGATCTGTCTTGCTTCCAGCCTCCTGGCTCCCCTGGTACCACATCAGCTAAGCAAATGGCATGGCTGGAGGGCAGCCCTGGTCCCAGGGCATTACATGCCCAGCAGCAGTCTAAACTCACCATAAACAATTCCATTTTGTTAGAATTATATTAATTCCTAGGCACTTGTTTTTCTCCTCACACACGGATTACAAGGAATTTGTTTCGTTGGTTGGATTTCATGCTTTTCGGCTSTCAAGAAATGCTGTACAAAGACTGGGGGCAGAGCAGGCCCCAGGGGAGAGGGTTCACCTCTCCAGAGCAGCCACTTTCACCTAAATGTACTTCTGAGGATCCCCAACAACATCTTTTTGCTGGTGAGCATCCAGGCCCTGGTCACTTAATTTGGAGGATCCCACTAGTGGAGCAGTGCTACAGAAAGCACATCGAGAGCGACGTGGCACCTCACTCAGTTGTCCCCGTTGCCAGCAACCCTGCCTCAGCGCCTGGCTGGCCATACAAGGCTGGGGCTGGAGAGCTGGATGCCATTCCCATGCACAGCCTGCCCCAGGCCATGAGCAGAGAGGCCTCATCTCCAGCAAGCCTTACCCATGCTGGCATGTCTGGCTCCATGGGSCAGCTGCAGAACATCCTGCAGGATTCAGCTTTTAGGGGTCATGTATACTGTGATAAAACAGTGGAAATGTCCTTTTCCCCAGCAAAATATTTAAAAGGCTTTTTGTTGTCGTAAGGCAGTGTTATCATGGGAGCTGAGCGCCTTACAGGAAATATTAATAGTATATATGGTCAGATAAGCAAGAAGGCATGAGTGGGGAGCAGATCATGCTGCACAACTCGCTGCTTGTTCCTGCTTCACATCATAACAGCTGCACAGAGAGGGACTAGGGAAGTAAATATTAGGAATTGGTAAATGTTAGGAATCCTCAAATTTTAGGGAAACTCATCTCCAGAAAGCATATCAGAGCTGATAAGAGCAGCCGTTGGGTATCTGAGGGGCATGAAGCTGAGCATGGAGAAAGTCAGGCTGCTCAGCCCAGTGCCTCCACAGCCGCCACAGACCCAATCAAGGACCCACTGCTCTCTGTGGATGGACTCCCATTGACTTCACCATGGCTTGAATTGGGCCCTTTAGGAACCAAGACAAAAGACCAAGCGTCTGGCTTTAATTGATGACTCATCCATCACTGCAGCCCAAACTCCTCTTGACAAGAAGAGGGAAAAACCCACAAATTAAGTGACCATAGCCTGCCTCCCCCTTTCTTGCCGATTGTAAAGGAGAACTTTTGACCTTTCTGCCTCATACATCAYGGCTTGGCAGAAGCTGGTTCCTCACCCTAGCTGAACTGTGTCGTGCATGTAGCCCCATACAAGAGGTGCCTTTCACGTGCTAAATGCTCCTTCCCCCACTTCACTCTACTACACCCCGACTTCACTCTGCTACAAGGTGCAGAGCACAATGGCACAGCTTCATGGCCCAGGGAGAAGGCTCTCATTAGGAGCCTCTCGTTAGGGATGAAAGGCTGGCTGCATCATCCTGCTGTTGTTTATGCTTCATCCTGATTTCCAGGAGAGGCTAGTGGGAAGCAGCAGTCTTGTCCTCAAGGGCTTTTTCCCTCTGGTAAAGTGCACCAGTGGCAAACCAGTGGCTAAACTCTCTTGCACAAGGCATGGTTAGGATGCTAGCATTGCTCAAGGAGCAGCAGCACCCTGCAGACAAAATGGGAATTTGGAGAGCTCCTCAAAGACTCGAGACAGGCTTTGAAACCCTTAAGTACGCCCTGCATTAGGAAGGTTAATTRCACGCAAGGTGAAGTGGCTGGGATACCCCCCCCTCCAAAGCTCCCCAGGAGCACAAAGGATGGTTATGCTGTGTAATGGGCTTTGGGCTCTGAGCCTCTGGGTGCCTCTGGGGTGTTTATGCAGGGTATAGCTCCTTGACATTGAAATAGGCTTTTCCTCCAGAAGCGTCCGTGTTTCAGACAATGCCACTCAGCCATCAACTGAAAAGAAAGGCATTGAGTGAKTCAAAAGCCGATAAAAAAGATACGACATAAAGAGCTTATAATTACCATGGAAGGTAAAAAACATGCAGCCAGCTGATGGCAGAGGGGCATTTGCCATGAGATCATTCCTACAGCCCCACACCAAAACATTGTCTAGAAAAGACATTTCTCATACCAGCCACATGCCCCATGCTCCCATTAGAAACAGCTGAATAGTTGAACAGCAGCTGCCAGTTGCAAGTTGTTATGCGGAGAAAGCCATATCTGTTTTGAATTCAGGGATGAACCACAGGATGAACAAACCCCATTATAAGAACTTCAGATTTAACACAATCATGATTGGAGTAGTTACCAGAGTCACATCACTGTGATTCCTTGGTGTGCATGTCTCCAGTGGTTTGGAGACCTTCTCTAAGGCAAGGAGCCAGATCAGATAGGAGTGAAAGCTGCAGATGGTGCTGGAAATGCATTTTAAGYTTTGCTACACAGCTATGTGTTGTAGGTCTGAAAGACCTGGGCCTTGGAATCTAAAAACTGCTTGTTCTCAGAAAGACAATACTCGATCATCTCTCCTCCACAGAAAAATAASCAGCATCAGAGCCTGGACGTGAACAGAAATGCTGGGGCATTTTCTCCCGAGASGCCCGTTCTCAGGCTGTTTCCTCACCTGGGATGCCCTGGGCTATGCTGCAAGCACACACGGGTCCACTCCCTGGATGAAAGCCCCTGTCAGATCCGTTCACACGTTCCTTTGCAGTTGCCAGAGCCTCATGGGGTGGCTGGTAGAGTCGAAGGCTCAGCGKTTTTCTCTCGCAGTTCCCAGCACTGGGGACAAGATGCCATGTCTGATTTCTCAGGGCAGCTGCAAACCCTCCGTGTTTCCTGGGGGCAAACCTTGACAAATGCATACAGATACACATGCTGRGAGTCTAAACAAGTGACAGCAGAAGAACAGCAGATATTTTCCCACTCACTGGCTTCACAGGACTGCCCACAGTCATAGTTCAAGGACTGGGCACTTTGTCAGAGCTCAGACTAYGGAGAAGTCTTTGAATAGTGCTGCTGTAGACACCAAACATGTCTAAGCACAGGGTAAAATTCAGGACCCACGTAAGTTGACCCCCTACCACAGATACTAGGGGTGCTTGGGACAAGTCCCCCTGCCTCTGCTCAGTTAGGTTGTTGCCCTTTCCTGGGGATGGCAGCCCAGCCCTGCCCTGGGAGGCGTTGGGAGGCATTTCACTTCTGCCACAGGGGCTGTGATATTAGTAAGATGGACAGACCTCAGATTAGCTGAAAATGGTCTTCATCCACTGGGCTAGCCTTTCATTCTAGCAACAGAAAGGAAATATGAATTAATGACAGTTGTTGCATAGAAGCCCCATGCAACAGTGCCAGAATTTAACCTCACTTAATGTTTTCTCCTGTCGTTCTGCTTTGTACCCTGGCTTGCTTTGTACCTATAACCTTCAAAACCAATGCTGAAAGCCCAGAGAAGGCAAAATAGAAAGAATCTAAGATGGAAAGCTAGTTTTTTTTTAAATCTTGAATTCTTACAACAATTGCATGAACYAGATGTGGCCCCATCTCTGATCGTTGACACTCAGAGGATGGTCTGATCAGCAGTTAGAGGTCCTCTGCAGAGCTGCGTGCCGAAGCAAGCATCCTGCTCCTGGTGCCCACTCACCTGTACCCACRGAAATGTATGGTCCAGCTGCTGCTTCCCAGCCCTGCTCCACCGACTCCTCATTCCTGCTGCTGCAGTCAGAGCTGGCCTCACTTTCRAGCTGCAGTGTTTATTTAACATATGTTCACATTCCCAGGAATGCACATGTCTCTGCAGCCTCCTCAGAGAGCTTCTCAGCGCAGCCCAGCCCGCAGAGGGAGAAAGTAGGCTGCCTTGCAGGAAGGGTGTAATCCCCCTTTTTATGACCTTCCCTGCAGCTGCAGAGAGCTGCTTKTGTGTTTTATTCTGCCCTGTGCTTTCCCAAAAAAGCACTTCAAACACTGGTTTGGACTAAATGGGGTGGGGATGGTAAAGCCCCTCTGAGTGCAGTGGGGGATTTCAGCATTGCTGAACCTTCTCTACTGCTCCTCCCAAACAAAAAGGCAGAGCCTGCTCTGACAAGGAGCCCAGCTGACACCTCAGCCAGAGCAGCCAGGATGGAGGAAAGCAGAGGCAAAGCAGGGAAAAGGGAGGGAGCTGCTGGGAGGTGGGGGGGGGACACCCAGCCCCTCTCTACAGGGTGGCTACTACCATCACAATGATCTGGGTCCATAACTGGTTCTTACTTTCCTAATTAATGATGTGGAGTTGTTATACTAACAGTTATCCCCGCCTGCAACTCTGCCAAGCTACCAAGTACGTCATTTCACCCTTGGAGGTTTTGAGGTCCCCTGAGGTAGGACTGTAAACTGTTGCAAACTGCCCCCTTCAGCCCAGTTATCTTCTTGGGGAAACCCAGTTCAAGGCCTTCATGCAGTGGAGAGGAGCAAGCAAAGCCTCCAGGCTCTGACAAAGACTAAACTCACCAGGAGCAAGGAAATTTGCATGAAATGCATTTGAAATATTTCATTGTGCACAGTCCCAGCCTGGGAGGGAGCACTCAGGAGTACCTGGTTGCCAGCATCCGCAGCCCCCGCGTCCTGGTGCCTGGGACCAGGTCCTGTCCCACAGAGCTGTGGAAGGGATCTCTCTGCTGCCAGGGCTTCCACACTCCGGGAGGGATTTGCATGCCTCCGCCAAGGCGCTGACCCATGGGTGCTGAATTAGTATGAAACACAAGTKCAGACCAGATGAAGGTGACCCCAAATCTGTTTTGCAGACTGCTTCTTTCRGTGCTACTGTCCTCTTACCCCTTTTTCTTGGATAAGTGCTTTGAAACCAAACAGGGCTCCAGCCAGAAGTTGTCCTCCTCTCCGAGTGCTTACTAAACACCACAGCAGAGTCGTAGAGCTTTCTCCAACCGAATGTGCTRGGTTAACCCACAGCTCTGCATTTCTGCTGTCAGCCCACAGCACCGGCATGTGAGCAGGAGGTGTTTGCTCCATAGGTGCGTGCACAGCACAGATAATATTGCTACCTGCTGTGGAGTAAATAATGTTTCTTAAACTACAAGTGATTCATGCTGCAAAACCTTTCTAAACAACACTTCTTCTAGGCACTTCCTCTGGAGGTAACTCACAAGGAAGATAATAAGCACAACAAAGAAACCCCAAATCCAGAGTCGCTGCCAAACATGGATTCAATACATTTTGGTCTCAATTACACACAAAGAAACCAAAAAGATGCTTGTATCATTTTGACTGGTAAATGTCAAATCCTTATTTAAGGCCTGTTGGGAATCGTATCAGGGAAGGGAAAGACAATGAAAGAAATGGAAAGAGAATGTTGTATCTGCAACTGAATTTTGACTACGTGGAGAAACAGAATCTGGAGATCAATTGGCTTACTGTGAAAACTGGATCCGAATCTATTCTCAAACAGATTTCTGAGATGTTCAAAACCCATGGTCAGATTCAGCTCCAGATTTCACAGTTTGAACGATCATGCATTTAAACATTACAAATGGCACTGCCACAACTAAAAGCCCTGCCAGGGCTCCAGCGCCAGGAGCTACCCCGCACCTTGCGGGATCAGACCTTTCTTGTTGCAGTAGTGTATCCGGAGATAAAAGAGTCAAGCTTGCAGCTGGACAGCGAGACTTAACAAACATTTGGTGCCCTCCTTCAAGGGGCCATTTCATCCCTGATTTGACAAACGTGCCGAGGTAGAACCTGGGACACTGATCTCCAGCTGAAACCTTCTGAAGGTCTTTTTCYCAACCTGAGGCTGCTAGGCTAAACTTGTATTAATCACTTGGTAATCGTGATGTACACAGGCTAAAAAGACCTGGAGAAGGCCAAGTCTCTGCCGTCTAGCAGATCTGTACTTTGAAAACTGATACAATAATGAATGAGATGGAGGAAAAGGAAAAGGAAAAAAGAAAAAAAATGCTGTGGAAGAAGGCCAAGGGACAGATCTGAGGGCTTGGGGCAGCAGGGGAAAAACATTCATCACTGTACACAGAAAGGACTATACTGTGCAGAAAACTAGCTAATGGGATCGTCTAAGCTTATTGCAAATAACCATTTCTACTGTCTTCTAGTGAGGGACCTGGGGATGTGGAAGAAAACAAATCCAAGTAACACTGCTGCCAGCATGTGGGGAGAGCAGAGCTCTTTCTGCTGTGGGGACTTGGCCCTCAGATACTGCAAGGCGGGGAGAATCACTRTTTTTAAAGGCTCAGAAAGATGCATGGACATTTTCATTCCCCCAAAAAGAATTGCCAGAGCACCTCCATGTCTTTSAGCATGTTGTTTCTCTGAACAAAATGAAGATACTGCATTGGAGTCCATTTTCCAGAGAACTGCCAAGGCTTAGGGGTTAGCAGCAACTCACCACCGTGATCAAGAAAAGCAGCTTCAAGAGCTGATTTTAAAAGCCCAAAAGGTATTTGATACCTTGCTCAGCTCCACCACCACCACGCTTGCTCCCATGCACCTTGAAAGAGAAACATCTGCTCCCCGGGGACTTTCACTCCCTGTCATATGGCCACTGCTAAGTGCTTTTCCCCAGATGCAGCGAGGGACCCGCTGCTGATAAAAAGGAGGAGGGGGCTGCGAGCCCAGCTGGGAGCAGAAAGCTCTCCTGCCCACGGGGGCCAGAGGCGAGATGAAAGGCCTGTCTATTTTCCCAGGTGATCCCAATAGCATCTCAAAGCTCCAGCTCTCTCACTCTGGCTTTAGCCCCAAAACAAACARACTGGTGCCAATTTGAATATGCCAAGGGCTGACTGATTTGGGCCTTTTGTTGTGTTTTCGCAGTTAGCGGTCAACTAGAATTCAAAGGGGAAAGAAAAAGAAAATAATAATAGCAGATCATTAAGATTCCCTTTCTAGGAAACGCAGGGCTTAAGTCCTGGCCAGGCTGTGTGAAAAGCAGGACCAGGGAAGCCAGAGCTGTTAGGACACAAGAATATCAAAGTAAAGAACAACAGGAGCCATCCCAGCAGGAATCAGATAGCGCCTCCCTTGCCCTTTAGTCCTGCTGCACTAGGGGAAACCACATTTTGGGACATTTAGACTCTGTGGGCTGGAGCATCACTCAGCAACCCACCAAGCACAGCTCCCATGGCTCAGCCAGCAAGCCACAAATGCCTGAGGTCTGGCGGGTCTTCCCATCCAAGCATGTTATTCCCTGCATGTCCTGTTGTGTGTCCCGGGCGTGCCRTTGGGAGACAGCATCCATGTGCAATTCCTCCAGAATTCACTCTCCAAACAATTCACAGCCTCAAGATTTTCATTTTAAGTGGCACCTAGCAGCCTCCCTGACCTGCAGCTTAGTTTAGAGATTAGTGTTTCTGTTTCAGACCTAAGGAAAAGCTTATGTGCTCAAAACCTTCACTGGTTTTCCCCAGTAATTGTATCACCCAGGCTAAATAAAGGCAAATCCCACTTCAATTGCAGCCTTCAGAAATCAGAGGAAGGAGGGCTAAGGCAGGAGAGCAGCCGCACGTGGTACGTTGGGTCAGCTGCAGGGCGGGAGGCAGTTCTGCATGGTGGCCAGGCAGTGCGCGCAGCAGCCCTGCAGCCATCAGCRGCACCCACGACCCCGGGGGTTATCTCAAGGGGAAGAGCCAAAGGAAACATCATGGGCTGTGCTCTGGAAGAGCAACAGGACCTTTGCCAGCTTTTTACRAGGAGCCATCCCCTGCCAGAGAAGCAGAGACCTCCAGCACAAGGGACAGAGGGACAGGAAAGGGACAAGGAGCTGGGCAYGAGGAGACAACCTGCTAAGAGGYTGACAAGGAGGGAAAGCCTTGACAMGCAAGAAGCACAGCACAGTSTCCTCACTGATGGGAAATGCCTGGCAGGCAGGACGGGATGGATGTGGGAGCACCAACAGGATGGCAAGATGGGGATATAATTGACAGGAGATCAGTTCCCCTAACAAGGCCGCACCAGGATTTCAGCACGTTGGCTCCTTGCTGACCTGCAGAAGCTTTGCGGGCTCTTTGAAGTCAGCTGCCTGCCGGGGCTGGGATACGAGGACATGGCCTGCTAGCTGCAGAGCTAATGGGATTACGAACCATCGTGATTAGTCCCTGGAAATCTCTGTGCGTGTTTTGCCTGATGGCAGCAGCTCTGATAAAGAGCAAAGAAAGGGGCCAGCTGGGCAAACGAGTTCTTACCATCTCCTGCCCTGATGCAAAATGAATCAGCCTCAGCAGCATCTTTAAGACCAGGGATTTCTGTTCATGCCCTTGCCAGTCCCTGTCCTGCCTAGTCAAACCCAGTTTTAGTAGGAAGAGGGACTCAATGCATATCTTAAATCTCTGAGTCCAGGGGTTACATGTACTGTTAAAGGAAGTGTGCTGTTGCAAAGAAAATTGGAAAACCTGAAGCAAATCTACCTCAGAGGTCTAAAAACAGAGAGGAATAAAATGGACCAGAATTAAAATAAAAAACCTTGTGTAATTCTTAAGACCCGGAGACTTCCAAGCACTTTAATAGGGATGGGTATAACAGTCATCTAGCCCTGTGCTAGATATAAAAGGAAAAAAGGCATTGAAGCTGTCATCACCCATCCCCTGCCCTTCGGCTCAGCCCGCTGCAGGCATCTGATCGTGCAGCTGTGTGAGGAAGTGACTCTGGGAGTGCATATGGCTTAGGTGGGGAAAACCCTCCTGAAGAGAGTGATTTTGCCATCTTGATGATCTCCAAAAGCCACTAGCAAAATGGAAAGGGCAGAAGTGAGCAGCTAGAAAGATGGTCTTTAAGACAGTGTTTAAGGTGGTTGTGAAGCTGCAGCCTAAGGGGATGCATCCTTTCCTCACAACCCATCAACCATCAGGAAAAGGGGATATTCATCCWGCTTGAGGATGAGTGAATGGCGAAAATTTCTGCCATGTCCTTACAAGCCAGACTGTCCCCCAGATCTTCCCCCTGCTAACTGAGACTGTGTGGAGACAGTTGGAGACCAGGGACATACGCCACCAGCAGCAGAGAAGCATGTTTCAGCTCATGCCCTATTGAACAGTTCGGCAGCACAACACTACAAACAATTAAAAAATGACAGTGACAGATGGATTCATTCTACCCTGCCTGGGAAGGGGACCGCCGAGGAGCAGCCYGGAGATGTTGCTCACCCTGCCCAGAGCCAAGGTCTGCCCTGGGGACCCAGCCACAGCTCACAACCTTCCTCCAGCATAGAGCCTCCCTCCTGCCAGCAGGGTCCCGTTGTGCTCATGACCCCACTTGTACACACCACAACCCACGTGGGACCACGACCCTGTGTTTGGGAGTCACTGGCCTAGACTCTCCGTGTGGGCCAGCCTTGCTTTGACTATTCAGCAAGAGTACAAATGTGGTCTCCAAACGTGGCAGCCACAGACACCCAGGCAGCCTCTCCAGTTGCCCTCGCTACCAAGGATCCATTTTTGTTTCCAGCTCCCGTTCCAACAGCAAGCATTGTTCTGCGCTATGAGCCAGACCAGATGTAATCATCTGCAACAAAATAATTTATCCCTTTACCCCACCCAATATATATTCCCAGTATGTCATCTGAGTGTCAAACTTCCCAGAGTCATTACCCTTCCCAGCATTAGACTCAGCGGCGACGTGCAGAGCAGCCTGAGCCAGACTCCYGCCACAGTCAGCAAATGAGTATGTTTTATATTAGACCCACTAGGAAGAACAGTCCTATTTCAAAGGATATTAAATTAAAGAAAAACAGCAAGAAGAAGGATTCAGCCCTGGTTAGGCACACAAGAACACAGGACGCTCTCCTGCTCCAGCTAGTCCCCTCAGACCTCACAGCCCTTTCACGTGGTGGACACAGTAGTTCCTCCCCTCAGGGCCTTTCGCACCTCCTGTCAGCTTGTAGCACTAGGAAAAAARCACAGGATTCCCCAGCCAGGATTCACTAATACCAGTATAAAATACAAAAACATCATCACTGCTGCACTGTGGCCTTGCCACTTTTGCTCAGCCAAGAGTGRCTGCCAAGGCTTGTGGGGTGTCTCTCCTGGTATGTGGGACAAGACCCCTCACAGCAGAAAGACAAGCCAAACAGCTGAAAGCAACACCAGGAAAAACAGGGACAGAAGGATATTCAGGGTGTTGCAAAACTGAGTCCATGGGAAGAGTAGAGCCACCAGCAGAAAAGCTGCCCAGGAGATGTCCTTCACTGTACAACGCTGGACAGAATGGTTGGGCTCCTTGTAAAGATAGAGGCCAAAAGGAAATTTCAGATCCTCCTCCAGATCCAAAGTTACCAAAACTCAAGCATGCTCAGATCAGAGAGTCTGGCCTGCCCTTTACTGCTAACAGCATTCAGTGTGAAATGCACAGCATGCCAGAGAGCGCTAATGCCTTGCAGACCGGGGCTGTGTCATTCACCAGTGTTATTTATGCAGCACTATTTAAAAATGCAGGGAAAAACTTGTGGAAGCACTTGTGCGGAATGTTTGTTTTGTCTAATTTTATCCACCTACAAGCTGTGTGCTTTAGCCTAGACACTCAGCTTACAGTTGGTCGCACCAGCCCTGCRACCTGGCCTCGTTAGCATCCAACACCACATATTCTGGGGCAGATCATTTGCCTTTTGCTAGGTCTGGGATTACACTGAGAATCTCTCATTGGATCACCAGTGCTGCAAGATAAACTCCACTGGCCTGTTGAGCGCAGCAGTGAAAGTGCCCATGTGTGTTACTCCTTCACGAGCCAGCACGGTTGTACAAAGTCCAGGGTGGCCTGAAAATAGTTTCCTCTGCCAGCAGGATCCTAAGGCAAAAAAGAAAAGAGAAGGGGAAAAAAAAACCTGCAGGGGGAATGAATACAACAACAAGCTTCATAATCAGCTGCTATTCAAAGCAGGGAGGATATCTGCTTGTCCCCTGATTTACTCACTCCAGCTCCAAACCTTCCACTTTGCAAACTCCCACTCCAGTGCTCAGCAAGTTAATAAACGCTCCCAGAAACAAATTACAAAAATTAGTCACTGCTTAACGCTGTTTTCTGTGAGCTCTTTTAAATCACTCCAGCAAAGCTGAAATTATCTTTATTAAGATAATTGCCTCACTGTAGACTGTTTAGTCTGTTGTCTGCAAAAATGGAGAATGACCGAAGGAGCTGAATCTGCTCCGTGCCACATCCATGCACCGGATCAGGAGCCCGATGCCCTCGCTGCACACCAAGAATAAGCCCTCCTGGCTGCCCAGTACAYGGCTTCCCAAAAATGCCAGCAATGTCCCTTGGGAGCCTGCTTTCAGCACTCTCCCACTACTCCCTTTCCACAACCCTCCATCCCCAAAGAAATATTAACTGTGAACTGTTGCTAACCGAAGAAAATCTCACTTTACAGACAACACAGTCAGGAAAAAGAAAAGAATAAAAATAACAATCAAAAGACAACTACGAAAATGGTTTTGAAGGGCTGGTGGTGAGCTTATTAGTAATGAGCACTTATACCTCGCCATCCAAGCAGGGAGGGAGGGAACAGCTGGAAGGTCAGTGCTGAGTGGGGGAATCACAGCCAGAGCAACTTGTGCTTGAAACAGTTTGACAAACCTTTGGGAAATCAAGATTTTTGTCAGATTTTGCAAACTATTTTTGTCACTGTTGTTGCTGGGCATTGGAGACAAAATAATAGAGGCTGAGGAAGAGGGACTGCTGTAATTTAACCCAAGGACCTATGTCCTCTCCAAGGCTCGGATGAATGGATGACCTGCAGATATTGCTTGTTGGCTTGTGTACTGCGTAGCATACCATCCGCTGTTTCCTGTTTCCTCTTTAAGAATGACTCCTACTCCTTATTCTTGTGGTTTTGCTCTTTTTCCCTATTTCAGAAATTTTCACTCTGTTGGAGCTTTTCTCTCTGCTCTGAAGATCTTCACTACACTGGGGAAACCTGCCCAACAAAACACAAGATTATCCGAAGCAAAACTGGAAATCTGTCAGTTTGGATTTGCGGTGTTCATGTGCCTGCTCTGCACTGGCGTGTTCTGCACCCATCCTGCCCATGCACTGGGTTAAAACAAGGCAAAACCAGAGATCTCACTGCAATGTCCATCTTCCACTTCCAGAAGGTCTCCTCTGCTGGCTCTGCATTCCCTGCAGGAAAGGGAAATGAATAACTCATCTTTTTTTCTTTTTTTCCTTAATCCATTGCACAAGCACAGTCTGGAGAACATTTTCTGCAGCTGCCCGTGTGTCACCCACCTCTTTTCGCAGGAAACAATGGGCCCTGGTGTTTGCTGTCGGGGACMACAGCGTGGCTCCACCACCTGTCCAGGGCTGCACCGCTCTCAGCCGGGGACAGTCGCTCTCGCTTCCTCCCACCCAGCATTGCACGTTGCCTCTGCACAGAGCTGAACGAGGCTGCCGCGAGCTCCCTGCAGCAGGAGGGGGCTCCTTCCAGACCCCCATGGAAGGGGATGATAATCCACGGGAACCTCGGTTTGCTGGGAAGCAGCCATAGATGACCTGGTGCTCACTGGCACTCGCAAGCTGACACCCACCAGATGTTCCTCTCCGAAACTCAGAGAATCAGTACAAGGATTCATTGGGGAACTAATAAAATAATCAGCGCTGAGGAGAATGCTCTTAAGTAATTGATAACTGGGGTCCTTCAGGTAACAGCTGACCCTGACAAGTAATAATCATCTGGCCAAGAAGAAATTGCTGAGGTACAGATCATTCTGTCAAGGATGTCTGATGTATGTGGTATCTATCACTGGTGCATCTCTCTCCACTTCTTACTCCATCAACGGGCAGCAAATCCATGCTGTTGGAAACCCTGCCTGCTCCCAATTACATCTACCACAACTAGACAATTTTAGAGATTGCTCCCCAGCCACCACCTACCCTGAGCTTTGCAAACAAAGTAATGATCAAAGCTCCTTCCTTTATTACGGGTCTGCTGAGCTCAGAGGCCTCAAAATGCCACCTTGCAGATATTAATTCACGATGCTTCACTTTTGCCTCTGGTGTCAAGGAAACGTTTGCAATCATTTTCTGCTAATCATAAAAACAGGCTGTTTCTCACTATTGTTCTCAGAAAAACTGCTCAGAAAAAAAAGTTGCCTAGGTCATTTGCTATGTTTATTGCAAATGTTAGCTTAAATTTATTTTCAAAAAGCATAACCATTCATTCACATTTTTGTGCCCACTGCAAATCAGCTCTGTTTGAAAGCTAGACGAAAAACACCTCTTTGGTTTAGCCTCTGGGCTTTTCTTTTGTTTATCCAGAAGTCTAAATAAACCAGTGACTGCTGTGACGGTTCAACACATCAAACCAGAGCAAAGTAGTTCACCTGTTTAAATTAATTTACCCACGATTTGTGTTTGTGGCTCCCACAGCACTCCTGCACAGTAACCCTCAGTGTGCATGCCRCACCTGCCTCTATATCAAACACCTTGGGCAACCCTGTCCCCAAAGATTTCGCCCAAATTCACAGAGCAAAGGGACAACTTCACCTGTAGTTGAAACATCTGGAAGGCATCAAACTGTCAGCAGCCCCCCTTGCACTCTTAGCCCAAAGACTGTGTGGCTAGAGCCCAGTTCAACAAAAGCACCTCAACTTGAGCTTAATTTTAAGTTAACTTTGTGCCAAGTATTGTGCTGAATAGGGGTGGGTGCTTGTGTGCCCTGCTAATGGAAACCACCTGCGTGCAGGCACACAGAAGGCCCTATGGCTTGCTTATTTTTCCAGCTCCTTGCCAATCAGGTGTTTCCCTCTCTGCAAATCCCCCAGCGAGAAACCCGTCTATTCCCAGCACCCTAGACACGTATATCCTCCGGTTGCTAATTTATGATGCTAAGGCTGTAAACTGGCACTTATTAAATCTCTTTTGCAAGGRAGCTGGACCAGGGCTGCCAATATTATAAAACAGCCTAATCATTTATCAGCTCTCCTCTTCACACCATTTTTCCTAGTCTAGCAGCTCCGGCTTTTGCCACTGAATACTAATGCCACAGACTCATCTGTATTCTGGAGGACCATGTGCACATCTCAGCCGCGCACACTGATAGCATGAAATCCACGTAATGAAAACTCAGACAGCTCAATAATGCCATTAGCATACCTCAGAGTCTCCTACCTATCATCATTGCCATGAAGAGCCAGCCCCAGATGTCCCACAGATTTGGCCCTGCCTCATTCATCACTGCAGCCATGGCCAAGCCTCCTTTGTGAAACACAAGTGAGCTGCCCAGGGACAACAACAACAACAAAATGACCTTTCCAGGCTCGCTCTACCTTTCCTGTTTTTCATGCAAACCTGCCATTTATGCAGCTTCTCCTGTTGTCACACTGAAGCATAACCTTGAGCAAAAAAATGCTTTGCTCTTTTTCAGGGACATAGCAACCTCTTGAAAGGACGGATGGCCCGAATGGGAGAAGCCCTGTCCCATGTAGGGAACYGCAGGAGAGCAGCAGCCTGGCAGCATGTGTCAGGAGTCCAAATGCAAGGCAGCAATCACTCCGGCAGAAGAAGTGGGACCTGCCCCTCAGTTCTCCAAGAACGGCATTTATTTGAATTGCAGAGGGGTTTTATTACCATGTTGTCATATCCTGTGCATCTCCCTGGCCAGGCAAATGGACTGCTCTGCGGATAGGGCAGGAAACCTGCAGCTTTCACCTCCACCCAGGAGCACTGAGGTTAGCAGGTTCCTTCCCGCCACTGAATTTCAGGATTTACTCCCCAGCACCCAGTGCTGACGCAGTGTTTCTGATGGAAGTAGCAAGCTGACATGCACCAGACCCTCAGGCAGAGGGGTCCCAGCCGCAGATAGGTGCTATCCAAAACCTACCCAAACCTACCATTCCTAACCAGGAGGCCATGAACCTGGCTGTGGGTGGAGAGTTAGCCTTGGGTCTGTGCAGAAGGACATCTGGAGTCCAGTCCCATTTTTCCATAGACACTGCACATCTCAACCACATCTACACTTCTGATCCATCTGCTAGCATGAGTAACAACTTTCACAATAATTATTTTACAGAAAGCAGCAGAGATCAAGGTTCCAGGTGCTGAACAACCACACTTGGACAGATGATCCTTGTCCTGAGGCACTTAAAGTACAACTGAGCAAGAGAGGAAAGCTGGGGTGGAAACACAGGCCCTGAGAGGGGAAAAGATGTAAATCAACCAGCAAGGTAGAGATGGTGCTGAGAACATATCCAGCTCCTGGCCCTGAGCTTAGCACCCCACTGACCTGCAAATTTTGCCTCTCACTGCAGGGCTTTCAAAAAAAGAAACCAAATAGATATTAGTGTCGGGGGCGGGGGGAGAACATGAGGCTAGCGAGCCTTCTCCTCAACGTACAGCGCTGCAGTAAGTGTCTGCTCCAGAGCCCAGGCTCTCTCTTTTTATCCAGACATACAATGTGCCCACTGTAATCCTCTCTGCCTCCGGAGTCTCATGACCCAGGGAGAAAAAATGGTTGTGATTCATTTCCATTTACGACGTGGATATTTTAAGGGGAATAGAAGACCCTCTCTCGTGGTTGTTAAATGTCCGCAGTGAAGCACATAGAATATAAGCCACTGGGTCATGAAATGTAGCATTTCTTTCATTCTTATCTCCTTTCTCCAGCTTGCCAGAACACTGCAGGCCGTCGTATTGATACATAAGCAGCAAAATCTCCCTCCTAGGATGGAAAAAAATATTCGCTTTTAAGCATTGTTGGCTTCTACCAGTGAAACACACAGCTACAACTACAGGAAACACGACACAGGTTATTACAAATATTAAATATGAGCAACCAAAGGGGAACAAGAAAGCACAACCGCAACATAGCCTCGATAATCTGTGGCAAGCTGTGAGCGGTGCCATAGGGGTGCAAACATAGCTGGCGTGTGGACACAACAGACCTGAGTTTTCTGGACCAGCTAAAATAAAACCAAATGGGAAGGAAAAACAACAGGCTGTTCTGCAACCAGACTTCAGATTCAGTTCCTCAATTAGCCTTCTTGATGAAGCATTGCCTTTACTTTGAACCCACTCCTGGGGGAACCGGTGCACACCAGATACAGCTGATGGTTCGACCTCTCTAGCATGCTGGAGACATGTATTTATTTACAAGCAGGGTAGATCTGAGGAAGAAAATCGCTGACATTCAGGGGTGGCCAGTTGGGCTCAGCCACAGTGGAGGATTTCTGCCACACGCGGCCACAATTTTCCTGCATTTCATGAAACCRGGATGCTGAGCCCTTGGCAAAGGGCTGCAGTCTGCATGGAAAGATCCSTCCCCTTGCATGCCCTTACACCTCCCTCAGACCCACTGACCTCAGAAAAAGGGGATATCTGGCCTCAAAAGTCCATGGCAGAGGCCAAAAAGACATTCAGGATGTCCACCAGCCGATGGCAGAACCACCGGCTGCTGGAGAAGGAGCAAATTATAATGKTTGAGGACTCTGCTTCCCTGGCTGATGCATGACAGACCTCAGGGACCCGTTATTGAGAACAATTAGATATAATATCCATGCACAGAGTGATCAATCATGCATTCTGCCAGCCACCACACACTGCAGGCTATCTTTATAAATTAGCCTCTATTTCCCCTTTTGTAAGGGAAGAGGAGGAGACTAGCTCATTTCTACATTTTAGAGAAGAAATCCTATATTATTAATATGGTCATCTGTCACGCTGCCTGCTCTACAAGAAATGCACTCCTTTAAGCACAGAGATCTATCCTTTCCTATGGAAAGGAAACAAATGTAATCACCACTAAGTATTGCTCATGTTTCTTGGTTTTTGTACCTGGAGCCCTGAACATCTTGATATTCTTCACGGATTTTCAGTTCTGACCAAAAGTTCAACTCACTGCAAGTGAAATTTCTGGAGGAAGCTGGGAGTGCCCCATCTGAAAGCTATAAAGAGCTCCATGAAAAACAACAGAAAACACTCCTACGTCTGCAACAGATTTATTTGTTGGATTAAAGAAGTGTTTCCAAAAGTTGCATTTTATGTCCCAAATTCAGGAAAGCATCCCTAATCAGGATATCATTCAAACACATGATTAATTTTAAAGCAGACATGCCAAATACATGATCTTTTGGCCAGATCCAACCTGCACAATATATTCACCATGTGTTATGTGTCACATTCAGATTTTCCAGAACTACATTTTAGTTCCTTAAATTATTTTTCCTTGTCATCCTGACTGTAAAGACCAGCAACCTGGTGAACTAGTGCAGTAACATTTCTCCGGCTGTGCAGACAGCCAGGGACCAGGGGGGCAAACRGCCCCAGCCTTGTCCTTCTGCTGAGGAGTCATGTTGTGTCACAGTGTCTACAGGACATTGGGGTGAAAGTAAGCTGGGTGACTCACCAGTGAATGGCCATTCTGAGAGACACGTGGTGGCAATCCAGGACTCTTCCCATTCCACCTGCTAGACCTAGGTTAGTACTGCCAAATTCTTGCTTTGTCCCTGGTTACTGTGTCCAAGCTATGGTTCCTCTGGATCTCTAGAGGAAGTGTTCCCACCAACTCCTTTTGGCATGCCAGATGGTGCCCTGGTGCACCATGCTCACAGGGCAGTTTGAGTCCAAATCCACTTGCAGCATAGCTCCAACTCTTTCCTGAAATAAGATCAGAAAAAAAAATTGATCAGTATGTGAAGGAAGCAGGAAAGGCCACAGAAAATGTATCCATCACCAGCAAAAGCTAGGTAGCTGCCTTTGAGCTACTGCAAGACTCTCACTGATAGACTTTTTTTCTTTTTCATCCCAGACAGAAGTAATGTTTTCTTTCTTTTTTTCCCTTACCATTTGCTGAGTGTTTTCATTCTGTGGCTTTAAAAAAAAAAAAAAAAAAAAAAAAAAAAAAAAAAAAAAAAAAAAAAAAAAAAAAAAAAAAAAAAGAAAGAAAGAAAAAAAAAAGACATTCACAGCTCCCAGCTGTCAAAAGCCACAAAATGCCTGAGGCTTTCTGTCTGCTTGCAAATGCTAAAGCAGTTTTCCTGTAGTTTATGTTCTCGTTAATCAAGTCTCSCATTCAGCTCACTCAATATCACTGCCGATAAGCCGAGAGAGACACTTTAAGGTCACTAATGTAACTCAGCATCCCTCAACCTACCATGGGATTGTCAAAAGCATTAAGTGTTGGGCTGGCTCTTCTCCCACTGAAGTCAGTGGGAGGTTTTTCTTTTGATGTGGCTCAATTTAAAGTCAGCAAAGAGGTAGGAACAGTAATAATCTCTACCAGTTGGAGGATTGTATCTTAGGACATCATCACCYGAAAAAGCACAGGCACAGACCCATTAAAGATAAATAGCATTTAATTTCCACTGAGCCTGGATGAGACTGATGACTGGTGTTATCCTCAGAGCTCCTGATGTGACGCTGAGGCCCAGAGAGCAAACAAGACCCTGGGATTCAGATGTGTATGTGGGGTGCCGAGAGGAAGAAAAGCACATTAGCCATTTGCCACTGGAAAAGCATATCCAGTCTGAGGTTCCCACTTCAAAAAGAAAGTGGAAAAGTTGTAAACRGTTCAGAAAAAAAGCTCTAATAATGGGTCAAATCTGGTCTCTAGTGAGAGACTAGAAAGTTGATCTGCTTGGCGGCTAATCCCAGGAAAAGTTCAAAGCTGCCTACATCAAGGCCTTTAAGTATTACAGGGGTGACAATTTCCGCTAACAGAGGCCTGACAAAGGCAGGATGACATCTAACGACTGGAAGTTTGGGCTGAACAGACTCTAACCGGAAACCTGAAGCTACAGAAATTCAACAGAGGTGGTTACGAACGAGTAGAAGGACCTCACTGGCCTCACGGTGGACTCGCGGGAATCTTGCGAGCCGAATTCGGCGGCCGTTTCTCGGGAGAGGCTTTCCCTCGGCCGGACGTTGGGCAGAGGCATCACGCGGTGCAATTCCCCGGCTAGCGCCGTGCCCACGAAACCCCCTGATCTCACTCACAGCCAAGGCGATTTAACAAGTTAAAACTGAGCCCGGCAGCGAGCAAGCAATGACGTGACCCACGGCTGGCTACCGGCTCTGCAACGTCACCCACGGGCCCCACGCCCATGGGCTCAGCCTGGCCAACGCAGGTTGGAGCAATTGGACGTAATTGCACMTTCTGGCCTTGACGTTTTGCCTCCCGAGAAGCCACAACAGGCCTCCCACGTCTCYGGCAGCTGCAGAGAAACTGCCCTGACGTGGGAGCTTGGAAGGCTGCTTGCAAGGCCTGTCTCAGCTACCGTGAATGATTACCTTCCCTCTGGTAACGAGGTGTTTCACGTCTCCCGCTTTTCTCTTTTAACTCAGGTAGAGGGTCATGGCAGGATGGCTCCACCACGAAGTGTTCGTCACGTGTCAATATTCAATTAATAACTGTGAAAACATCCATCAGAAATCTGGTGGCAGCCAAGCAATGTGAAGGTCACCAAGAGGAGACAAGCTGCAGCAAAACGAAGAAGTGAAGAACGTGATCAGAGCCTCTTGGGCCAGTGATGCTTTTAGCCATTTTTAACCTTTCCCAACTTTGTGATATTTTTTCTGCAGTTTGATCCTTCRATTTTTGTCTTTTTATCTCATTTCCTCACACCCGCGCAGAGAGCGAAAACTCCAAACAAATCTGAGGCCAGCCTTTTATTTTCCATGTGCAACACAGAGGAGAATACACTACACACCTGACTGCACATTTGGCTCCTTGGGTATCTGACATGGGYCTGGCAACATCTGCATCTTTCCTCAAAAGCTGGCACAAAAGTGAATGAAGGGGAAGAGAAACAGCCTGGGTGAAAATATACCYTTTCTCCATTTCACTTCATTCACAAAAAAATGTGTTTGTTTAGGAGGTTTATCTTGTGTCTTGTCATGCTGGTCATCTTTTAAGTGCTCATAATTTTAATTTCAGCAGGCACTTATTGTGCTAATCAAACTTGATGGCTTCTCAGCAGGATGGAAAATCCCAAGCGTGGACTTGATTATCAGGTTTCTAAAGAAAAACACTAGAATATAAAGGRAAAAAAAATGGTATTTTCCCAGAGTGACTGTTCACAGCTTTCTTCACTCTAAGTCTTAATTTGCCCGCACTAGTCCACTTTATGCACAGCACTACCCAGGCACACATTACTTCACCTGCTCCATCCCAGAGCAGGAGGACACAGTTTGAGGCGAGCAGTAATGGGAATGCCCTTCTTGTGCTATTTGATGGCCCAAAAGTACACAGCCAGGCTGAAGTCCTACATCTGCAACCCAAACAGGAGACCTACACCCTCACCACTGCCTCAGCTCCAYGGTGAGCTGGGCCAACACAGACTCCACACCTCTTCCTTGCAGGAGCAGAGCTTGCCTGCAGGTGAGGGTATAGATGTGGCTCAGAGGTTCAGGTTGGTTCTGGCACCCTGGGCACAAGTCTCCTTTATTCAGCGTCCCACCTCAGCACTGGGGCTGGGGACTCAGCTGAAGATGTGCCCAGAAGTTCCCTGGCCCGGCTGCTGGTTCACGTGGGTGGGCTCGCAAATATGGAGAAGAGAAATTTCTCCTCCCCTTTTCCTGACTCCGAGTTATAAAATACAGCCTCTCAGAGAGAGCAGCATGCGCATAAATCCTAACCTGTCTCAGTAAGATTTGGTTGTGTGATATAATCAGTCCCTGGAGGGAGGCTATTGCAGCTGGACAGGGTTAAGCTGGTGGGCTGTAGTGGGTGGGAAAGACTGGGAAACTCTCAGCAATGGCCTAAACCTTCCCCTAGCCCCTTCACAAGCACCAGGGCTCCCTGAGCAGGCCAGGATTAGACAGAGGAGAGAGCTGAGACAACAACCACAACCAATTCACCCAAAGAAAAGGAGCCGTTTTTCCAGCTGGAAGCAGCTTCAGACCTGATCCCAAGACCCCGCTTGGCATCTTTGCTCCCTTGAGGRCCTGGACCCTGCAGCACCACCTGCATCAGTGAAGTCTGGACTCCATGAATGGCTCCATGATCACTGGCTCAGGTCAGAGAGGTACAGATAAAAGCAATAAGATCACTCCTAGGCCCCAAGCTGGCTCTTGCAGCATGGATGACTCTGCACTGCTTTTCTCCTCAGGGTCACTAGCACTTGCTGATGCCCACACTAGCCCTGGTGCACTCAGGAAAAGGGGGCATCCCAAAAGTCAAACAGCAGAACAAGACACCCCACAATTATTTTCACTCAAAACCATCCTGGATCCCAGCGTGCCAGTGCAAAGCCCATGCTGGAGGAGGCTCAGGAGATCCACAGGCTCAGTGCAGAGCCCAAGGCATATTTTTGCATAGGGTTGATGACTGGAAATATCTGGCTTGAACAGCCTGATCTGCTGCCCTAGGACAGGATAACGCAGACTGGGTAGCTGTCCATCTGTCAAACAAGACACAGTTTGGCAGCACTAACCAGCTCATTGCAGTGATAAAAAGTAAAGGTACAAACCTGTTCTCACAGCCAACTTTTCATGCCCTGGGCACAGCATCCCCACACACACATGCAAAGCCTCAGCCCTGGATCTGCTGCTGTCTACAGGAGGACCCAGCCCAATCCTCCAGGACAGCACCAGGCTTTTCCCTCTGGAGCCACTAGCATTGGCAACAGCATCTCTAGRCACATTCACATCGTCTGCTCTGGAGGCTGGGGTTCCTCTTGCTGGGGCCTAGGGGAAGGATGCATGCTCCCATGCACACCAGGCTTTCCTCCATGCCCACGACTGCTGAGGCACCAGCCATCCCTCCAGCTGTCCTTGAGATGGACCAGTTTCCACAGGGATTTGCAGAGAAGAAAAGGCCACTTCTGCAGCATTGGCTTCTTCTCTGTCCACCTGCCATCATCAAATGGGTATCACAGTGCTCAAGYAGCAGTGCTCAAGGGTATCTGCAGTATAAATGAGATTCAAGATGCTCTGCCAGCAGGGTTTTTGTGAAAAAAATAAACTTCATTATCAGGCTCTGTGGGTTCTGCTAGGTTTTGTCTTTCAAAGAAACTCAATTCACCTTCTTCCCTAATTCCTCAGAATTTACAATGTCAGTGAAAAGGAGCATCACCTAGAAGACCTTTTACGGGTATAACAAATGCAACATGACAACTTCAAAGATATTTCCAAGAAATCCCAGCTGTGGCCTTCAGACCGTAAGTCCGGGAGACATTTCCCAGATCACAATTTCTCTTTTTCAGTATCCTCTGTTCACAGGGAAGTATTGACTAGGTGCTAAGCTTCCAGATTGAATTTCTGATTTGACCTCTTGCAAGATCAAGAGCCCATCATTTCAATTTGTCTAAAAATGCTTATATAGAAATGCTGATCATTGTGATTAATTGTCACATCTGCAGGAGCATCCTGTTCAGGGAAAAATTAGACTCAATTCTACATGGCTTATTTATGACCCAGCTGCTCCAGCTATTAAAACTGAGTATCTGCTCTCCCCACTGCAGTTAGAATAAGAAGATTATACCCTGAAATCACAAACCCCCATATTTTCCCACTCAGTACAGCTCATCCCAAAACAAAGACTTTGTCTCAATATATAGTACTGTTAAGAGCACTCCTACTAGGATGMGCCTTTCCCATTAACATTTCAACTTCAAAAGGGGCCTGTTCTGAAGAAATCCATCAGAAATAACACTGGAATTTGTCTGTTTATATCTGAGTAGCTGTGGAAACATTGTAGGAGAGGGTTGTTGTTATTTTGCAAGGCAAATAGAAAATCTAAAATATTCTTAGATATTCCAAAGCCTCCCCCTCCTCCAGCTGCAAGTAAAGGGCTGTTGTCCAAGCTGGGAGTTTTGGGGGCTTTGGGGGGGAGGGGGTTGTTTGTTTGTTTTTTCAAATAAACATCCCCCATAGCCCATCATAGAGCAATGCAGTGTTGAGCACATTCCTTGGCATCCTCACCCCTAATTGCTCTCGGGCTGTTGCAACACTTACGCTCCCAGCTCGGCACAGCAACCTGAGGGCTGGCTTGGCTTCGGAGGAAGCTGGGCTGACCCACAGCTCTTGCTGAATCTACGCTCTCGGTGAGGCGTCTGCATGACATGCGAGGAGCCCAGCACTGGGGTTTTTAGAGCTGAATCACCTGCTTCTTGGGGTGAAATAGGATCTTTTGCCCTCAGCCTGCAAGAGAGACCACCAAAGCTACTGTGGAGGGGCCAGAGAGCAAAGCACACAGTGTCTGCCGAGGCATGTCGCCAGCTGGATGCTCACACACCCAAGTACTCCAAAGCTGGCCATGGGAAGATCTCGGCTTCTTTTCCTTTTCACTGGTTCCTTCTTTTCTCCTCACTGCTCCTGCTCTTCTCCCTACCTCCCCCTGCCCTCATGCTGCCTCTGTGCCACTCAAACAGGCAGCCCAGCTTCAGCAGCCCAGCAAGGCAAAGCCTGAGACCCACTCACTGAGTTATTCTGTCCAAAACATTACCATACTTCCCTGCTAGCAAAAAGGTCTCCTCTCAGAAAGAGCAAGTCCCTCTCCATACCTCTGTTTTCTCCCTTTTCGTGGTCCATTGAGGGAAGGCGGGGTTGTCCTTGCAAGGGCGCCTGAGGAAGAGTTCATGCTGCTGCCACATCAAACATCCATTCACATTTGAAGAGCCTCCTTCTAGCACAGAAATCCTCAAGCCAAGCCTCCACAGGGCAAYGACCAGTTCACAGCCATCCATGCCACAACCCTTCACAAAAACCAGCCATGCAAATCACTACTGCTTGCATTATGCCAATGAGAAGGAAGCTAAAGGCGAGAGACCCAGTCTGGGCACAGGATTTGCTACATAAAGACCCAAAGTTTTGTTGYTTCTAACCTGGTTACCTCTCAGAGCAGCCAAGGGGAGCTGCTGCCCTGCACCCATCTGGGCTCCTTTCCCACCCACCTGCACTGCACCAAGCACACGTCCCAGCTGGAGCTGCAAGCACCACTGTAATACCAGCAACAGACATAACCTATTAGTGCAACACAGCAATTGCATGTGGCCACATGCACAGGATGGCCTGTAACGATGTCTGCACACTCACAGCATTATTTCCTGCAGCAGCCCCAGTGAGCAGAGTTATCTTGGAGGCAGTGTAACACATTAGCATACAGGAGGGTTAAGTAGCTAAAGATAAATTATTACCACCACAATCAAAAWCCGTGCTCACAGTGCCAAAAGTATTTGACATCTTGCAAAAAAAAGGCTCCAACCCAGCTCATGGATAAAAGCCCACAGCTTTTACACACGTTTTTCCATTCCTGCATTTAGCAGGGATGAGATACAACGGCTGCATGAGGGAAGTGAGAGCAATTAAGGYGATGGGATTATTGCTGTGCCCATTGCACCTGTGCTGCAGCAGGAGGCTCAGAGCACCACACCAAAGGAGAAGGGCACTGCAGAGTTAATCCACACAACATGTGCACCGATGGCATTGAGTTGCCTCTTTGTAAGGTTGCCTAATGCCTTTGARTCACAGGCCCCGTTCTCAGGTGCTGTGAACCCCACAGCTGTTTCGACTGGTTAATCTTGGTATGGGGTGTCTTCTTGAGGCGGGRACAGAAAGCAGCAGTGATTTCAGACAATGATTCACCTGGTTCATATCTAGGATTGAAAAAACTYTGTGATTTTGCCCACTCTAAAGCATTCTGGTGGCCTCTGCTTTGGCCCTCCCCACTGTAGGGAACAAGGGCTTTGAARCACAGCAGCTAAATGGCAGGAATGTACCTTCTGCCCAAATTTGGTGACGTTTTTTTCCATTTTTAACTGCTCGCACTTGCTCAGGAAAGGTTTCTGAGCCTTTTTGTCCTGCTAAGATGCCCCCTGGCAGGCCATGCCCACGGGCGTTCTCCTGACATCATCTCCCACTGTCTCCAGCTAGCCCAGTCTACAGCCATTCCGCTCCAGGCAGAGGGATGTGACTTCTTCCTCAGCTGGTTCTTCTACTAGCTCCTTTTCAACCCACAGCCTCAGGAAGGGAAGGTATAGGGTCTTTKGGGGAAGGAGACCTTTGGAGCAAGCCTCTGGGCTGGGAATCGGGAGTTAGCCAAATCACATTAAATATTGGGATTTCAGAGCCCAATCTCAGGGCCGTCAGAGGGGCTTACATGCCATTTGCAGATCCACCCACGCTCTTCTCTGCTGCAACCCCCTTGCACAGTTCAAGGACAGCAGCATTTCCTAGATACATGAAAAATTCATTAGTGCATATTAGCAGTCATAATATGCTACTGATGTCCTTAGGAAGAGGTACCTTGGTGAACATTTAACATACATCCTCCTTTCTGCATTAAAAATACAAAATCAAAACACTTAATGGAAAATCACTCACAGAGCCGTAAGATCAGCTTCCTAAACACTCTATCTCTTTGCAGTCATGCATTTCCTCTCCCTGCCCAGCCCCAGTTTGTAAACAATTTGATTGCYGGTGCTTTTTAAATAGCTCCCAGTGAAGATTTTACATAGAGGGGATAGCACAGTAAAAACAATTTGTAGGTTGGAGATTTATGTAAACACAAATTCCTTGCAATAGCAAGTTCCTCATTGCATGTTGCTCCTGCAGTGCTTTAACACAAACACACCATCAGATAAAGGAACACATGTGATGGATGTGGTGGAACTCTTGAATGAAACATTCAAAAGACACTGCTTTATTATGCCTCCTAAAATCAGACTCATAGGACTCATGGGCAAGAGACAGGCTGAGCTGCCAGCAGAGAAAAAGATTGTTCAAAATGGATTGCTCCCTGGGTGCTAAAACTCTCATGGGGGTCTGAAAAGAGGTTTTGTTTGGCTGCTCCTGGCTGTTGTTGTGTAGAAACTAGGAAGTTATATTTTGATTTGCTCGCCCACTCTGGAAGCTCTTGCAGGCTTGACATTCATTGCCAGTGGATGCTTCATCTTTCCATGCTTATGCTGGAAATCTCACGGGACCACAACGATGGCAGACTGCTAGATAGCGCAGCAATTATTAGACCAATATGGTGTYCCTGTCACTCAGCAGTGCTGCTGATGCCAAGTTTTCAGTTGCATTTACTCCCTTCTCCGGAAAATTGGCCAAAGCCTGTAAAACTGTTAAGCGTTYGGGGGAGAGCTGTGGGCATGCATGCTTCGCAGAGGGCAGGGAGAGCTCACACAGCTCGCTGAGACTTGACATAAAAAGCACTTTGGTGCTTTGGTGACAGAGATCCAGGGCTCTCCGCATAAGAGCACATATTTTCTGTCCACATTCCCAGCATGCCACACACCTCACTCCTCTCAGCCRTGTCCCTTCCTGTCCAGAAGACAACATCTACCATCCTTCACCAAGTGACATAGATCTCTCCTACTGCAGTACGTGAACCTTTTTCTATTGCTTGACATGTTCTGCTATCCCACTGCCCCTATGAAGTGGGAAATCCTATAATCCCACTCCTCAGAGAGAAAACTAAAAGCCAGGTAGACTTGCTCCCCATCCCATAGGAAGATTGTAGCAGGGCTTCAGCTCTGCCTCCAGCTAACACCCARCCTATCCCATCTGATGCAATGAAGGTTGCAGTGGTGCAACTGAAGGAAGAATTTGACCTGCAAGCAGCTCASCCTCTCTCTCCTTGCCATGGTATGCATTTCCACAGCGGTCACCTGGATGAGYTTAACAGGCAGAGTTTCAGACCAAGCCCAGAATCCCATTTCTTCCCCATGGCTAGTGTAGGAAATCTGGGCAACCACCCAGTTCCTGCTTCACAACACCCCATTATGGGTATACCAGGGAGCTCTTGTAACATTGGGATCTCACTCTGTTAGTCMTCCAAGTGATAAAATGCCAGGATAGGACACCACAGACTCACGGCACTTGTGTAGTGGAGGCAAACCCCAGTGGCAGGTCTCTCTCAGTAAAACTCCTTCTTCCTCCCTAAAACCAAGCCCAGCTCCTCTGGGATTACAGACATGCTGGGAGAGGAAAAGGCTTATGCTTACAGTACCATGTTATCCAGGTACTCTGTGCCCAGGGCTGCCCCGAGCTTCATCCCAGAGCCCATCCAGGATGAGCTGGGGCCTGGACTGTCCACCTGGGGCCACTGYGACCCCTGGGCACCGAGCCAGCCTGCCTGCCCGGCCACGCCACGCTCGGTCCTGCATCCTGCCGAAAGGCGATCTCCAAGCACAGGCCTGAGGTGCTTTTTGATGTGCTTGGTAGGTAGCTCTGCTCCGAAGAGCGAGTGGCAACTGGTGCATCGTGTGAATGAAGGCTTTGAGCTTTCTGTCCTTCCTCTGAACGTGGAGGGATGTTCCTCTAGACCTGCTGAGAGGCAGCATTTCTCAACATCTTCCCAGGGTTTCGCTTAGCGAGTGGCTCAGGTCCTGTTGCTCTGGCAGTGCTGGGGAGTGGCTGCTAGTGGAGCAAAGCTGTGTTTCTCTGCAGCCCCCACAAGCACACAGCAGTTGCCAAGGGAGCTGAAATCCAGATACTGAAGAAGGAAACTAAGAAATAACAGAGCCTAGATGATGCTGAGTCCTGGCACTTCCTTGACTGCACAGGCAGTCTGTTGAGAGCACCTTCTCTTTTCTCAGACGATGTGTTATTCCCCGCTATTCCGCAAGGAATGGTGCAGACAGCAAATTCCTGAATTCGAACACAACAGTCCCAGGTTTACATTGGGCACCCTGCCACTTTGGAGGTTCCCTACAGAAACCTGCCCCCATTTTGCTCCTGACCACAAAGCATTTGCTTTACATTTAGCAGGAACAACTAGTTTAGTGGCTGAATGAATGATCGGTGTTAATTAGTAGCATTCGAAATTAAAATAAAGGTCAAAATAGGGTAGGCACTATCAA
The DNA here is from genome assembly GCF_003343005.1 of Rhea americana. Taxonomy (NCBI): domain Eukaryota; kingdom Metazoa; phylum Chordata; class Aves; order Rheiformes; family Rheidae; genus Rhea; species Rhea americana. The sequence goes on from NW_028186557.1 coordinate 3,672,298, forward strand.
AGCGCTTTGTTTGCTCAAAGGAAGCATTAATGACACTTATTCAGTGCTTCAAGATAAACTTGTTCAGGCACCAAGTTAATGAAGAAATAAATCCTCTTCTCYAAGGAACATCACAACTCCTTAAATGCAAACCACTGGTCTTTCATCTCAAGGTGTGCCCTGCCCTATCTCTCATCTCTCCTTGCTGTTGCATTTCTCTTCACTCTTGAGATACCAGCTCCCCTCCCTGAACAGTCATGACATGGGCCCCCACCAGCAGCTGGCTGAACTTGTAGCAAGCAGTTGAGAGCTTCCTCCCAGCTTGCCTTGCCCGCTGCAAAAGCATCACCCTAGAGACGTCTCCAAAGGCATTTTGCTGCTCTCCTTTGCCATGAAGCAAAGTAGAAAAAGGTGTTACAGAGCACAGAGCAGGCAGAGTGGGTGCTCCCAGGACCTTAGCTGGAAGTAGAAACAGTAGCTGCAGAGGACTGGAGAGTCATGAGGCATCATGAGCTGGAACTGATGGTCATAGTGTTCCCTTCTAGCCCAGAGCTCCCAGGTTGCCTGGAAACATAACAGTAGAGAATCAGGGGTTGTAATGAGACCTCTGCCCGCTGCCTTACTTGTGCTGCTCTCCCTTTCAATATCTACCTTCTATTTCGCATTAAATTTCAGATGGGTCTTCTCTGGCTGGTCCAAACAAATGTGAGCCCCTCTGCCCATACACTGACATGGCCTGATGCTCCTGTTTCTGTGCCTGTCTGGGTAGATGCACTGCTAGATTGCAAGGTCCCTGGGGCAGGGACTACCTTTCTGCCCTGTGTTTGCACAGCACCTGGCACAACAGGACTAGCTGAGGCTGGTGGCCAGGCAAGATGTGTGGGGCCAGATGTCTCCCACCTGCCTGCAGGTACTTCACCAACATGAAATAAGCCAGCACCTCCAGGAAAAAATTAACCAGAGAGCTCACCTGAGCACTGGGTCACCTTCTGCAGGTGCTTCGCTCCACTGTCAGCAGAGGGAGCCCAAGGATGTCCGTGCTCCAAACTCAGGCACCTCGGGCAAATGCCTAAATTCAGGGTGGGATGAATCCAGGGCTAAACAAATACTAATAAATTCAGAAGCCAGCTGTAGCAGGTATTTGGATATATTTATACTTAGAGAAAGKGTGTGCTCACCCTTTGGCTTTCCTGTGACCCCCCAAAACACYATAAATCACTTTCAGCAAGAAAGCAAGATGCAGCAAGACCTGCTTTCTGCCCTGGCTTCAAAACTGCTCTAATTACAGCAAACTCTACCCTGCTATTGGCAGTGCAGCAAAGAGGCTGTTAAGCCAGAGGGCTGAAACGAGGGTGCAGTCTCAGTGTGCGTTAGCGTTCGGTGCTTTCAGACTGCACGGTGGCCTCTGAGCCAAGAACGCAGCACTCCAGATCACGCTGCTAAAGTCTCTGAAGGTCAAGGAAGATGGTATTTCCATCCTTTGGAAACTAAACACTGGGAACACACCCACGCAGTCCTTTTCATATTCTCCCAAATTCAATTAAAAGTAAGGAAGAGGCAGAGGTCAAACTTTTCCTGGCTTCATAGAAACGCTATCAAAATTTAACATCTTCCCTCCTGGCAGGSCGCAGATCTTCCTTTCCCAACAAAGAAACAACAGATACAGCTTTCACGTGCACGACGAACACGTACTTGCCTTTGCATCAGTATCACTTTTCTTCTCCCCTTTTCCTGCATGCACAAGCAATACAGGCAGTAATGCTTCAGACACCAGCAAGGACGATGAGATGCTGTTGTATGACAACCATCTGCAGAGCGAGTCAGTCCTACATTCGCCYTCCTGCGTCCTCTTCACTGGCAGAGCCCTGACAATGCTGCTCTCCTGTGCCATGAGCACACATGCCAGACTGACGTTGCTTCACCCCRTCTCACACGCTGGAGAAGAAAAGGCATGAAAGATGGGTTTGCAGAGGACCAGATGGGCACCTGTCAGCACCCATACATCAAGAGATCATTGCTTTGGATTCTGCCTTAAAAAAGAAAAATACACCTTCTGCAAAATTTTCAGACACACAAGTTTCGGTACTGTCTGAAAAAAAAATGGCAGCTTTCTTCCATTTCTATGAGTGAGCAGTGACACGGGAGTGAACCAGCCCAGTTTCCCACACTTATCACAGTACCCCTCACATTTTGGAAGAGGAGCAAGGAGGGGTTCACTTCTTTGAGTTATTCTCTATGCCGTTTCAGCAGAGCATTGTGCAGCTGTGCATCGATGCTGACCTTGAGCAGGAGCAGCAAACTGGTCTAAAGCACTTAGATCTTCCTCTCCAAACAGTTAGCCACGAAGGAGGCAAGACTTTGGCAGTTCAGCACCATCACTTACCAGTCACAGATTAATTTTGATCTGCAGGTTGGTGGCCATAAGGATCCCAAGCCACAGAAATGAATAGTGAACCCCCAAACGTGACATGTTAGACAGAGACAGGGTGAGGACGTTGAAGTGACTTTATCCTGTCTACTAGCTCCCTATGTCAAGGTTGTTTGCCTCAGCAGAGCTGTCCCAGAACTCAGGAGCCATAGGGCTGGCGGATTTCAGAAAGCCAAATCAAATCTGGAGCTCACAAAGCATGCAGTTGTTTGCGGTCCACATCCCTGCTCAACTTTTGGCCTCCTGCTCTCAGAATGGATTTCTCAGCAGTTGTCAGCATTGCTTACTCTTTTACTGACTGCACTTCCAGCTACAAAAATAGCACAGACAGTAAAACAATCTTCAGGAATCAGATAAGAGCTCCTCCCAGGAGGAGGAAGATTTCTGTCCTCCTTTTTATTTTTCTGTCCTCTGCATTTAAGAAGGCTGATGGGTTACAATTAGAGATTGTGGTTTCCATCCCGAAGTGCTTTGCAAGACGTCTGCCAGGATCTTTSAACAGAGCTGGCAACAGGCACTCCTGAAACGAGCTGTAAGGCCTCACCAAGGAGCACAACCCACCTCAGCTGCTTTCATAAATTGTCAGAGTAACTGCAGAGAATACCTGTAAGAGACCCAGCAGTTTCCAGGAATTGTGCTGCATTCACTGCAATGACATCTGTACTAGGAAACCAAAGGGGGATTAAGACTTTTGGACACCGTGCTCTCCAGACCACTTGCACACTGCCTGGCTCTGTGCTGGAGGCCAGCTCAAGGTCCCCTAGCAGCGCCTGGCATGSCCTGAAGGACCGCTCCAGTCAGATACTGCTAGAAGTCAGTTGGATGGATGAGGCCACCCTGTTTTGGGAGCAGAGAAGAGCAAGCAGCTATGTTGCTGTGAGCTGTGCCTTGTCCCTAGTCCTCAGAGCYGGAGGACAGGCTTGGCTTGCTCTGCCTCCCAGTGTAGAAATAGGCTCAGATACAGACAATGTTGTTTTCTGACATTGCATCCCCCAAAAATCAGCTCAGAGAGGAAAATGTGCAGGTAAAAGCTCCGTCGCATCAGAGGTTTCTGTGGTCTTGGGCAAGTTGTTTTTGCTGCTAACATTTGCCCAGAAAGCATTAGAGAACTTCTCGCTTCTTCCCCCATTTCCAGATGGGCCACCCCTGCTCTGCTCTCCAGCTGGTTTTGATGCTCACCAGACCCTCTCCTGAGCCACTTCAACCCAGTAATGCCAGGGATGGCTGCCCAGGCTCCTTGCTGCATTGGTATTCTCCCGTCTTAACAAGTTAAATCAACTCTCAGAAGGATCCCACAGCCCTGGAGCCAGGGCGAGACAAACCATGGGAAAATGGAGATGGGAGAAGGGACGGAAGGGAATGTGGGACTTCCTCTTGTCCTTCTTCCYGCTCACTACTTCTCATGGAAACATGTTTTAAACTCTTCACTTCCCATCTCTAAACTGGGAGCTTTATAAAGCTCTTATCTGCAAGGAGTAACTGATAAGCAGACTGATTAATGTCTGGTCATGCTGTGAACTCCTTGCCCCTTGCTCCATGCATATGTATGTGCACAGAAAGAGATAGCCACAAACCCAGAAAAAGAACCTTTAAATGCTATAGAAACACAAACAAATAACTAAAACATAGCAAATAGGGTTGTAAGGAACCTCAAGTGGTCTCCTAATTCACCACCCAATGCAGAGTCWTATTATTTCTATATAGCTTATTGCCCAACCTCATCCTAAAAATATCCAGTAGCCAAAATTCCACAGTCTTCCTGGGATCGGTTCTTTCTTTTTACCTTTCAAAGCTTTTCCTGGATCTCCCTCACTACAGTTTAAGCCAAAGCACCTTCCTGTCCCAGCAGACCTAGGGTACAGTTTGTTCCTATCCTGTTCACAGCACACATCTGGAGACTGTTACGTCTCCCACTCAGGCTTTGCTACATTTACTTCTCTTTTCTAGACAAACAGTGGCAGTCTGTTTGGGAAAAATCAAAGAGTCAGTGGTTGTCCATAACGCATAAAGCAGAAGCTAGTGATGGTCCTGGAAGGAGCAGATGATACAGYTCATTTGTTGGTGAGCTGGTCGTGGTGTGAAAATGGGGCAGGTCTTAGCTGGGGCATTAGGGACCAAGCAATGTCAGACTAATGATATTTCACGATGTGGCTTGTCTGTCATTAACAGCCACAGCATCCCATTCCCACCACGTGCTGGYACATGTTCGCAAGACCATGTTGCAGCATTTTTCCATTTTTTATGCTCTTCCAAAGATTTTCCCCCACAGAAGGACAGAAAGAGAGGTGGTTTTAAAAACAGACCAAGCACATACTGAMCCAAAAACACATGCTGCAGCGTAGGCCTGAAGATACGGCTGGTTTGAATACAGCCTTACTCTGTCATTCCTCATTCGAAGCTCCCACCTCCAACAYGCAGTGTGGCCTCTGCACAGCAGCACCTTGCAACATGACTCACCTCCACCAAGCAACTGCTTCCACCCACATAGCTGCTGCTCCTCTGCCGGAGGTCACCACTCGGGCTGTGGGGAGGAACGTGCGTTTGCCCCTCCACTGCTCCGTCTTCACCCACGCCACGCGCAGGAACCCGGACACCAGGGCTCGTGTATCCCTCTCTCGCTGCATCACCTCTGCCACAGCCCCCGAAATGCAGGTAAAGAACAAAAGCGTGCGAGAAGTCATGCTGCGGGAGGGCTGGCAGAARACAGAATATGCTGCTGAAATTCCTAGAGATACCCTGCCGTTTTCCACTTAACAGCTCCAGAGATTCAGGGAGCTTTAGCTGCAAAGCTGCCATCACSAACGCATGAAGCTAAAGAATTTCTCCAGTCCTGACAAGCAGGAAAAATGTCAACTACTGGAAAACCCCCAGCTGAGCCTGCCTGTCCCTTACAGAAACTTCGCACAGGTATCGTCCAGCTCAGTTTAGGAGATCTGAGAAAATCTCATCTCAAAATGTCAGGGCCTCAGGTCAGTCTAAACACTCTTCAGGGAACATCTGAGTCCTTTTCCCTCCCCCAGCCTCAGAGACATTGCTCCACATTTTCCTTTGCTATTTCTCTTGGCAGCTGTTTTCTTTCAATCCAAATTATGGCTGTGTTGCTTTTAGGTACTTAAATCCATATTCTTGATTCATTTCTTTCTTAATCACTTGGGATACTGCATTTCACAAAAGGGAGTATAATTAATCTTCCAGGTTTCTGTGTGTGTGTAATGAAGAAGACGTGATCCGTGACAATTTAATGCCCTAGCTAGCTGCTAGACAGTGCAGATCTCTGAGTCGGGCCCAGAAAAACCACACCCGGGCTCATGAAGTCTGCAGCAGCTGACAAGCGTCTCTTCCAAACTCCTTAACAGAAATATTTTTTTGTTTGTTTGTTCTAAACTTGGCCTCCAAAAATCAGTTGCAAAAGAGCAAAGCTGGCCGCTTCCTCGGCAGTTCAATGCGTTCCAGAAGCTGTCGAATTTCTCACAATGTTATCAACGATCCGGGAGAGCCACGTTTCGTGCAGCTCCGGCTCTTCGCTAGCACRCACTCCTCGCAACTTCAGCGGCGCTCGGACAGGCGGCTTGTAGACAGCTCCATCCCATCTCAATCACTCTCTTAGATGTTAACAACCCTGCAATGGCCAACATCGATATCGACTGCCCATAACAAAGCTATTAGAGTGACATTTTAGTAGGAAATAGTGGGAAAGCTGCAGTAATCAGACAGAGCTATAAAAGGTTAATGAAGATGAAAGGACAGTAAATACAGAGGAAAAGCCTACGCAGCCAGAGAGATTTTGGCAAGATGTGCTAAGCGGCTGCCTAGCCACACGCTAATACGTTTCCTGCATTGCACAATCTAATTAGCTGGTTTCCAATAGCCTCAGCAAATCTGTATTGCGGGGTGAATGAAGACGAAACACCAAACTACTGTGCGGCTGGTAGCATCTGTGGTGACCCTTGCCCACTGCTGAGCAAAATGTTCAGGTTTGCAAGTGGAATTTGGGAAGAGGATTGACTTTATCTTGATGTTGTGTCACGGGGGAAGATACTRCCTTGAGTTCTCCAGCTCAGCCTGGGAACACTCACATAACCAAAATACTATTGACCTGTAGCTCATCTGTATCAACATCTCCTTCCAACTCACCTCAGCATTTTTGGAAGGAAATTTTTTCTTTCTGCTCACCTCAACATGTTCAGAGGTCTGCCAAGAAAAAGCAGTCTTCTGTTGTGGCTGGGTAGGACAGGATGGCTCAGGCTACTCTTTCAAAGCAGAAGGGAGGAAGCTTCAGTTCTTTCCATCCTCACCACAGTACATATGCACTGTAATGTCCAGTTTTTAAACTATGGGACTTCAATCTTTCCCTTTAGAAAGCTATTTAAGCCTTTAATAGAGGTCCACCTAAAATATCCCTCCTTCCTTACCAGCACTTCAGGCTTTCAAATGACTCCGTACTCTTACCTAATCTCTCGCTCGTTCCTCATCGGATGTTGAGACTGCTGCTTAGCTAAGCTACACGCATAGCTTGCTGTCASCGTCTCTGCATAAACCAGACTCCCCAGCTCCAGCACGTTCCTGGTGCTACTCCCCGAATTCCTGCCACTCGTCACCACGTCCCTGCAGCCAAGATGCCRGGAAGGGGACATGGATGCTCTGGGTGGGAACAGATGAGCTCAGCAGAGAGAGGGACTTGCCGCTCCTATGCTCCTTCGCACAGGGCATCTGCGTGTCCAACCATGTTTAACCAGCCAGCTTTGTTCTGCGTTCTTCCCCAAATTTCTCCACACTTTTCCCAGATTCCCCTTCTCATTAATAACAGGTCTTTTTTATCCTTGTTTACTTAGCTTAAGCGTTTCCAAAGTGAGCCTTGTTTTTCTCTGTTTCTCACTTTTCTCCATTTTTCCCAGTTCCGTAGCGACTGCAGGTTTCACTTTTCTGCATTAGGCACYGAGATCACTTACGAAGACAGCACATCCATCCAGATATACCACTAGCACAGCCTGCAGCCCAGAAGACACCTCCAAGTGTCTTCCACAATTATCCTGCCACACATCCTTCCCCARTTATCGCTGCCAGTACTAATGTCAAGGGTTTGTACAGGCAAACAGAGTTTACTCACTTGGTCTTGACATGGCTTACACTTGGAGGAATTCAGGCAATTGCCTCCTTTCTCACTGGGTGCAGACACCCTGTCTGCTCCTTCCTACCCACCCTAGTGCCACCTGGGCCACATGTAATATGGACCACCCCAGGTGCAACGCGGGACACCTTGGGCGTAATAYGGGCCACCCCAGTGCAATGCAGGCCATCCTGGGCACAGCGTGAAACACCCTGGCAACTACCCCACCACAGCAGCGGAGACCTCGGTGCTTGGCAATCCCACCACGACCGGCAGCAGTGTCGGCACAACAGCAGCCTCTCCAGCCTGGGGATTTTTGTGGCCATGATGAACTTTGAGCTGGCTTTCAGTTTATGCGAGTCACCATATCCGTGCTACTTTGAACCAGCTTCACGAGTAAACCACCCTGACGAGCTGGAGTTCGTGCGGATTGCAGTCAGTCGTATTACAGCCCATGACAGATTTAACTGCAGATTAGAAATGCCATAGCAGAAAGGARACTTGAAATCCTAATTGTTTCCTGAACAAGGTAGGAGCTTAATTTTATTTTTAAACTTTCAAGTGCTGACAGTCAATATTTTGATGTGAAGAAGCTAAAGAAGCAACTGTTACCTCTCTGTAAACAGGTAACGATGTCCAGAGTCTAATCTTACACCTTAATTTGTTCTTAATATTCAGATTRTGGCAGCAGCCAGGAGGCATTACCAAGCTAAGTGCTCCTTTGTGTCAACACACAGCAGCAGAAAAATTCCCCGCCCAAACGAGTGTGATTGTCGTATCTGCTGGAAGGAAGCCACGTTCCTTCTCTCTTGTGCCATATTAATGCACTTCAAGCGACAGATCTGATTAGGATTCCTGGTTGGGATTTGCACAGATCTAGTTAGGTTGTTTTTTTTAATCTTCAGGATAAGCTGTGGATGRAGAATTGGCCATTTAGATAGATGTGCATCACTGGGAAACAGTTTGCCAGCACCTGCTGCAAAATGACTTCAGTGTCTAATCTGACGAGCGGCTGCTAGACAAGGAAGCAGTAGTCACGGGAGGGGGCAGAGAGGGGACTTTTCACTCTCAAGAAGCACCAGACATCTTTGCCTGATTCTGCCTCCGCTAATGCAGAAATTAAGAGTGCTGAAGAATGCACTCTGAAAGTGAGTATAAGCACCCTCCACTCTTCCCAGATTTAAAATGATACTTAATAGAGTAATTACAGATTCATCGCAGAGCACTGGCAAGCGGTCCCCACCGCTCAGGCTGTTTGAAACTCCCAGCTCTTCTGTGCTGCGTTTTGGTACAGCCGCCCAAAAAGCCCTGGCAGGCAGTGCATCCTTTCCGTCTCGGCAAGGCTGATGAGCAGCGTCACCCAGGCAGGAGACGCTGAGTCTCCTGCTTAATCTGATGGTGAGCTGCTGTCATCCAAGCCTGCAGCGCCTGGCATCAGACAACGCTCTCTGGCGCGCTCCGACCTCCTGAGCAGCGAGGAGGCCTTGTGTGCAAGGACCTGGGAGCAGTGCAATGCTGCGATGGCATTTGCTCTCTAAGCAGTCTGGGTCAACAAACTACTGTACCCTCTCCAAACCCCCTCTCACCCGTGCTGAAGGGCTATAAATTATAACGAACTACAATGCATTCAGCTACAGTCCTGTCCATCATCTGCTCTTGGCATTAACCCTCTGAAATTTGGTCACCTGGATCTGTATTTCTTAGGCTTTGAATCCTTATCCATYGCTAAAGCCCCTCAGACAGCTGAAGAATGAAGCACATACAGCAGGAGGCATTTCTAAGGAAAACTTGATGGCTTATCTGACACCCGACACATGCAATTCCCAGCAGAGTTAATTGAAGCTAATTCCTCAAAGACTGAGACAAGAATATCCCCATAAATTATGTTCCTGCTTCATTCCAGACAAGGGCGGCATGAATGCATTACACACAATCCCTCAATTTACAGCATTAAAACCAGCAAGTCAATCAAGCAGAGCACATAAAGTCACTTGAAAGCTGAAATTCATTTTCAGCTTCATGCTATCTATAGTGCAACCTGAAAGGCTGATTTTGCTAGGGCATCCTTCGTATTTCCATGTACAACAGGGCGCAGCTGGTATGTGAAGAGCCTTCTCCATGGATGCCACGCGTGTGTTCAAGCTGTGCAGCAAAGCCCCTGCTCGGTGAGTTGAGCTGGGGTGCAGGTTTTCAAGGCCTTTTAGTGTAGCAGCTCTCAGAGGTGTCTCCAGAGGGTGCACAAAGGTGTCTTTCAGGTTTCACAGCCGCATGGATCCCATAGGATCAAGGGTCCCACATCTCTTCTGCGGTCMCCAGGTCCACTCGCTGGAGAGGGCACACACAAACGCACACATGCACGTGGACACACACGCACAAATCTAACCTATAACACTGCTACTACCAATCCACTCTCMTTAACAGAGAGTTATTTTTAAATCCTGTGTTTTTTGGACACAGTCCTAACAACAAGATATTTTTAAATGGCAATTTAAAGAAGAAGCACATTTGGTGTGCCATTCATGTCACCCTGTTAGGGACTGAAATATYGCTGGATTGTACTATAGGGATTATGCAAATTAAAGCCAGATTCAGTAAAAGCTGTSCAGCTTCTGTGCTACTTAAAATCATCAGCCCTGAAAATACATTTCTGGGAACTTTTACTGCCTTCCAAAAGCTCTGGGAATGTAAGAGTATCGTCTATACCGGGTTCATTATCTGATGCAAGATGTCTGAGCACTTCACGATGGATGTTGGGAAAATAAATGCCCACATGAAGACAAGGTGGCAAACTTGGCCGAGATGATAACTAGAAAGCCTGTGACAGAATTAAGATCTTTCGAGTCCCATCACAGCTTAACCCCAAAGCCACGCTATAACCTTCTGTAGACTAAAGAATAAGACTTCAGTAGCATATACCACGTTATAAATGACCTATATGGCAACAATACTATATTACTTTTTTATATATAGAACATCTTAGACATGCATTATTTGGCAGCTAATATTTGCACCAAGTTTCAGTCCAGTTACAGGAAATCTTCAATAATTCTCACTGGAATTCATAGATGCAAGGCCCAGAGAAACCTTAATGAGYGTCTCACCTGACCTTCTGCAGCACATCTAATACAGTTCCTGCCTCCAGCCTGTAACTCCTGACCAAGCTACGACCTGTCCTCAGGGAAATAAGCAGACTCAACATAAAGGCTGAGATGATGGAAAATCCAACTTATCCTTGAAACTCTGTTCCAGGGTTAGCTGCCTTCATTGTTCGCTGTCCTCACTCTAATTAAACTGACTCTAGTTTCCAAATACTGACTCTCTTTGTAGCTTTTTCTGCTAGAATGAAGCATCACCYCCTATTAGAAATTTCTTCCAAACACGGGTACCCTGAGACCACAATCAAGTCATCTCCTAACCTTTCCTTTGATCTGCTAGACCAAGGGGGTCACTCTATAATAATATATTCACCACAGGCTGCACCGTAGTTCAATAAATGCAATGAGGTTACTGCTCTCTAATGACTAGCAGTTGCCGCAGCTCAGCTGAGGCTCGGTAACTGTCCACATGAATGCCCTTCCCCCCGAGCTAAAGCAGGATTATCTCTATATCCATAGCACAGCTCTGGAGCAGGGATAACTCATATATATTTTTTACTTTTGCCTGGTTCTTTTGGAGAGAATCATTTCTGAATGAAGAAATCARCTCCAGGAGAATCAAATGCACTGGGATGGCAGCCCAAATGCACATAAATATTATAGTATTTACCCATAAGAACATATAGTAGCAATTTAAACACAGTTTTTCATGATTAAGAGGTAAAGGTTGTGTTACCAGCTCAAATTCGCAGAAAAGAACCCCCCTTAGAGAAATCTGCTTTCATTTCTGCAAATAAATGTTGGAAAAATATTGTTCATCAATGATATATGAGCAAAGTAATGTTCAATTCCTCTTTTCTGAGAGATAATATTAATCCTTTTGATATCTTCACAGCTCCTTAACTAATACTGTAATAAATGGTATTGACAATGGAACTCATTTATGTAAGAAATTCATTGTATTTGCAGCACCTACGGTGAGAAATGCCTTCACACTCTTGACAGGAGATCTAAATAAAATTAATGAACAGGGAACAAAGACTATAGGAAAATCAGATAGACATATCTGATTAGGAACGATGACTTGCTTATACTGGGATAATTTTTGTATACATCTAAAGCAGTATACTGAGCACAAAAATTTATGGTTCAGCAGCAAGAATGTGTGTGCTTCTTCAGTTTAAGCAAAWTAAACTTCAGCTCTTTGCTTCTCTACATGGCTGAGCTACTGACCACCCTATACCACTGGCTTTGCAAAGACACGAATCAATTTAATCTCATTAAAATATGGACCAGTTTAAAGATATTATCCATAGTGATTTACTGATGGCTTGGCTGCTGCTACAATATATGCAATCTTCAAGCGATGAAACTGCRTGTTCCTGTCTTGTCTCTCCTTTTCAAAACCATTGCAGAGGTTACTGCTATCACCAGCTCATCAATGCTCAAAGGAAATAGTTTTAGAAGCAGAACTAGAAATGTCTCCTCTTGCATTAGCAGTGTATAATTAGAGGAAAAGCTACATTCCTTTCATCTGCACACACAAAGTCACACAAAGCGTTTTCTAGAAACGGACTTAACTAGGGTCAGGCAACAGCARTCAGCTATAACTCACTCAAGAGCATGCAAAGGGATTAATACTGATTACAGGTTACGAGCTAATTTAGTCGTTCTTAAAACCCGCTCCTGCTAAAAGCGGAGCAGCTGGCGCAAGCGCGGGCTGACGCGAAGCTTCGCCGCACGACCACCCACWGCTCCGGAGGAGGCACCATCCTGGAACCGAATCTCTACCTTCTAAATAACCGACCTGAGACGATTCAGCAGCAAAAAGCAGCCTGAGGTTTGGTTACCGAACGCAGGCAGCGTTACGTAATTGCGTGGCGATAGTTASAAAGGTCCTCGATGGCCGAGGCTTCGGCCACTTCCCTCTCTGCTTTGTGAACGGCGGGAGAAGATGAAATCCTGCCCTACCTGGGGAGAGCACGAGGAGAGCACGAGGGACGTGCCCATGCTGCGGCACAGCCACCTTTTCCGCAGCCCGGTGGGACTAAGCACGCAGGCGGCTCAGCTGCTTTAATCAGCACGGTTAATTGTCACCTTTAGTAATTTTTAAGCGAGTCCCAGGCAAGCTGGCTCACAACGAAACAACGTTCGCTCTCCGCTAAACACGGTCCAACGCAACGGGACCACGGTGAGCTATAACATGGCAGAAACCCCTGTTGGCAGCTTATGTTTTAAAATTTGTCTCATTAGRGATGGACAGGGAACAAACATGGGCAGAGAAATTATGGACAAATTTTATCTGGAAAGGGAGGCACGGAGGCGTATGTTGGGGAAGTAGATGACCTGAGGTGTGAACGACAGCTCTGTGAAGCTAAGAAGCTCTGCTCATTGGGGACCACTGATCAGCCTGAACGATGTGACACTCTGGAGTGAGGTGAAATGGTAGGAAATTGAACCCAGAGAGTCTCCTGGCCAAGCCACTGTCACCTCTGGAGACAGCATGATCAGACACCGATCTGGGCAGTCACCTTGGGATAACACCTCAGGAAAACAGGTCCCCCCATATCACAACTGCACTCCGTTTGTTTTCCCATCCTCCTGACACTTCAAACCTTCTTCYTCTTCTATTTTTYTTTACATCTCAAGGCCAGTGCCAGCTTGTTCAAGTCCTCTGCTGCAACCATTTTGCTAACAGTTTTAGCTTCGTGGTAGAGTTTGCACTCTACCAAGCCTGCAACCACCTCATTTTCTCCTTCTAAAAATGGCATCACTTTGCAGCCAGCCTCTACCATTCCTAATAAGATTCAGATCATTCCCTGCTTTACCTCTGTGATGACATGGCAGGTTCTGCCAAGAGGAAACCTTCAGAAGACTTTGCATAATGTCATAACAAAGTTGCAGTGACCGGCCAGCTCCTTTGGGGAGCTCTTCTGTGTGAGCAGCCCCCGGTTATTCTTTCCCTCTGCTAGCTGCCCAGGGAAGGCCCTGCGCTCTTGAAACTGCTTTTGCTACAGAAAAGTGCTTGAGAAAACAGGCTCCCAGCTGCCAGTCCCAAGCCTTCCACAGAAATCTGGATTTCCAGAGCCTGCTGTGAAGCTGCTAGAGCATTGTTTTGCAAGATGAGCACGCAAGCTCAAATCTGAGGTAGATCAAGGAATCACAGTGCGCAGATGTTTCTTTCCAAATACCTCGTGCTATCGTCCAAGCCTTTTAACCGAGTCCAGCATTCTCTCGGTGATTACCCAAGGCTTTGTTAGGCAAATGAGACACTCATCTAGGATCTTCTTAGATGAGGACTGCTTCTCTTCATGATGCATTGCCTGCCTCACAGTGACGACAGCAGGGTTTTTTTTGTTTTGTTTTTTGATTTTTTTTTTTTTTTTTTTTTCTCACATTGGAAACTTGGTGAGTGTGCACAGGAGAGCAAGCTCTGAGAAACCAAGGTTTTGAAGAGCTGATAGCACTCCCAATGACAACACACCATTCGCCAGGTCAACAAAATCACCAACAACGGTAGCAAGGAGCAGGTAGGCAGACAACTGAGATTTTTGCCTTCTTTGCTTTTTTCATCTTCCTTTTGTCTTGCAACCTCACTTTCACTTCTAACCAAACCTGTAGGCTTCAGGCTAGGGCACTCTACCTGTTCAGAAATTATTAGGCATTATTAGTCTGGCCTCCAAGAAAGGGGCTCTAGACACTGGTACAGCACAGAATAAGAAAGAAAGTAGAGTCACCAGCATGTACCACACCCAGAGGCATCAAAAACACTGGATTTCCCCAGCACTCATGCTAAGAACTGGTTTACTAGTTAATTGCTGAGAAACATTGGTATTTAGAAACACATCCTTGATGGAATTTTGCAATTAAGTAAGAAGCACGATGCTATTCAGTAGCACTCATTAGATGCTGCAGTTTTTAATAGACACTTTACTAGAATGAGGGTTTTCTCCAGCTGCAGAAAAGAGAAAAATAACAATCAAGAGATGTAGGAGGTGGTGATAACGGAGGAATACAAACTCAAAGCAGCTCATGTGCAACTAGCAGCTCATAGGCTGAAACTGCCTGACCCGACCAGGAAGCTTTCTGGGATAGGGCTTTTGCACTTGGGAATCTGCTGGTTTGCTGGCAGCAAAAGGGAGACAGTTCTGGTCCAAGGGGATGAAAGACCCTGAAACCCCGGTTGCTCTGCAAGGGCAGCAAGATCCAAACATCCAGCAATGTGCAGAGATGCTCATTTGCACCCCTAAAGCAATGCTGCTGGGCCAGCACAGAGCTATTCCAACGCTAATAAGCCTGGCCTGATGCAGCTATACTCAGCTCCTGCCAGAGCCACCTTAAGCTCTCCACTGCACAGCATCAGCTTGCTCCAATAGGCCAGGACTTAAACATCAGTACTTTCATTTTCTGGAGTCTAAGATGGGCTCCCCCATGCTGCACGTGAGCATTATTTCCACATGCTGCTGTGTTTTGCTAAGCTGTTCTGTTCATTTCCATGAGGATCCCACAGGGTTAAGGAATTAGCCCCGGGCATGGGAAAGCTGAGCTTCATTCCTTGCTCCGCCACAGAAACCCCAAGTGCCACTGGGCATATCACTCAGCACCCAAACTTGGGTCTCCTAACTGTAAAACAGGGATAGGAACCTTGTGAGGGTGTTGGCAAGAAGATAAACACATTACCATCTGGGAGGCACTGCGATGCCGTGATAAGAGGGACCATGCAAGAAATACAGATAAACAATTTCAAAACCTTTAGCTTTTTGGGCCTTTGTCTTCTACACATGACATGCTCCATGATTTCACACAGCCAGCTTCGATTTGTTTGCTCACAGCTTCCTAAGCACTAGATGTTTCCATCCCAAATAGCAGCCTTCCCATAAATTACCAAAGGTCGTAATCTTTACTATGACAGCTTGGAC